>NC_035172.2:34927015-35270132 GCF_001659605.2 Manihot esculenta
ACTGCTCAGTGACTACGATTGCAAGATCCAGTATCATCCGGGTAAGGCGAATGTCGTGGCAGACGCCCTAAGCCGGAAATCACTTGGCAGTCTATCCCACATCACGGCAGAGAGAAGACCGGTGGTGAAGGAATTTTATAAGCTCATTGAGGAAGGTCTACAGATGGAGTTGTCTGGTACAGGTGCTTTGCTTGCACAGATGAAAGTAACACCCGTGTTTCTAGAGCAGGTGGCTCAGAAACAGCATGAGGACCCAGAGTTGGTGAAGATTGCCAGGACTGTTCAGTCAGGCAGAGACAGTGAGTTCAGATTCGATAGTAAGGGATCCTCCGCTATGGGAGTCGATTATGTGTACCAGATGACATTGGGCTAAAAGGAGACATTATGAGAGAGGCTCATAATGCAAGATACAGCATTCACCCTGGAGCCACCAAGATGTTTCAAGATCTGAAGAGAGTGTATTGGTGGCCAGCTATGAAGAGGGAAGTGGCACAATTCGTGTCAGCCTGCGAAATATGTCAGAGGGTGAAGCTGGAACATCAGAAGCCGGCTGGAATGCTTAACCCGCTACCTATTCCAGAATGGAAATGGGAGAACATAGCTATGGACTTTGTAGTGGGGTTACCGGCAACATCCAACAGACTAGACTCCATATGGGTAATTGTGGACAGACTCACCAAATCTGCTCACTTCATTCCCGTTAGGAGCAACTACTCTGTGGATAAGTTAGCGCAGGTGTATGTTGAGGAGATTGTCAGACTACATGGGGTCCCGGTATCTATAGTGTCAGATAGAGGCCCCAGTTCACATCCAGGTTTTGGCGGAGTCTGCAGAGTGCTATGGGTACTAGGTTGGATTTCAGCACTGCCTTCCATCCACAGACAGACGGACAGTCAGAGAGGACCATCCAGACCATAGAAGATATGCTCAGAATGTGTGTGCTAGATTTTGGCGGTTCTTGGAAGCAACATCTACCTTTAGTGGAGTTTGCCTACAATAACAGCTATCATGCTAGCATAGGGATGGCTCCATATGAAGTTTTGTATGGAAGGAAGTGCAGATCACCTGTTTGCTGGGAAGAGGTTGGAGAGAGGTCCTTAGCAGGGCCTGAACTTGTAGAGATCACCAGCAGGGTGGTGCCCATTATCCGAGAGAGAATAAAGACTGCCACCAGCAGGCAGAAAAGCTATGCAGACATCCGCAGAAAACAGGTAGAGTTTCAGGAGGGGGATCTAGTATTGCTCAAGGTGTCTCCGATGAAAGGGGTGGTTCGGTTTGGTAAGAAGGGTAAGCTAGCTCCACGGTACATCGGACCCTTTGAGGTCTTGCAAAAAGTTGGGAATGTATCGTACAAGCTGGATTTACCTGCTTCTATGAAGAGGATCCATCCGGTTTTCCATGTTTCCATGTTGAGGAAGTTCGTGTCAGATCCGGGCAAGGTTCTTAGCGAGCCTGATGTGGAGATCCAAGAGGATCTCACTTATGTTGAACAGCCAGTGCGGATTCTTGACACTCAGATCAGAAAGTTGAGGAATAAGGAAATCCCGATGGTGAAAGTTCTTTGGAACCACCACAATTTGGAGGAATGCACTTGGGAGACCCGGGAGTCCATGCTCCAGCAGTACCCCCACCTCTTCTAAGGTTAGTTGAGATGTGTTCCAAGTGCTATATGTGTTTATGTTATGCATGTATTAGTTGAGGAACATTCGGGGACGAATGTTCTTAAGGGGGGGAGAATGTAATACCCGGCTAGACTCCGGTATCGGAATTCCTACCGTCCGGTGGAATCTCGGATGTCGGAGACCTCTAGAAGGGTAAAGTCATGTTTTTATGAAATGCTTTTATGTTTTAAATGATTTTAAGTGTGAATTAAATGAGTTTTTACATGAAAATAGCTTTGGAGGAAAACCCAGGTTCGGCCGCCGAAAGTCAAGTTCGGCCGCCGAACATGCATGCGTTTTGGAGGCACGTTAGGCCCCCGAAAGCATGAGTGAGGGAAGTCAAGGTTCGGCCGCCGAACCTCATGTTCGGCCGCCGAACATTGCATGGATGCGGAGGCACATTCGGCCCCCGAACGTGGCCTGGCCAGCCACTATAAAAGGGTCCCCTTGGTCCGCACGGGCGAGCTTTTTCTCTCCCATTGTCGGCCAAGGTGAGTCTCCACCGCTCCTCCCTCGATCTTGAGTGTTTCCTCTAGATCTTTCATGGTTTTAACGAGTTTTCATCTTGCTTTGAAGTTTTTAAGCTTTGGAATCGAGTTTTGAGCAAGTTTTGAGCTTGGAGGCCCAAGGAGTTAGATTTCTCCCAACTCCAAGTTAGATCGCCTCTACTCTCGATCTTCAAGAGGTAAGAGTCGATCTTGAACTCTTGTAATGTTTTAAATAAGTTTCATGCAAGATTCATGGGATTAAAGGCATGTTTAGTTCATGTGTAGGTTTATGTTGTGATTTTGAGCAATGTAGCTTGATTGTGTATGAATGAAGTGTTGTAGATGGGGTATGTGCATGTTTGAGACCCCTAGGAACTTGTATGTGTGTTTTGGTTGAGAAATATGCATGATTTATGGTTTTGGGAGGCAGGAGGTTCATTTGAACCAAGTTTCTGCCGTTTGGCAGAAACCAGGTTCGGCAGCCGAAGGGAGTTTCGGCCGCCGAACCCCTTTTGTGGAGGCAGCTTTCGGCTGCCGAAGGTGCCCCCGAAAAGAGACTTTCGTCTCTGTCTGGCACTTTCGGCCGCCGAAGGTGCCGCCGAACCTAGCTGAGTTTCGTCTCTGTCCAGGACTTTCGGCCGCCGAAGGTGCCGCCGAAGGTGCCCTGTTCAGCCATTTCATGCATATTTTCTGTGATGTTTTCATGATGTTTTAGGGGGTTTTTGGGGGATATATTAGAATTATGTTTATATATGTTTGGTCCCTCATTGGAGTCCACCTGTGTAGGTTCGGACCCGAGGAACCGAGGACCCCAGCAGTGAGTGAGCTGCTTCAGTGTCTGGTCAGAGCTAGCCAGAGGTGAGTGGAAATAAGCTTAATGTTTTAAATCAAGCAATTAAATGTTTTGAGCATGTTTCATGCATCATGATGACATGTAATAGGCTGATTGCATTAGTTCACGAATATGTCGCATTGCATTTTATTTTATGGTTGCGGGTGAATGCTGTATGATCCAATTAGTCCACGAGACTTTATATATGATATGACAGGAAGACCAGGACCCCATGCTACGGCCTGGCACGAGACTATATATATGATATGACAGGAAGACCAGGACCCCATGCTACGGCCTGGCACGAGACTTTATATATGATATGACAGGAAGACCAGGACCCCATGCTACGGCCTGGCACGAGACTTTATATATGATATGACAGGAAGACCAGGACCCCATGCTACGGCCTGGCACGAGACTATGTTGGGACTAATTGGTGACAGGTTCACCCTTGATGTGAATTGTCTGTGATATGATGCATTTCATGAAAGCATGAACTTTAATATAATGTTTTTAGTTTCTGCTCACTGGGCTTTTAGCTCACCCCTCTCCCCTAACCCCCAGGTTTGCAGGTGCGGGATTGATAGAGAAGAAAAGAAGAGAAAAGTCACATGTTTGTAATAGCTAGAGTATGTGGACATGACAAATGATAAGAATGTAATGTAATTATGTTATTGAGGATAGTATTGAGGATAGAGTGTGCTTGACCATAGTATGTATTAATCCCTTGGTATGTATATGATCTTATGTTATAATGTTTATGTAAACCAACTCACCATATGATGTGTAGCCCTTGAGGCTTTGATGAAATCCCACAGAGGGATTAATGTTTATGTATATGATGAATATAGTGCATGCACAGGTTGAGTTTGGTGAATGAAGAAAAAGAAAAGTTTTTAATTCTTGTGAATGTTTGTTGATCATATATGGGATTAAACAGGTAAACAGGATGTATGTAGGCTTGCTATGGGTTCCGGCGGCCTTAAGCCGACCTGAATCCTAGCGCCGGTAGCGGTCCGGATTTTCGGGGCGTTACATTGAGCATCTAAGACAAGTTTTGGAGCTTTGGGAACTCAGGAGCTCATTTGCTTGGATCTCCGAGTTTAGGTCGTCTCTCTCTCGATCTTCAAGAGGTAAGAGCCGATCTTAAGCTCATTATATGTTTTAAATAAGTTTTATGCTAGATCTATGGGGTAGAAATGCATGTGTAGGTTTTTAGTAAGTTATGGATGATTTTTGAGTTTATGCAAATGTGGCTTGCAAATGCTTGTGTATGTGTGTTGTAGTTGGGGTTTAAGGTAGTTTGAGACCCCTAGGAGCTTGTATACATGTTTTGGTTGAGTTATATGCATGTTGGAAGAGTTAGGAGGCAAATGTGCATAAAGGAGCCAAGTTTCTGCCCTTTGGCAGAAACCAGGTTCGGCAGCCGAAGGAGCTTTCGACCGCCGAACATGGCTGGGGAGGCAGGCCTTTCGGCTGCCGAAGTTGCCCCCGAAAAGAGACTTTCGTCTCTGTCTGGGACTTTCGGCCGCCGAAGGTGCCACCGAACATGCATGAGTTTCGCCTCTGTCTGGGAGTTTCGACCGCCGAAGGTGCCGCCGAACCTGCCTGACTTTCGGCTCTAGAGGGACCTTCGGCCGCCGAACCTGCCGCCGAAAGTGCCCTGTCCAGCCATTTCTTGCATGTTTTTATGTAGTTGTTTCATGATGTTTTAGGGGGTTTTTGGGGAGTATATTAGAGTTATGTTTATGTACGTTTGGTCCCTCATTGGAGTCCACCTGTGTAGGTTCGGACCCGAGGAACCGAGGACCCCAGCAGTGAGCCAGCTGCTACAGAGTTTGTCAGAGCTAGCCAGAGGTGAGTGGAATAAACCTTAAGTTTTAAATTAAATGAAATATGAATTTTGAGCATGATACATGCATCATGAATGCCATGAGATATAGTAGGTTGTTTGCATTAGTATTCACGAATATGTTTGTAATACCCGGCTAGACTCCGGTATCGGAATTCCTACCGTCCGGTGGGATCTCGGATGTCGGAGACCTCTAGAAGGGTAAAATCATGTTTTTTGTAAAATGTTTTCATGTTTTTAATGGTTTTAAGTATGAAATTTAAATGAGTTTTTGCATGAAAAGTCCTTGGAGGAAAACCCAGGTTCGGCCGCCGAAAGTCAAGTTCGGCCGCCGAACATTGCATGGATGCGGAAGCGCATTCGGCCCCCGAACGTGGCCTGGCCAGCCACCTATAAAAAGGGGCACTTAGCCGAAATGGGCGAGTTTTCTCCCATTTTCGGCCACAGCAAGCTTCCGACCTTCCCTTTGCAACTCTCGTGTTCTTCCTCCAAATCTCTTCCATTTTCTTGAGTTTTAAACTCACGTTTGCAAGTTTGAGCATTTAAACCAAGTTTTGGAGCTTTGGGAACTCAGGAGCTCATTTTCGTGGATCTCCAAGTTTAGGTCGTCTCCCTCTCGATCTTCAAGAGGTAAGGGCCGATCTTAAGCTCCTTATGTGTTTTAAATAAGTTTTATGCAAGATCTATGGGTAAAAATGCATGTTAGGTTATATGTTGAGTTATGGGTTAATATTGATGTTTTGAACAATGTGTGTGGATTTTGTGTGTTTGAAGTGTTGTAGTTGGGGTATATGACTGCTTGAGACCCCTAGGAACTTGTATGCATGTTTTAGTTGAGATTTATGCATGATTTGAGGTTTTGGGAGGCAAGAGGTTCATGTGAACCAAGTTTCTGCCCTTCTGGCAGAAACCAGGTTCGGCCGCCGAAAGGAGTTTCGGCCGCCGAACCCCCTTGTGGAGGCAGCATTCGGCTGCCGAAGCTTGCCCCCGAAAGAGGACATTCGGATCTGTCTGGGACTTTCGGCCGCCGAAGGTGCCGCCGAAAGTGCCTGACTTTCGGCTCTGGAGGGACTTTCGGCCGCCGAACCTGCCGCCGAAAGTGCCCTGTTCAGCCATTTCTTGCATGTTTTTATGTGATGTTCTCATGATGTTTTAGGGGGTTTTTGGGGAGTAGTTTATAGTTATGTTCAGGTGTGTTTGGTCCCTCATTTGAGTCCACCTGTGTAGGTTCGGACCCGAGGAACCGAGGACCCCAGCAGTGAGTTCAGCTGCTTCGGTGTTGTCAGAGTCAGCCAGAGGTGAGTGGAACTAAACTTAATCTTTTAAATTAAATGTTTTATCATGTTTCATGCATCATGATTATGCAATAGGGTGATTGCATTAGTTTCACGAATATGCCGCATTGCATCATGTGTTGTTGATGTGGGTGAATGTTGGATGACCCAATTAGTCCATGACAGGAAGATCAGGACCCCATTCTACGGCCTGGCACGAAAATGAAAGACCAGGACCCCATTCTACGGCCTGGCACGATTGTGGACTCGAAGACCAGGAGCCCAGAGGAGGCCCTGGAATAATGGTAAGTAATGTATGTATGACAGGAAGACCAGGACCCCATGTTACGGCCTGGCACTATGTTAGCTTGGACTAATTGGTGACAAGTTCACCCAACCCTTATGTGAATTGTTTGTGTTATGATGCATTTCATAGAGCATAGTATTTATGTGTTTTAATAGTTCAGCTCACTGGGCTTTTAGCTCACCCCTCTCACTTTACCCCCAGAATTGCAGGTACAGTATAGTACGGGAGTCCGGATAGAGTAAAGAAGTCATGCTTATGTAATAGCTAGCAATGGACATGATCAAATTGTAATGTAAAAGTACAGTATAGTTGTGTAATGAGGTTTATGGATGTTAGTGTGTGCTTGACCATAGAATGTTGTATCCCTTTTTATACATGATCTTGGTTATTTTATGTCACTTATGTAAACCAACTCAGCATATGTTTTTTCACCCATTGGGGACACTGATGAGATCCCACAGAGGGATCAATGTTATATTAATGTTATGCACAGGTTGAGTTTGGTTGATGTTCATGGAAAGAAAAGTTTTAATTTTTATGCATGTTGTCGATCATGTATGGGATTATACAGGTTTACAGGTTTTATGTCAGGCTTGCTACGGGTCCCGGCGGCCTTAAGTCGACCCGGATCCTAGCGCCGGTAGCGGTCCGATTTTCGGGTCGTTACAATGTTGCATTGCATTTATGATGTTGTTGTGGATTGGTTATTGGATGATCCTTTAGTCCTCATATGGCATGATGATGTTACGGCATGATATGGTATGGAAGTCCAGGTTGTACCCATTCTACGTCCCTGGCACGATGTAAGAGAAAGTCCAAGTTGTACCCATTCTACGTCCCTGACACAGTTGGACTGTATGATATGTTATGTTAAGGGAAAAACCGGTTGTACCCATTCTACGTCCCGGCACAGTTGGTCTATGTAAAGGACTATTGGTGACAATACCATCCGAGATGTGATTAGTTGTGATGTGTTGCATTACATAATGGCATGAAATTTTAATATATGATTTCACTATTCTGCTCACTGGGCTTTGTAAGCTCACCCCTCTCCCCTAACCCCAGATGTGCAGGTACAGGGTAGACCAGGAGGTTAGCCAGAGTTTTGAAGTATGTCTATGTAATAGCTAGATTGTGGACATGACATTTGTACTAATGTAATGTAAGAGATTCAGTATGTTATGTAATGAGGTATATTGAGGTTATAGATGTGCTTGACCCTATGAGTATTGTAATCCCTTGTTGATGCATGATCTTAGATATTTGATGATACAGATGTTAGCCAACTCAACACATGTATATCGCCCATTGGAGCATTGATGAGATCCCACAGAGGGGTCAAGTTATGATTATGTTTTAGTGCATGCACAGGTTGAGTTTGGTGTATGAGGAATGAATGAAAGAAAAGTTTAATTTTTTATGCATGTTGTTGATCATGTATGGGATTATACAGGTTTACAGGTTATGTCAGGCTTGCTACGGGTCCCGGCGGCCTTAAGCCGATCTGGATCCTAGCGCCGGTAGCGGTCCGATTTTCGGGTCGTTACACCGGGTATTACATTTTATTTTTTAAATATCTCGTATTATCAAAATATTTTTAATTTTATATTAATATAAAATTCCTAAAATAATTAGTGAAAAAAATTCATGTGATTGATCTCATTTAATTTTTTTTTTTTTTAAATCAATAAATCGAGTCCACAAGTGAGTAACATATTTTTATTCATTAAACCAATTTAAATTAGAGCATTATTTTTATCCATTAATGTGAATAATTTATTATTTTTATCATATTATAAAAATAAATTTAGTAATATGTGTACATATAACACTCTCTGTCCAGTAATAATAAGTTTATTATTATATCATTTAAACAATAATTTACATATTATTTTTTCTAATGTATTCTCAACTCATGTTGTTGTATTATTGAATTATTTTAAAATTAATGAATAAAGATAAATTTTTAAAAATTATAAACTTAATTATTGTTTTAGTAGATATAAGACTAAAATTAAAAAAGATAATATTCTTTAATTTTCTTCAAACAACATATGAATTTATGCATATAAAGAAAAGTGGATGAAGGAAGTAATAAATAATTATATTTAATAAATTTTAAATAAATGCAATATTAATTACTCTCATTATACAAATCGCTTTATAAAACTAAAATAATAATAATAATAATAATAATAATTTAAATTCTAGCACTCAACTCCTCTAAAAATTTATAAATTATTAGAGAGATAATTATTAATTATTAATTAACGTCCTGCGTTTGACTTGATTAGAGCAAGTATACTAATCCTAACTACTTAGAGTTAGGCCATGTTTGGTTGAGAAGTTGAATTTTTCAGAAAGTATAAAATGCCTACTCGTTTGATTGGTATGATTTTATAATTTTTCGGAAAGTTGTTTGGTGTTACTTTCGCTCTACAAGGTGAAGTAAATTTCCCTCTCTAATCCAAGTAACTTCAAGTTACTTTTCTTATTTCTAATTTTGTTTTTTTTTTATATTTTTTATTTAGATAAAAATTAATAAAAAATTAAAGGTTATATTTATTGATAGATAATAATATGTAAAAAATTTCATGATATAATTTTATTTAAGTTATATATTCATTTAAATAAAAAAAATTATATATTGATTATTGATGATCTGAGATCCAATAGAATAGGGTTTTATAAGAGTTTGTGTATTGAAGATAAAACTTGGCCTATCTCTCTAGAGGGGTATCCCTTTTATCCTTTTCTTCCTGCTTGCTGGTGACGTATAACGGCTCTCCCATGATTGGACCACGCGTCTCTGCCATACAGATATGGGCGTACGAGGATATCGGGCGCTTGCTCCATGCGTAACGGCCTCTGATTCTCCCCCGTGCGTACACTCGAGCGGATCTGCCAGGCTGTACGACGAGTCTCGTTCTGGATTCTGGGCTGGGCCGAGAGCTGGACTGGACGCTAAACCCAGGAGGAGAAGGAATCCGTGGGGAGGTTATACGGGCTGGACCGATCTCGATGAGGAAGAATCTGGTGGAGTCCGGCCTCAGGGGTCTGATGATCCGGGCCTGTTTTACTTGAGAGGGCGTGCGGGCCTTCCTTTCATGGGCCGTGGCCGTAATCTAGGCCCAGGATTGGGGGTAGGGAAATCCAGTGGTCATCAATTGCTCCTTCACCTTCTTGGCAGTTATTGCTCCGACTGCCGAGGGGGTGAATATCGAGAACCATTATGACCGCGCCTGTTCGCGTGTAGATGCCTTCATAACTCCCTTTCATCTTTTTGTCATTCCTCATTTCTTGAATCCTATCTGCCTTTTTCCCTTTCTGGCCTTTCTTTGCCCCTCGTATACTCTGCTCTTTTTACTTTCCTGTCATTATCGCCTGGACATGCCTCTTTTTTCCTTTTCCATGAATATCTTTTAAAGATCCTGACATCGTGGGCTCAGAGTCTAGAGTTGCTTTACCTTGTGCTAAGACTTCAGATTTTGAGTATATATCAGCGTTAACTCCTCTTCACTCTTAGGCCCTTTGTCGGAGAAAGGGAGTCTTTCCTTCCAGCCCTCTGTCTATTTCCTTCTTCTAGCGAGATTCTCCTGTTTTTTCTACAAAGGATCTATTTGACGCCTTCTTCAAACGGATTGAGGTGAGCCTGGGGCTTCATTGCTTTGTTGCCCCAGAGGTTTGCTTTAATCTTGTTTTCATTATCTTGACAAAAGATTATCCTGACTTCTGTGTTTGGAACTTTTTGCAGTACCTGAGATAAAGATGGGTCAGTCCAAACCTCTTGAAAATTTGATATTACCTCGAGGGAGTCTGAAGGTTGCTTCAGAGGTCCTCCTAGTAGGACGGTTGATGGGTGGGGCCATTTGGCAGGTCGTTGAAACTGTTTTACCCAGATCGTCTGGCTGGCCTCCTCCTCTGGTTGTTGTTCGAGCTCCAAAGAGGCTATGGGCTGTTGAAGGGTCTGCTCTGACTTTACCTTCCTTCGAGAAGGGAATTTCCCCGATGCCCTTGTTGTCTGCTTTTGATATAAATGGAGGTGGCGAAAATGATCAATTTATTGTCTCCTTTGGTGTGGAATACCTGTATTATGAGAGGCTGAGATCTGCTGTACTCAGTCAAGCTTCTGTCGATGCCTTCGAATATATGCTCTGTGATCTTCTTGAAGCCGTAACTCGAAGACTTATGTTTTTCATGCGTGATATACGAACAGCATATAATATCTGAGCTTGTTCGTATGTACCGTGAATCACACTTGGGCAACATAATGTTTGCCTATAGGGGAATAGTGAGAAATACTTATGGGAATCAACTTATTCAATTCCCCTATAATAACGAAGCAGAACTCGGCCGGCCTACAAGGCTCGTTTTCCGTATCCGAGAGTTCCTCTGTATCGAAAACTAGGATAGTGTGATAGGTGATAGTGATGTAAACATAGATGATGTATCTGGTCATGTAAGTCCTCTGAGGATAGCTTTTTATTCTGTAATGTGGGTATTCGTAACGTGTTGTAATGAAACTTTCATTTTTTCGTTCATACCCGAACTGTTCCTTCTTTATTATGAATGAGGTGTTGAGACTGCTTTCTTCGTGGTTTTTTCTAAGGAATCTGCGATATTGTTTTTTCCGTCTTGCTTTTTAATTGATCGGACCCAAAATCCATTTAGCTAGTCTGAGTTTTCAGTTTACTCTTTCCGAGCTGTACCAACCGACCTCCGAGCTCGCTTTCGGTTTACTTTATCCAAGCGAGACTAACCGACCTGCGAGCTCTGTCTTTAATCAATGGGTCGAGCTCTGAGTTCCACTAGCCAACTGAGCTTTCGTTTTACTTTTTCCGAGCTGGGCTAACTGACTTGTGAGCCCTGCTTTTAATCAATGAGTTGAGCTTCTGACCCATAACTTTGTATGATTCCGCGGCGTCCTTATCGCTTCGTTCTGGGCTCGTAGCCTCTGCTTAATGATGATGAGTCAAATCCTGTACCTTTTTAAGTGATAAGCAAGTCTGACCTTTATCATGCTTCCCCCTGTTTGCCTCCTTGGATCTTTCTATGACTTGCTCTTTTTCCTTAGTTTTTGCTGCCTGAGTGGCGATGATGTGCATTTTGCATGTCAGGTCGTCTTAATCGAGAGATTCAATTGGAGCTCGGTCTCAAGGTTTTGACAATTTGGGTTTGTTTTATGTAGATAGCGCGTGGGCTTTCAGCTGATGGGCTATTGCCATGGGCCTGGCCCTTTGTAGGGGTGGAGAAGCCCAGCGGTCATCTCTTTGCCCCTTTATCTTCTCGCCGATTATTATCTAACCGTTGAGAGGGTAAACTTCGAGAGTAATTAATGATCACGCTGCTCCAAGACAAAACTGCTCAGAACAACGTTTCATCTCATTATTGCCATTCACTTCGAATTGTCCCTGTCTTCTGAAGAAATTTGCTCTCTTCTGCTCTTTGTTTTCCTGCAACTTCTTCTGCTTTTTCCACCCTATTGCGTTTTCAGGTACGCTTCTTTGTTCTTCCATGGAGGGTCCAAAGCTCGCCGACGTTGCTAATCTTAGGTCGCATATTACTTCCTCTACCCATAACTAAACACATTTCTCGGAGGTATTTAGATACTCCACTTTATCTTATTCGAGCTCCTTTTCAAAATGAAAGGATAGTTCTTCCGAACCCTCCCCCTCCTGGTTTGATGGATCCCCAAAGGGGGCGTTGTATAGTCTTTTTCCTTAAACAGAGAGATTTTGGTCTACCTTTCCCTTTTACCCCTTTCTTTATCGAGGTTTTCCGATATTTCGGAGTAACCCCCCGGATGTTGTCTCCGAATTCCATTCTGTTCATGTGTTGCTTTGAGTCCATCTGTCGAAGTTGGGGTTTTACGCCCACGGCATGTCTGTTTGTCACTTTCTTCCGTCTTGTCAAGGCGGTTCAGAATTTTTATTATTTCTCCCCTCGTAGTGGGTTATCTCTCTTCACGGGCTATAAGGATTCCATAAAGGGATGGGTAGAGAGTTTCCTTGTGGCAGAGCTGAAATTAGAATCCGCCTTATCGTGGGGAGTAGATCTAAGTTGGGAGGATGTTCCTCCGGGCTGCAATGACCTGCCCCGATTAAGCCTTATTGAGCAGGTGGGGTTGCTTCGACTGACTTCTGTTGAGAGGAAGTATGACGTCGAGAAGTGTATGTTCGTGTCTAATCTTAGGGATATCCGGGACACGAGTATAGTGCCTTGTCCAGCGATTCTGTTTCTTCTTTGTAAATGATATCATAAAATGCGTTAATTCTTTGTAGTTTCGTGTTTTTGCAGCTTCTGACGTTAAAATGGAAGAGATCAGGTATCCGAAGAACTTAGTCCTGTCTCAGGATAATATGCATGCCATTTTCGATGCCCTTCGGGCTGGGCGTTCGGTGCCTGAGGTTGCTGCAGAGGTGGCTCAAGTTGCTTCTTCCAAGAAAGTTAGCCGGCCTCCTGTCAAGGCTTCCTCTCGAGATCCTAAGCCGAGCTCTCGCGGCACCAAATCATCTCGGCTATCCAGTTGTGGCAAGTCGGCCTTGACTATTAAGCCTATTGAAGAGCCTAAGTCTGCTCAAGCTTCTTCAGAGGGTGTGAGGGAAATTTCTCTGGCCATCGTGGAGCAGACCGAGGTCGTTGAACAAGCGCAGTTGGGTCTTGCTCATTCTTTTGAAGAGGTGTCAAGGGGAAAATTTAGGTCCCCCATTACTGAAGATAAGGAGGCTTCTGGGAAGGGGAAAGAGATCATTCTTATAGAGGGTAAAGTCCCAGAGGTCCCTATCACAGATGTCTCTGCCCCTGCGGAGACCGAGTCTGGGTCTGGAGGCATCATAGAGAAGACTGGGGACAAGCGTCCAGCCCCTCCTGAAATATCTGCCCCGGCTCCTGCTCGGAAGAAATCCAGGACTGCCAAAGGATCTTCTCCAGCCCCTCCTTCTATTGGGAAGGAGAAGAATGTTCCTATTGTACCTCTGTTGTCTTCTCCTGACAACGACACTCTGAATGCGGCGAATATCACCTCTCAATCTCCGGCCAGTGCTGTCGCCGAACTTCTTAGGAAACAAATGTTCGGTGGAACCACAGAGGCCTCGGATCCACGTCTTCTTGCCCTTACTGGTCTTTTAGCCAGTTCTACCAAGGAACAAGCATCCTTCCGATCTCGATCTCGTGAAGAGCTTGGGAATACAATCAGGGAGATGCTTCTGATGGTAAGTTATTTTTCCATTTCTCTTTTGGTTTTCTTTATTTCTTTCTTTTGACGGTTGTTCTTTTGTGTTAGGTGACGGGCCTCTTCATGGAAGTGGACGCTCGGGACCACTCTCTCCGGGAGTGTGTGGATCGCCGGATTGAAGAAGCGCGCTTGGAAGAGAATATATCTGCCACCAGCGATGCCAGAGGCAATCTCTTAGCTACCCGAGAGCATACCCAATCCCTCCAGGCGGAGTTGCATTCTGCGTTGGAGGCCTTTAAAAGAGCTGAAGGAAGGGCAATTGAGACAGAGGAGCACACCAAGTCCCTGGAAGTAGAGTTATCTCGTACTCGCAGGGTTCTCAAGGAGTCTGATGAGAGGGCGGCTGCCGTGGAAGTTCGTTGTGAAGGAGTTTTAAAGCAGCTGTCCTCTATGACGGAGGCTCTTCGGGAAAAAGACGAGGCTATGAGTCAAAGAAATGAGGTCCAGCGCCAATATGAAGCCTTAAAGGCTGATTTTGAAGGACTTCAGGTTCACCTGAATGAGGTGAATGTTCAGAAAGAGAAAGCCCTAGCTCGGATGGAAGTCCTTGAGCAGGAGCTGAGCACGAGTTCTGAACGTATTAGAGACCTGGCTTTATTGGCGGAGGAATTCCAACTTCGCCATCAACAGCTTAACCATGAAGTCAGGACTTTGGAACGTAAATGTTCAGCCCTGCTCGAGGTAGTGAAACACGCTGAAAGCAAAGTCCAGCTAGAGCGCGAGAAATGTCTAGCGGAGTATCAGGGGTCGGAGGAGCTGAAAAGAAAGATTGAGCAGGCTTGTGAAGCTTACCTTCAAGACTACAAGGATTCCCCTGAGTTGAAGGCATTTATAGCTGAGGCCTGTGAATCACATCTTGATGAGTATAAAGCCTCTGCAGACATGAAAGCTGCTATTCTTCAGAAAGCCTTCCGCATGTACGTAACCGGCTACAATCGCGGCATAAGGGAAGCTAGACATGCTCCTGATACCCCTCTGGAAAAGCTTCGTATGGCCGAAGTGGATTCTGATGGCGAGCCGGTGTTATATGGGGAAGATGATTTCCCTATGCCTAGAGGTGATTGTCGCGTTGGAGGCTCGTCAGCTGTGTCTTCTGAAGAAGAATCCGAGCCGGATGGGGAGGACATGGAAGTCTCCGAATCTGAAGAAGGCGACCCCGATTCTGAAGGGGAAGACCTTAACCCAGGGTTGGAGATTGCCCCGGTTGTTGATATTGAGAAATCTGACCCAAAGAATACCGGGCTTCCTTCAGATATGATTGTAAATAAAAATAGTGTAGGCGAGGATGTGCTTAAAAATGTAAGTCCCTTAAGGACTATTTTCCCTTCAACCTCGTCAGATAAATAGATTGTAATAGCCATTTCTCTCAATGGAATTTTAATTTCTTTTTACTTGAATTACTTTTTGTTTTTCATATATCTTGGAATTTATCTCTTCTTTTCGTAATTGTAAACTTACACTGTATAAGCTTTTTCCGAATTGAACTAGCCTTTAGTTATGAGCTCAGTTCTCAGCTAATTGTCTGAGCTTATGAGAAGTCCGATCACATACCTTTTAATGGTACTTAGCTGGGCTTCCTTTTTAGTTCTGACTTGTCAGGAAATGAAGCTGAGGCCCTTTCTTCCCAAGTTGCCCCCTTTGCCTCCTCAACCTTTTATTACATGAGTGTTGAGGGGGTAAATCCTTAAACTCTGTATATGTTTGTGTGGGCTTATTTTAAATAATTTTTTCCTTTTTCCTTGGTTATGAGCTCGGATGTCTATTTATGAGCACGGGCCTTCAGCTTCATTTGTCTTCCTTCTTTTTTTTTTTTTTTTTTTATGTATCCGAGCTGAGAGCTCGGCTCTTCACTCTTCACTTAGGCTTTTACACCTATGGCCTGTGATGCTTCTCATACCCCTGGGTGTCTTCCAAGCTATTTGCTGTCTAGACCTCTTGGTAAGCTGAGCCAGCTTAGCGTCAGCGATCACTTTTTAATGTTCAGTGTCTTTTGGCTATAGTGCTCCGAGCTCCTTCGGGAGATCGGAGTTTGGCCTTTCTTTGATGCCTTTGGACTCATCTTTTTGTGAGGTCGGAACTGTATTTTTATGAATTGTCCCTGCATATGATATGGGGAATTTTTTTGCTTAAGGATGGCCTCAAGGCCTTTATTAGCTGTTTTTGCTTTGTTTTCCCGGGGAGTTCTTAGGGGATCCCGTCCTTCTTTGTATTTTCGAGATGGCCTCGGGGCCTCGCCGGTTGTTTGTGCTCCAGGAGATCTCATGAGATCCTGGTCGTTTTTGTTCCGGGGTGACCTCGGGGCCCCGCCGGCTGTTTGTGCTCCAGGAGATCTCACGAGATCCTGGTCATTTTTGTTCTGGGGTGACCTCGAGGCCCCGCCGGCTGTTTGTGTTCCAGGAGATCTCACGAGATCCTGGTCGTTTTTGTTCTGGGGTGACCTCGGGGCCCCGCCGGCTGTTTGTGTTCCAGGAGATCTCACGAGATCCTGGTCGTTTTTGTTCCGGGGTGACCTCGGGGCCTCGCCGGCTGTTTGTGTTCCAGGAGATCTCACGAGATCCTGGTCGTTTTTGTTCCGGGGTGACCTCGGGGCCCCGCCGGCTGTTTGTGCTCCAGGAGATCTCACGAGATCCTGGTCATTTTTGTTCTGGGGTGACCTCGAGGCCCCGCCGGCTGTTTGTGTTCCAGGAGATCTCACGAGATCCTGGTCATTTTTGTTCCGAGGTGACCTCGGGGCCCCGCCGGCTGTTTGTGTTCCAAGAGATCTCACGAGATCCTGGTCGTTTTTGTTCTGGGGTGACCTCGGGGCCCCGCCGGCTGTTTGTGCTCCAGGAGATCTCACGAGATTCTGGTCGTTTTTGTTCTGGGGTGACCTCGGGGCCCCGCCGGTTGTTTGTCTTCTCAGTTTGGTTCATGGTGTCAGGAAATCTAGGGGATCCTGTACACCTACCTCCCTAAGGTCTTGTTCCTCTAAGGGGTCTCTCCGAGCCCTGTTCTTTCTTTGTCATGGAGGAGTATTATTCATAAAGATAATCTTATTGTGTAAACAATTTGCTTCCTTCATATTTATCAGAATACAATATTTTTCTTTACAACTATATCAGGGGAAATACCTCTTTAGGTGTTGAATATTCCAAGCGTGGGGCTCATGGTTCCCTTGCATATCTTCAATCCGGTATACTCCTGGCCGGACTACTTTTGTTACCTTGAACGGGCCCTCCCAGGTCGGTGCTAGCTTACCAGCTGCTGCCCTTTTTCCTGTGGCTTCCAGGTTTCTTAAGGCCAGGTCTCCCACTTTCAAGCTTCTTTCTCTGACCTTTTGGTTGTAGTATCGTGCTGCCCGTTGTTGATAGGCGGCAGTTCGGATTTGAGCTTCTTCCCTGATTTCCTCAAGGGCATCCAGGTTGCTTCTTAGCTTGTCGTCGTTAGTGCTCTCGCTAGCAAATTGGACTCGATGAGTAGGAATCTGCAACTCAACTGGAACTACGGCCTCTGTACCATAGGCAAGTGCAAAGGGCGTTTCTTTAGTGGGTGCTCTAGGGGTGGTTCGGAGTGCCCACAGGATGCTGTTGAGCTCTTCTGCCCAATTTGCCTTTGCCCCATCTAGCCGCTTTTTTTGTAGGATGGCTCTGTTGGTGACCTCTGTTTGGCCGTTAGTTTGAGGATGAGCCACAGAGGAGAATTTATGCCAGATACCCATGTTCGTTGTGAAAGCTCTGAAAGTGCTGCAATCAAACTGTCTGCCATTATCTGAAATAAGCACTCTGGGTACCCCAAATCTGCAGATGATATGTCCCCACACAAAATCTATCATCTTTCGAGCTATAATTGTGGCTATTGCTTCCGCCTCTGGCCATTTTGAGAAGTACTCTACAACCACCACTACAAATTTCCTCTACCCCGTAGTCTTGGGGAAAGGTCCTAGGATGTCAATTCCCCATTGCGAGAAAGGCCATGGACTGGATATGCTGGCTTGAGGAGTGGCTAGAGTTTTGATGGCATTAGCAAATCTCTGGCATACGTCGCATGTTCGGACGAACTCTTCTGCTTCTTTTTTAACAGTGGGCCAATAATACCCTTGCCTGAATACTTTATTAGCTAATGTTCCTCCTCCCTCGTGGGCTCCACACATGCCTCTATGTATTTCTTCCATCACCTTCGTAGCCTCTTCCGGGCTCACGCATCGGAGCCACGGACTGGACTTTCCTTTTCTGTATAAGGTCCCCCTTATCGCTTGGTAGTTAGCGGCACGAGCTGCTATCTTTTTGGCTTCATCTTTATCCTCGGGGAGTTTACCTTTCTCCAAGTATTCTAAGTAAGGGGTCATCCAAGTCGGGTTCTGTTCTACCTGCAATATCGTGTTAGTTTTATTAAAAGCAGGTATATGGACATGTTGTATGTACACTTCATCGGGAAGCTGTTCCAATTCTTCTTTGGATAATCGGCTAAGCAGATCTGCTTCCTCATTTTCCTCTCGGGGTATTCTTTGAAATCTGATGGTTACTCCTCGACTAGTGAGCTCGGCTTCTAAAGTTTTTACTTTAGCCAGGTAATTCTGCATAATAGGGTCTCTAACCTGATACATCCCTGTTACTTGGTTGATCACCAGCTGAGAGTCGCTGTTTATCTCGAGATCGGTTACTCCCACTTCCAGTGCCACCAACATCCCATTTATCAGGGCTTCATATTCTGCTACATCATTCGAGGCTTTGAACTCTAGACGTAAGGCGTAACATACCTTAAAATCCTCTGGCCCCTTAAGCATTATTTCAGCACCACTGCCCTCAGTGCCTGATGCTCCGTCTACATACAACTTCCAGTTAAATTCTAGATGAGGCTCCCCCTCACGTTCCTTTCCTGCTATCCCTGAGGATGATCCTCTCTGCTCCCCGTTGAATGTGCATTCTGCTATGAAGTCAGCCAAGGCTTGAGATTTTATAGCTGTCCTAGGTCGATACTCTAGACAGTAAGGGCTGATCTCTACGGACCAAGCCAACATCCGACCTGAAGTTTCCGGCCTGCGTAGAATCTTCTTTAAGGGTTGGTTTGTCATCACAACTCCTTGGTGGCCTTCCAAATAAACTTTGAATTTCCGGACTGCTAGCAATAGGGCGTAAGCCATTTTTTCAATGTTCGAATATCTGACCTCGGTATCTCTGAGTACCTTGCTGACGTAAAAAACGGATTTCTGCTCCCCGTCTTCCACCCTTACTAACACTGCGCTGACTGCTTGTTCTGAGGCTGCCAAGTATATCAGAAGTTCTTCTCCTTTCATAGGACTACTGAGCACGTGGGGCGAGCTGAGATATCCCTTAAGCTCTGCGAAGGCTTTTTGGCAGTCTTCTGTCCATTCAAAGTTTGGCACCTTCCTCAATTTTTTGAAAAATGGTAAGCATTTTTCTGCTGACCTTGACATGAATCGGTTGAGTGCTACTACTCTTCCGGTTAGTCTTTGGACGTCCCTTACACAGGTCGGCTCTGGCATTTTCAATATGGCTTCTACCTTCTCCGGGTTAGGCTCGATGCCTTTTCCGCTCACCATGAATCCCAAGAATTTTCCTCCTCTAATAAAGAAAGCACATTTTGCTGGGTTCAGCTTCATTCTGTACTGGTTTAATACCCCGAATACCTCCCTCAAGTCTGCTATGTGCTGCTGGAAATTTGGGCTTTTGACCACCATATCATCTACATAAACTTCTACATTTCTGCCAATCTGGTTTTTGAAGATTTTATTCATCAATCTTTGGTAAGTTGCCCCAGCATTCCTCAATTCGAACGGCATAGCTCTGTAGCAATAAGTTCCGTCTTCAGTTATAAACGAGGTCTTTTCCTCATCCGACCTTTCCATTGGGATTTGATGATAACCAGACATAGCATCCAAAGAAGACATATAATCGAAACCGGCCGTAGAGTCGACCATTTTATTAATATCAGGAAGTGGATAACAATCTTTAGGGCAGGCCTTATTTAGGTCAGTAAAATCTATGCACATCCTATATTTGCCATTGGCTTTTTTGACTAATACAGGATTTGCTAGCCACTGCGGGTACTTCCCTAATAAAGCCTGCCTCCTCGAGTTTCTGCACCTCCTCCCTAGTGGCCAGCTGCTTCTCTCTTCCTACTACTCTCTTCTTCTGCTTTACTGGCTTGGCTTCGGGGAGTACATTCAGTTTGTGTGTCATTACTTTAGGGTCAATTTCAGGCATGTCGGAGGGCTTCCAGGCGAAACTAGACGCATGACCTTGGATCAGGGCCATGACTTCAGCTTTTTGTTCTTCAGTGAGGCCGGCGTTGAGACTGAAGACCTTTTCTGCCTCTGCTTCTGATAAAGGGAAGATCTCCAGCTCCCCCACCGGTTCTGTCCTGGCCTCTGTTTTCTCATCCCGAACCTCTAGAACTTCCGAGTCAAGAGCTTTTCCAGTGGAGCTCGGTTCTGCTACTGTGGCTAAGTATACTGCTCTTGCCTCTTCCTGACTGCCCCGGACTATTCCCACTCCTTCTTCTGTTGGAAATTTAAGCGCCAAATACCTGATACTGGTGACAGCTTCAAAGTTGAACAGCGCAGGCCTCCCCAGGATCACATTATAGCTCAACGGAAGTTTGACCACTAAGAATACCTCGTGGTGAGTGCGAGTCTTGGGTGCTTCACCTAAGGTGAGAACCAGCTTCACCTTCCCTTCTACGAGCACCGGTACTCCTCCGATCCCCTTGATTGGTGCCTGGTCTCGGACCAACTGTTCTTCCAGAATTCCCATCTGCTGAAAGACCCGGTATGGTAGCAAGTTGACTTTATTCCCGTCATCCACTAAGACTTTCTTTACCCGATAATTATGAATGACGGCTTCAATGATGAGCGCGTGATCATGGGGCATCTGAATACCCTGAGCATCTTCTGAAGAGAAGGTGATGGTCATGGGAGAGTGGTCAACGATCTGCATGACCTCAGTACTGCTGCTCTCTCCCTCCTGATTTCTCTTCTTCCCTCGGCGGCCCATCCGACCTCCCGTTCCTCCAACAATCATGTTGATGGTCCCACTGGATCCATCGTTCACTGGTCCAGTTCCTGTTCTCCTCGGCATCTGAACCGCCGGACTGGATTGAGGCCTTTGTCCCTCTGATTTCTTCACAAAGTTATTGAGATGCCCCCTCTTTATCAACCTCTCGATCTCTGCTATCAACTGGAAGCAGTTGTTGGTATCGTGGCCATGCGTCTGATGATATTGACAATATTTGTCAGGATTCCGTTGGTCTGCTTCCGACTTCATAGGTTTGGGCCACTGGAGGAACTCCTTATCTTGGACAGCCATGAGCACCTCGGCTCTGGACGCATTTAGTGGAGTCGGCTTCTCAGGGACCCAAGGGGGAAGCAATCTTGGCTCATGGACCCGTGGAGGGGGAGGCCTTTGATCCCTTTGCTCCCAGGCCTGCTTGTACGGCTCGGGCCTCTTGCCGTGTTTCTTTTCATGTCTCTCTGGCCTCCTTTCTTCTGAGGCTTTTTCTTTTCCTGTTATCCCTTTGGCAAATCGGCTTGTTACTAAGGCGTCATCCTGCCTTATATACTTCTCCGCTCTCTTCATCAGCTCGGCCAAGGAGGTCGGAGGCTTCCTGCTTAAGGAACCAAAAAACTCGGCGGATGTCGTTCCCTTTTGCATGGCCTCTACCGCCCTTCCTTCATCGAGTTCGAGAATTTGCAGGGCCTCCGTATTAAAACGAGCGACATACTCTCTGAGTGATTCGCCCCCTCTCTGTCTTACTGTCTCCAAGTAGCTCGTCTTTCTCTCTGCTGGCACCCCGGCTATGAATAGACTGATGAAGCGAGTGGCTAGGTCTCCGAAACTTCTGATACTTCCGGCCTCAAGGCTGTTGAACCACGCCCGCGCTGGTCCCGAGAGCGTCGTTGGAAACACTTTACACATTAAGGCATCTGACAGAGTTTGCAACTCCATGAAGGTCTTATAGTTCATGACGTGCTCCCTCGGGTTACCAGCTCCGTCATAGGCCGACATTGATGGCATCATAAACTTCTTAGGGACAGTCTCTTGCTGCACCCATTTTGAGAAAGGGGAAGAAGTAGGCAAAGAGGTTTGGCTTTGGTCTTTCTTACCTAGCTCGGCTAAGAGCTGTTCTCTCAATCTCTTCAACTTTTGATCCACCTTCTCATCTTCCGGGCTGGGTTTTTTCTCCAGGTGGTACTCCTCCTCCTCTGCTTCAGTTCTCGTCCACCCGGTTGTTTCGGCGGAATAGTTATCCACCTCCTCATTTTCTATCATCTCTCTCGCCCTCTTCGCATGGATTCGGGCCTCCGGTTCTTCCTCTTCCCCGGCTCTTCTCCCTCTTTCTCCAGTATCGCGGCTGCTGGTTTGAAGACGGTCAGGTGCAGGTCGGGGGTCATTGGTCTGAGGTTCCTCTACAACCGGGAGTGTATTTACTGGGGTGCTGAGGCCTCTCTATTGCATTATCTGTCCCAACCAGTGGGCGGTATTTTGTAACTGGAAAGCCATGGTTTGAAGATCCTAGTTAGACAGGGTAACAGCGGGAGTATTCCTTGCCAAACTTGGCGAGGGATTAAGAGGAACAGGCGTTTGGTTGTTTAATGTCGTAGGACTAGAAAAGGAGAATTGTTGCCCCTCTTGGGCAGAGCTTAGGTCATTTGGGACGTTAAGGTAACTCTCCTGGTGATTAGCCATCGTGGATCTCAGTGGGTTTTGTTAAGAGTGAAAACTCCGGTGATGAAAAGATCTCCGTCGTTTTCCCACAGACGGCGCCAATTGATGATCTGAGATCCAATAGAATAGGGTTTTACAAGGGTTTGTGTATTGAAGATAAAACTTGGTCTATCTCTCTAGAAGGGTATCCCTTTTATCCTTTTCTTCCTGCTTGCTGGTGACGTATAACGGCTCTCCCATGATTGGACCACGCGTCTCTGCCATACAGATATGGGCGTACGAGGATATCGGGCGTCTGCTCCATGCGTAACGGCCTCTGATTCTCCCCCGTGCGTACACTCGAGCGGATCTGCCAGGCTGTACGAGAGGCTCGTGCTGGATTTTGGGCTGGGCCGAGAGCTAGGCTGGACGCTGAACCCAGGAGGAGAAGGAATCCGTGGGGAGGTTATACGGGCTGGACCGATCTCGATGAGGAAGAATCTGGTGGAGTCCGGCCTCAGGGGTCTGATGATCCGGGCCTGTTTTACTTGAGAGGGCGTGTGGGCCTTCCTTTCATGGGCCGTGGCCGTAATCTAGGCTCAGGATTGAGGGTAGGGAAATCCAGCAGTCATCAATTATTACTATGTGAGTCGAGTATTTATGTTTTAAAATTTGAATATTTAGTCAATATATAATTTTTTCTATTAAATTAAATATTATATATATATTTAAAATAAAAATATTTATATTATTTTTATAGTCACATTTCATTTACCTTTTAGAAATTTAACATACTAATTAAATATATCCAAATTATAATTTTTTTAAAATAATTTTTTTGAAAATGTACTTTTCAGAAAATTAATTTTTTCAAAATTTAGATATTTTGAACCAAATGAGTCCTTAATTTAAAATTAAGTTACTCTCAAACCCTCAATTAATTATCAGAGCACTGAAGAAAAACTTAATAAAAATACATATATATTTATAAATTTAATAAAATTATATGGGTAAAATAGACCAATAACAATTTTAAAATTTCTAAAGTAAATTTAAAAATTAATTAATATCTTATGCAGCCTCTCTTTACAAATTAAAAAAAAATACCACAACAAGTACCTAACCTTGTGGATGGCATTGGTTAGCTAACACAACGAATACCGTTGGCCTAAAGCATATCCATCTAAATTTATTATTATAGATTTTAAAAAAAAAGTCTATTTATTATTATAAATTATAACTAATTAATTTTTAAAAATTGTACGTTTCGTGATTATGGTTGGTGCATCCTAAGAAGCTTAATTTTTTAAATAAATATTTAGTCTTACTTTTATTAAAAAAAAAGATGGTATCTTGATTTTTTTTTATTATTAACTTTTAACACTTTAATTTTATAAAAATGTAGATGTGAGTATATGTATTATGAATAATTATATTTTATGAAATTTAAAAATTTAAAAGTTATATTTTATAAAATTTTAAGATTAAATAATTAATTTTATAAAATTTAAGAGTTTAATAGTTATATTTTATAAAAATTAAAAGTTAAATAATTATATTTTGATAAATTTATTGCAAAAACTTATTAAAGGATGTAAATTAATTTTTTATATGAAAATCAATAGTCAAATAATATATTTAACTTTTATAAAATAAAAAATTATTTATTTCCATGCTTATTTATTAATTGTGTATATGATGTTGATTAGATTAGGCCGATGACGTGGTCGGATGATACTATGCGGTGTTTGGCAGAAATCTAAAAAAAGAATATGTGAGGCGTAATTAGGGGTGAGCATTCGGTCGGTTCGGTTCAAAATTGAACCGAACCGAATAAATTAAAAACCGAAATTTTAGTGTTTATAAAAATCGAACCGAATCGATTTTGGTCAGAAATCGAATCGAACCGAACCAGTCTGATTCGGTTTGATTCAGTTCGGTTTGATCGGTTTCGATTTTTAATAATTTTTTTATTTTTTACATTTTATTTTTAATATTTTAAAATTTAATTAAAATATTTTAATTTTAATATGATTTAATTTCTCTATATTATTGAAAAAACATATTATTATTACTAATCAGTTCGGTTCGGTTTTTTCGGTTTTTTTCTGATCAAAACCGAACTGAACCGAAATAACCGAAATTTCTGAAATTAAAAACCGAACTGAACTGAAATGTATAAAAAACCGAACTAAATTTTCAAATCGATTCGATTCGGTCGATTTTTTCGGTTTGAACCGAATACTGCTCACCCCTAGGCGTAATGGGAATGTGCTTGATAACGGTAACTCTGTGTCAAGACTCAGTCTATTAGGAAAGGGCGAGTTTTAACGGTAAATCGGGTGTTAAAGTGTTTGGGTCTCTCTTTCCTCGGGCGGTACCGCATTTCTCACTTGTCGGATCCTTACCACATGACCCCGTTTTATGATGATAACTCATAGTATACTTTGGGCGGATGTTATGTAATATTAGAGGTCCCTTGCTAATCTTCGGAACTTTAAGTTTAAATGTGACCGTTTGCCTTTCCGGTTTAGGACACATGGCGTGAGCATCGTTTCACTTACCTGTATTCGTCTTATATCTGCACCGATTCAAAGTTTTATCGGCTACTTCGCTGTATAAGAACCATTCTTTTTGCTTTTTGGCTCACAACAGTTTCTCATGGAAGAGAGAAATGGAGATCTTTCTTCTTCTATTCCTGAAGGTAATCAAATATATGTGGAGGATATCATTATAGTCTTCGAAGAGCAACTGAAGGCAGGTTTTCTTGAAACTGTAAGCATATTGCTTAGTTATGAGGATTGTAACCAGTTTAATTATGGCGGCTTTTCGGTGCTACAATCCCTAGGTAAGGGATAGTTTATGCAAGATTGATTCTAAGGGCAAGGTCAGGAATGTAGTTGGAGAGATAGCTCTTCTCATGGCCTTTCAGACGGCTTCCACCCATAGGGTGTGATAGATTTTAAGGATTCTAATGTAATAGAGACTTTATTCAAGTCGCTTTTTGACTCCTTGTAATATTTGGTAATGAAAATATATGTTTCGTATGCTTTTGTGTACTTCCTTTGTTGCCACTATTTTTGCCAAATGAAGGGGGCTAAAGCGTATCTTCTTTAACGCCCGTTTAGTCATAAAATAACATTTGAAAAATTTACTGAAAAATAGGATTAATACCTGGGCATGTGACCCGATGAATTGCCCTCCTTCCATCGTAAAATGCCTTGGGGGATTTGTTAATAAGGATCTTTCACCCGATCTAGTTCTTTGTTTGACACCTTCATCATTTGTCTTTTTGAGGGCTGGTATATTCGCCTTTCCGGCTGTCTGGCACAGACTACTCGATTAATGGGACCAACACTTAAATTTATGGTCCAGCGAGAGTCACCTTGTGGCCTGACCTGGCAAAAACTGCCTTATGGCCTTTCTTAGTGGGATCAACGCTCGAATACTCTAGCGAAAACTGTCTTATGGCCTAGCCTGGCGAAAATTACCTTATGGCCTTGCTTAATAGGACCAACGCCCGAATGGTCTAGTGAAAACTGCCTTATGGCCCAGCCAAGCAAAAATTGCCTTGTGACCTTGATTAGTGGGACCAACGCCCGAATAGCTTGGAAAAACTGTCTTATGGCCTTGCTTAGTGGGACCAACTCCCTAATGGTATGGCTAATACCGTCTTGCAACCTTGTTTAGTAGGGCCAACGCTTGAATGGCCTAGTGAAAATTGCCTTATGGCCTTGATTAGTGGGACTAATGCTAAAATGGTCCAGCGAAAACTATCTTACGGCTTGCTTTCGCCTTATGGCCTTGCTTAGTGGACCAACACCCGAATGGTCTGGTTGATACCGCCTTGCAACCTTGTTTAGTGTGACTAATGCTTGAATGGTCTAGTTGATACTGCCTTGCGACCTTATTTAGTGGGACCAACGCCTGAATAGTCTGACTGATATCGCCTTGTGACATTATTTAGTGGAACAGATGCCCAAATGGCCTAGAGAAAACTGCCTTATGGCTTGGCTTGGCCTGGCAAAAATTACCTTGTGGCCTTGCATAGTGGAAACAAAGCCCGAATGGTCTGACAGAAAACTACCTTGCGACCTTTTTTAGTCTCTCTTCGAGAGAGGCAATTCCATCGTTCCTTGTTACTGAAGAACACCATATGTGAAAAGATCTTATTAATTTGTTATTGATAAAACTTTATCATATTATAGATGTTCTAGGAATGGGGAATGACTTGACCATCTAACTTGGCCAGCTTATATATCCCTGGGCAAATAACTTTAGACCCTGAATAGTCCTTTCTAATTCTCGCCCAACTTACTCAGTGCTGCCACCCATTATATCTGTTCTTTTAAGGACTAGATCTCCTACGTTGAAGGCGTATGGCCTAATCTTATTATTGAACATTCTGGATATCTTATTTTTATACACCGCCATTCTGATTGCGACTTTTTCTCGTAGGAATTCTGCTTGGTCCAAATTGAATTGCATTTCTTCAGGATTCCCTAATATCTTAGGGTATTGTGTCCTAAAGTTGCCTACTTGGATTTTCATGGGAATGATTGTCTCAGTCCCGTGTACAAGAGAAAATAGCGTTTCTCCTGTAGTTGTCCTGGGAGTGGTTATGTATGCCCATAGTATGTGGGGTAACTCTTCGGGCCAGTTGTCATTGGCTTGGTTGAGTCTTTTCTTTAGATCCCATAGGATGGTTCTGTTTGTCATCTCAGTCATACCATTGGTCTGGGGGTGATAAGTTGAGTTGAATCTTAAGTAAATTTTTCATTTCTTGCAGAAGTCTTTGAACCTGGAGCTTACAAACTAAGTTCCATTATTGGTGATTACTATCTTTGGTATTTTGAATCAAGTGAATATGCTTTTGCTGATGAAGAAAATTGCTTATTGGGTGGCGATGGACTGTACTACCTCAGCCTCTACCCATTTGCTGAAATGATCTACTGCCACTATCACAAACTTTTTGACCCGGTTGCCTTAAAGAACGGGCAAAGGATTTCTATCCTCACTAAAAGGAAGGCTAGGGACTTCCAATGGTCGCTTGCATTTCTCCCGGAATCTTTGGAATATTTGCATGCACTTAGCATCGTTGACACCTCTCGACTAACTACTTCGCGTCTTTCATTATCATCGGCCAGTAGTATCCTTGTCTAAAATGCTTTTCAAACGATTGTTTAGGCTCCTTTGTGGCTCCCGTAATTACCTTCATGGATATCACTTAAGATTTTCTGGCCTTCCTCCTCAGTAACACACCACAACTATGGATGTGTAGAGGACCTCCTATACAACTAACCATCAATTAGTGCGTATTTAGAAGACTTCTTTATTATCTGTTTGGCTGATAATTCATGGGCTGAAAGATCATCTTGTGCCAAGAATTTGTATACTGCCATCATTCATAATTCCCCTTCTTCTATGGGAAAGGACTCTTCCACTTTTGTTGCTGGAGTGTGCAATTTCTTGAACTAAAACGATTGGGTCAAGTGATGTTCACCCACTGTTGCCATCTTGGCTAGAAGATCTACCTCTTCGTTATTGCCTTTGGCCACCTGAAAAAGTTGGTAGTTGCCCTGCCTGTCTTTAATCCTGTTCATCAGGGACCAAACCTTCTCCTGTATTTGATAAGGTTCGGTTCTCAAACTCTGGATTGTCCCTAGCATTGGTTAACAACCAATTATGAGTCACTAAAAATAATAAATTTTTGTATACCTAATTCCTTGATGGTTCTTAGGTCCATTATTACAGCCTCGTATTCGACTATATTATTGGTGGCATTGAAGGCGAGTTTGGCTGCATATTGAAACTTTATCCCTGTCTGAGATTGCAATAGGATCTTGATTCCTGAACCCCCAGCTCCGTAAGCTCCATCTGCCAAGACCTTCCATTCCTCTATGTTCTCCTTCGAGGACCCTGAAGGTGTTAACGGCTAAGTCATCTCTGCAACAAAGTCAGCTAGCACCTGGGCTTTCATAGCCTTTCTTGGAATATACCTGCTATTGTAGGCTGATAGTATTATCACCCAAGTGGATAATCGCTCTGATAACTCCAGCCTGTGTAGAACCTTCCGCAAAGGGTAATCTATTCTAACTTCTATGGTATGTGACTCGAAGTATGATTTAGCTTTGTGGCTGATATTAGAACTGTAAACGCTAACTTTTCGAGAGGAGGGTAATTTAACTCTGCTCCCTTCAACACCTGGCTGGCATAGTGTATTGGGCTTTGCTCCTCATTATTTTCACGAACAAGTACCAAGCAAACTGTTTTCTTTGTCACATATAAGTATAGAAATAAAACTTTACCTTCAACGGGCGGGCTTAGCAGTGGAGGGGATGATAAGAAGGTTTTTGGACTTTTAAATGCCTCTGCACACTTTTTTCTCCATTCAAACTTGCCTTTTCCTTTCAAAGTCTTGAAGAACCAGAGGCACTTTATGGCGAGCATGATATGAAACGACTCGGGGCAGTGACCCGCCTATTCAGCTTTTGTACCTCATTAATGGTTTTGGATGCTTCCATATTTTTAATGGCATTGATCTTCTCAAGATTTGCCTCTACACCTCTTTTCGAGATTATGTATCCAAGAAACTTCCCAGCTTTTACTCCGAAGGTACACTTTTCAGGGTTCAACTTCATACCCGCTTTGTTCAGGACGTCAAAAACTTTTTGGATATCTTCTGAATCGTCTTTCAAGGATCAACTCTTTACTACCATGTCATCCACATACACCTCCAGTGTTGATCCCATCATTTCCTTGAAAATTCCTAACACCAGCTTTCAGTACGTTGCCCCTGCGTTTTTCAATCCGAAAGGTATTACTTTGTAGCAGTAAACTCCTTCATCTATTATGAACATAGTCTTTTCTGCATCCTTGGTCTTTTCTGAAGGAGACCACTGTATGCCCTAAGATCGATTCAACTAATCTATCAATATACGATAACAGGTAATGATCTTTTGGACATGCTTTATTTAGGTTAGTGAAATCCACACACATCCTCCAATTTTCGTTAGCTTTCTTTACTAGGACTGCATTGGTCAGCCATGAGGATACTGGACTTCCTTTATCAACCCTGCACTTAGAAGCTTATCAACCTTTTCTTTGATCACATGTTGCCTCTCTGGTGCGAACTTCCTTTTCTTTTGTTGGACTGACTTGATAGTCTTATCAATGGACAACTTATGGGTGATGAGAGTTTGGTCCACACCTATTACATCTTTTTGAGACCAAGCGAAAGTAGTTACTTGGCTCTTCAACAACTCTATTAAATGAACCTTCATTTTTCCAGTTAACGTAGTGATAAACTGTACCTTTTACTCCTTCCCTACTTGGACCTTCTCTATCGGATCCGCGAGTTTTGGCTTTATGTGGGATTTCGGCTTCTCCAGCAAGTTGATGGGCGTGGTTATTTTTCGAGAATTTTTGCAGGGTATCTATAACCTTCATGGGCTAATCTCGAACTGTCTCGGACCACTGCTATTCCTCCAAAAGCTGAAAGTTTAAGACACATAGCACCCATGTTAATAATAATACTGTGGTTGTTCAAAACTGGACGACCGAGTATCACGTTATATGCAAATGGGATGTCTACTAATGCAAACTCTGTATATAACTCTCGCATATACTTTTCATCCCCGAGTATCAGGAAAAGGTTGATGGTACCCAGCATTATCACGGTCTTATCTCCTAACCTTACTAAAGGGTAGGAGACTCTAACAAGATTGTTTTTATTCAAGTCTAACTTGTTAAAAGCATTTAGGATAAGAAGATTAACATAATTACCTATATCCACTAGTACGCTCTTTACCTCATACCGATTTAGGAGAATCTTAACGATTAGCGGGTCATTTTGGAAAAATTCGGTCGCCTTGTCTGCGGGGCTGAACCTTACCTCTTACCTGGTCTATGGTTCTTGATGGACAGATAGGACACTTTTGCTACCCGCTTATTTTTCCCTTTACAATTATTAGGTCCTTTGGTGATGACATGTACGATTCCAGCCATTTCCAAGAACAGAGAAGAAAAGTTCCTTCTTTAGAGAGAAAAAGGGAACAAGTGCCTAGCGTAAACCCAAATGATCAGAGAGAATTCAATGGGTTTTCCGGCAACGAAACCAAATGATGTTAATGAGATTAGGCTAATACGTGGCTAGAACGACACTGTGCTGTGTTTAGCAGAAACCTGTAAGAAAAGAAATGTGAGGCGGTGGTGGGTATCTATGACAGCCATTTTGACGCTCAAGTCAGTATTTTGAAGAATCGAGAGAATACAATAGATGACTCAAAGTTTTAGTAGTATTAGAAATAGCATCCATTTGCCTCTGTGATCATTTCCTTTTATACTATAAGAAGATGAAGATAAATATAGTGTTTTCTAAAAATCTGGTAATGATGTGGCCGCCTACTTAGTAAGGGACATTGCCAGCTAATAGATTTCTGATTCAGCGATCACAGACGAAATGAGAATATGCTTGATAATGGTAAATTTGTGTCAAGATTCGGCCTATCAGGAGAAAGCGAGTTTTGACAGTAAACTAGATGTTAAAGTATTCAGATCTCTCTTTCCTCGAGGGAGGCCGCGTTTCCCACTTGTTAGATATTTGACATGTGACCCATATTTTATGGTGACAACTTATAGTTTATTTTGAAGGAATATTACGTAACATTAGTATACATATATCTTACAAGATATATATAAGTAGTTTTTATTTTTTAGAAAGTAGAAGGATTCGTTGATAAGTTTGGAGACATAATGGTAGATGTACGGAGTTATCAGTTGTAAAGAGCTATAACTAAGGAATGGGCTATGGCTGGCTGTTGAATGAATATTCATTTTAGAGATACAGACTTAATAATAAGAAAGATATGGACACATACTTCAAATAAGAAACTTAGTATAATGACTACACAATTTTCTTCTCTTGCTTGCTTCCTCTGCCTCGTATGGGCTTCATCAACTTAATTATATATAATTCACTTTTCTACCTAACTTCAGTATTCCCATTCAAGTTGGCATGTTTTTCCTAAATTATACAACAAAGAGAAAAAAAACTATTTAATCCATATAATAATAAAATAAAATTACTATTTAATTTATGTAATAATAAAAAATTATTAATTTATTAATAATAAAAAAAATTACTATTTACTCTCTCAACCACTATATACTTTTTAACAAAAAAAAAAAATACAACACAAATACAGAGAAACAGAATAAGATAATTCTAAATCACATTCACAAAATAAGAGTCACACCCTTTTAAAATTTTAATTTTTAAATAAAAATATACTAAATAATAAACTACCACATATAGTTTTATTAATTTAATAAATTAAAATTTAGTGAATTAGGATAATATTGCTAATTAAATTAAACTTAATTTATTGAATTTAAATTCATTAAATTTATGTTTTCATCTTTCTATATAAATGTTAAGAGAATTTTCTTTTTTCTGCGTTAACTCCATTCCTTCATTACCTCGGGCTGACTTGAAGATCATCCATTCAAATGAATTTAAAATTATTATTTTTTAAAGTTAATGAAAAAAAAATTATACTTTTAATTTTATTATAATTATATTCCATATTTTTTTATTAAAATTTATTTTTTACAATTATTTTAATTATTCTGATGGTATTACCATCATTAAAAAATTAACGGACCACATCAATAAAATTTAAAATTAATCAAAAAAATTTTTATTTTATTTTTATTGCAATTTCCTTTTATATTTCTATTTTTTATAAATTAAATTCTATTATTTTAATATCTAATTAAATTCACGTAGTTGAAAATTTATAAAATTATTAAGTTAATTTTTTTATTATAAAATATATTTAAACATTACTATTTATATTATTATTTAATTTTTATTTTTTATCAATAATTTTATAATAATAATTTATCTTAATTTTATTTTGAATAAAATTATTACCAACCGATTTTTTTTTAATAGGCTTACCGTTTAGTATTACTTTTAAAGTTATCATTAAAAAAATAATTTTATTAAATATATTAATTATTAAATATTAAAAACTAATCTAATATAATATTTAACATAATTTAATTTAAAAATAATAAAATAATTTTTTTATAATGCATTAAATTATGGATAATACTAATAGAATGAATTTTAAAAAAATTAATAATATATAAATTAAATATTTAATTATCTAGTCTGATTTGATTAAATAGCTAAAAAAATATATAATTCATCTAAAATTATAAATTCAATTAAAATATTATTAATAAAATAAATAATTATAAAAAAATTATATTTTTAATTTTATTGTAATTCTGTACTAAATTTTAAATTATTATCATTTATATTCTAAAATTTATCAGTGTTGCGTTGGCATGACGGATGAATTAATAAATCTATTAGTTTTTAACTGCACAAATAATAATAAAATATAATTAAAATAATTTTAAATAATTAAATTTTAATTAATAAAAAAATATAAAATATAATTACAATAAAGAAAAATACAGCTTTTTTTTTTACCATTAACTCTATTTTTTATTAAAAGATGAGTAAACTTTATGTACTACGCTTAAGTTTAATGTGTGATCTACAAGAATGCTTAAGATTTTATTAATATTTTTATTCTTTAAAAGAGGCCAGAAGTCAAAGTGTGGAAACTTACAGGCAATTACCTCCAATTCTTTGCAAATTTAATTATTTTTAGGTTACCTCCATTTCTAAACTTGCACGTCTTATAAATTATTTAGGTAAGCTTATCGTTCTTCTTAATCAATCAATTTAGATGTAACAACTCATTCTATTAGCTCATTGTTAGTTCATCAGATCATTGGCTGTTTTGAAATCAAAATCTTCTATTAATTTTACATTATACTTCAATTTGGATATAAATTTAAATAAATTAAATGAAACGGTTCGACTTAAACCGATTTAAATAATTTTTTAAAATTATTTTTTACTTATTTTAAAATGATTAACCAAGATTATTTAATGGTTTCGTGCTATTTATTATATATAATTTTAGTTTTTCATAATCTCCGGATGGTAGGCCATCCTCCCACATGAAGTGAATAGCTAAAAAAACAATCTAATTTGATCCATTAATAGCATTGAGGGAGACCCATGATTTTAAATTTTTTTTTTTTTTTTATATGCTATGGTTAGATAATAAATAAGACATCCTCACAACCAAAATGTTAAAGATGGGTGTGTGTGCATGTAATAATTTCTCATGGTTAAGCCATGCTTCCTCTTTTATATTTGATGACATTGCCTATTCCCAATAGCCAAATAGGCCATATCTATTTCTACATTCAACTAATCTTTGTGCATCAACAAATTTTGCCCATCCTTTGGGTTTCTGCTTTTTCATATTTTACAAATTTTTTATTAATAAGAAATTAAGGATGTAAAATTTAAATATCTGTCATCAGGTATTACAGTCAATTCGAATGACGTGTGTTTTAATTTTAATATTTTTAATTTATGTATTATGTATTTTAATTTTAAATGATTTATTAATATAAAAATTTTAATTTTAAAAAATTATAATTAATAATTTATAAAATAATAATAATATAATCTAAATAAAAAAAATCAGAACAGCTACTACACAAAGGTAGAATCAAACTTGTATATTTTCAACATTAATCAGTGAAGGGGTGAAATTTGAGAACCAACTGCCTCCAGTTCAGGTTGAATATCAATCAATATACAGTACTCCTGATTGCAAACTACAACCCAAAGCCCTTTCAGCCTCAGACAGAAAGAATCAATTTTATCAGTTTACAAACACAGAAAGGAAAGAATTCATCAATTAAATGAAATAGTTCCCCCAGACAAAAAAAAAGGCAAGAATTCCATTTCCCTGTGGACAGTCACACATTGATATCCATACGCTTTGATCTGGCAGTGCTGTTTGTTTCTTGGGAATCAACCAGGCTAAATCTCGGGAAGCTGTAATTCTCAGTCACTGAGACTGGCTGCTGAGGATAAAGCGTGGGAGGTGGAGTGAGATTGCGTTGAGCTGGCAGGGGAGGAAGCATATTATATTTGTAAGGATCTCCACTTAACCTGCATCAACAAAAGTTGTCTTATCACATGTCCCCAAAATTGAATCCAACGAAAGCATAGCTACCCCATGATAATTGATTAAGATGAGAAGTGTAAATGACACAGGACATACATTCAAATTAACAAGCAAGTTCTTGAAGAAGTTCTCGTTAGCAAAGTGCAAAAGCTAGATATTCATCATAAAGTACCGTTTACTCTTGAAAAACTGATCATCATCACTTGAATTCTCGTCTAAACGTTGGACAGGTCTCTGACCTGGAGAAACAGACCAGGGAGTTGGTGCTGATGGTGTTAACTCATCTGAAAAATATCTTCTCCTGATCAACTGAAACAACGTGGAGTCGATCACGGTCTGGAAATAACTGAAAAGAATAACAAAAGGAAAAACATTGACAGGAACACAGACCATGCGAAAAAACTTAATCAAAGCTTCCTTATCATATCTTGCTTCTTTTGCAGCCTGTCAATAGTAAACAAATTAACCATATGCAGGTTCAGTATATTAATGGTTAACTAGTATAATAGTATTTGAATTGCTTGCATAAAATCTAAAGAACATAGTTACTGCTCAAATATCTTCAGCAAGAAAGCAAAATTTAATATCATCTAACGGACCAGCAATTTTATTACTGTTGAATTCAAAGAACGATTTTGCTTGATTGAATGAATCAAAGAATTAATGCCAAAAGACACACCTTGATGGGATCTTTAAAATTTTCTAGCATGGGGTAGTACTAGATGGTAAAAGTATTTATGGAACACAACAGTACTATCCAAGAGGTATACGAAAGACAAACCCAATTAAAAAGGAAGGAAGAAGGAAAAATAGTGAAATAAAATAATACCAGGCTTTAAAGAAAAAGGTGGAGAAATTCTGTGCAAAGGTACAGAAGGCAGGCTCCTAAGTAAGACTATTGTACCAAATAATACAATAATTGGTCCCACCTATCTCACACGTGATTTTCTCATCCATACATAATCTCAATTCTTGGTCAACTGTATAACAGTAACAACTCTTTAAAATTTTTTTTTGGTAAAGTTGTCTCCATCCCGTACACATGTACAACATGAATGTACTAGTACCAGTACCCAATATATAAATTCTATCCATCAGATTTTCCATCAAGAGAATCATTCTGCTGTAGTCTATCTGGAAAATGCTACATTTATCCGTGCAAAAGTATGTAAAGCCAAACATTCTTCTATGAAAAGAACTATTGAATATTGATGGCATCATCAAATACCTTGGAATATAATCCAGATTCCATTTTCTTGTGTGTTGAGTTATACTAGATTCTTTAATGAAATTCTTTCTGTTGTGAGTGTGCATGTGTGCGCAGAAACATAAATGTAAATGGAGGACATAAGCCTGTCGTTACTTCATAGTCAGCCTCCCTATTGATTTTCCATAGCATATTTGTACTATAATTAGATCTACTAAGACCAAAGAACAGTCCGGTCATTCCATCATCTAGCAGTCTTCCCAGATTTGTGATCATTTACCCTAGTGCATCTCTTTAATTAGGTGTTTAGATTACGTGATATGATTGAAATATGATTAGGTCATAATTAGGAAATTGATTTATTTTATTTCTGTTGTATATTCTTGTAAATAGTATATATAACCCAATTCTCTCAAAATCTCTATTTCCCTCTCTATTTTATCAATGTTTTGTGATATTAGAACCTTCATTCAGATATTTGGAATCCAAGTCAGGTTAGCACAACTCTGAAATTTCAATATTTTATTACTTTTGTTGATGACTATTTTCGTTGCACTTGGCTTTTTCTAATAAAGAATCGTTCTGAATTGTTCTCTATTTTTCAGAAGATTTATGTTGAAATACATAATCAATTTGGTATTCGCATTAAGATATTACAAAGTGAAAATGCAAAGGAATATTTGTCTTCTTCGTTCACTCACTTCTTGTCTACTCAGAGTATTACTCACCAGACTTTTTGTTCTCATACCCCACAATAAAATGGGGTTGTCGAGCGAAGCATTTAATTGAATCAGCTCGCACCTTACTCCTACATTACAATGTTCTGTACTATTTTTAGGGGAAAGCTATCCTCACTGCCTGTTACTTGATTAATCGAATGCCTTCTTTTGTTTTGCAGCATCAAAATCATCATTCTATTCTATTCTATTTCCTAACCAGAATTTCAACCAGTTATCTCTGCGTGTTTTCGAATGTATATGTTTTGTTCATGATCATACTCTTAACAAAGACAAACTCCAGCCTAAATTAGTTAAATGCGTCTTTCTCGATTTCAAAAAGGTTACAAACATTATGATCCTACTACTAATAGATATTTTGTGTCTGCAGATGTCACCTTTTTTAAAACTTGTCCTTACTTTTCTTCTAGTCTAGCACACAAAACTTTTATTCTTAAAGCTTTTACTATACCTTCGACTCTTATTTCTCCTTTGCCTCAAATGTGTCCATCTCCCACTTCTACGCCACCTTTTCAAGTCTATACGCGTCAACCTCACCCATCTGATAATAACAATGACGTTTCTCTCCCTGATGTAGATACTTCTAATCACTCACCTCCAGTTTTATCATCACCTACTTCAGTCATGCCTTCAGCAGCAACAGCTACTCTTCTTGCTCTTCGAAAAGGTATTCGCTCTTCTCGAAATCCTCATTTCATTTATAATTTTGTGAGTTACCACCATTTGTCTCTTTCCTATTATACTTTTATTTCAACTATGTATGTTGTTTCTATACCCAATAGAGTTAGAAAAGCATTGGATCATCCTAGTTGGTATAATGCAATAGTTGAGGAGATAACTGCTCTTCACAATAATAGAACTTGGAAACTAGTATCTTTACCATTTGGCAAGTCTACTTTTAGTTGTCAATAGGTTTACAAAGTTAAGGTGACACCTGATGGCAAAATTAATCGCCTTAAGCTCGCATTGTAGCTAAAAGTTACATACAGATTTTTAGGCTTCATTACAGTGGTGTTTTCTCTTCTGTTCGCCTCCTTATCTCATTGGTTGCAATTAATCATTAGATCCTTCATCAACTTGACATTAAAAATGCCTTTCTTCATAGTGAGTTTGCCGAAGAAGTTTATATAGAGCAACCTCTAAGGTTTGTTGCTTAGGAGGAGTCAAGGTTTGTTGCTTAGGAGGAGTCAAGCTTACTATGTCGTTTTCGACGCTCTTCATATGGTCTAAAACAGTCTCCAAGAGCATGGTTTGGACGATTCAGCACTGTAGTTCAACAGTTTGGAATGTCTCGAAGTAAATCTAATCATTCATTATGATAGATGCATCTACTTGGTGGTCTACGTTGATGATATTGCCACTACAGGAAATGATCATGGTGGAATCTCTCAGCTTATGCAACATTTGTTCAGTCACTTCCAAACTAAAGACCTAGGAAAATTGAAGTATTTCTTGATAATTGAAATGGCACAGTCTAAAACAGGTATTGCAATTTCTCAATAGAAATATGCTTTAAATATATTGGAAGAAATAGGCATGTTAGACTGTAGATATGTGAACACTACAATGGATCCAAATGTCAAGATTGTTCCTGAACAAGGAGCCACTAAAAAATCCCGCTAGGTACAGAAGATTAGTTGACAAGCTCAACTATCTCACTATCACGCGACCAGATATTTCCTTTACTGTAGGTGTGGTTAGTTAATTTCTTCAAACCCCATACAATAGCCATTGGGACGCAGTTATTTGCATTTTTAGATATTAAAGGAGCTCCAGGACAAGGTCTACTTTATGAGAACAAGGGTCATTTACAAATTATTGGCTATTCTGATGCAGATTATGTAGATTCCCCTTCAAATAGACAATCTACTTTAGGGTATTGTATTATGATTAGAAGGAATTTTATATCCTTGAAAAGTAAAAAACAGGGTGTGATTGCAAGATCGTGTAGAAGTAGAATATCGAGCAATGGATTTGGTAACATACGAACTCATTTGGTTGAAACAACTTCTTCAGGAATTGAAGTATGGCGACACTGGCCAAATGAAGCTGATATATGATAATCAAGTTGCTTTTCATATTGCAGCAAATCCAGTTTTTCATGAGAGGACGAAGTATATAGAGGTGGATTGTCACTTTATTAGGCAAAAGAGTGAGTCGGGATGCATTTTTACTAGTTTTGTCAACTCAAATGATCAACTAGCTAATGTTTTCACAAACTCTCTTTGAGGTTCACGAATCGAGTATATTAGTAACAAGCTTAGAGCATATGACATGTACACTCCAGATTGAGGAGAAATAATTGGAATATGGTCAGGTTATAATTAGAGATTTGATTTATTTTATTTTCTATTGTATGTTCTTGTAAGTAGTATATATACCCCAATTGATTTGAGAGAAATCATCAAGCATCTTTCTCTCAAAATCTTTGTTTCCCTCTCTATTCCATCACTATTTCAAGAAGTAAAAAAATAAATCTTGAAGGATTAACATTCTCATCCCAGGATGAAAAGTGATCTTACACCAAGCTTCTACCCTTGTTAGAGATATACTTCTACCCTTGTTAGAGATATGAAATTATAACATATCAATAATTGTCACAATCACATGATACATATTAAAACAACAACTTGAACAAACAGATCCAGTGCCAATTTGACAATGAAATTTCCTTAAAAATAAAGAAAATGGAGACATGAGGGTAAATGAATTACATGCACATCCATAGGAAGTAGAAGTGGTGCTCAGTAAAGAAAAATTAAGATAAGGGTCATTGAAATGATTTGAACAGGTGAATTCTATACCAATAAATGCAATAGTTCAGAAGGTTGAGCATATTGAAGTTGCAAAAGAGAATTAAAGGATTTAGTGTTAAAAAGGATAACAATGATTGAGTGATAGAAAAAGATTGAGCGACTCTGGAGTCTAGAGTCTAGACCTTCAGGACATAGTATCCTAAACTGGGAGGAAAGGAGGGGAAAAGATCCACATGGTAACCCCAATTAGGTTAGTTTTATTTAGTTGAAAACATGTTCATTAAACGTCCCAATTATCCCTTTGCCAAGACATGAAGTGTGATGCACACAGACAAACCATAAAGATAAAACAGCAAGGAATTTTTGGATTGTTCTTTAGGAAAAAAAAAAAAAGAGCTTGCGAATTGGTGCTTGCAAATTGGTGAAGTAAATTGAACAAATAGTTGAAATCACATGGACAAGGTAGCAAGGTTGATAATAGAAATTTCATAATGCCTTAAGTTGCTTGTATAATCAGAGCAAGGTTGACACCAATCAATATCTAGTAATCAAAGCAAAGAAAGTGAATGAACAAGTTAAAAAGCTCACAGCAATAAGACCACCATTGCCAGGAAAACTCTCAGTCAATGGAAGTTCCTCACTTGATGGAAGCAAACCTTGCTTCTCAACCCACTGGCGAGCTACATCAACAAGATTGCCACTGCTTCCTCTCGTACCCTCTTTTGTAGCAACATCTGCTTTGTTTCCTATAACAATAAAAGGAACAGGAAGACCACCTGGACCCCCAGAAGCAAGAGGAGCTGAAAATGTCCCAGTTGCAGCAATATCTGATGCCCATTTCTGCAAGCTTGTTTTGGTTCTTCTTTGGGAGAGATCATGTACAAAAATAACCCCTGACAAAGTTTAGGCAAGAATATAAGTAATAAGCATAGATGTCACATCTAGCAAGAGGTGTGAAGGTCATGATAGTTCTTATGAGAAACATAATTGGGGAATTTAAGTGGCCTATTACTGTTAAAGGAAGTGATCCCTGATACCATTTTGAGAATGAAATTTCTTATTAAATAAGCGAGGGGGAAAAAGAGCACGTTTCTACTTGTAATTTAAACGAACTAAAGGTACATAACTTCCTAGTTCAACAATCTGCAGATAAGAGTATTAGACTCAAAATTGTAATGGAAATTATGTAATTTACCATAGTTCAAGTTCAAGTAAGAAATGGAAATTTTTCGCCCAACCATTTTCTAAATCTGCTAAGAGTACCACAAGCCTCAGTTAAAGAAACTCGCTATGTTAGAAAGTAAAGACAACTTCCTTTCTTTAGGCACTGGCATGAAAATAATAGGGTGCCTGAAGCAAACATTTCATTGCTCTAAATCAATGCTGTATAGCAAAGATTTCAATGCACCAGATCAATGGTTAGGAGATTCCAAGGGTGAGAACACCATGGAACTCAATCTTATTTCACAAAAAAAAAAAAACTCCCATATGGAAGTAATGATTACTACTTACTAGAACAACAGAGGATCAGCTTCTCAAATAAAGATGAATCTAGTGATTGATTAAAGTTGTAAGTTCTTTATTCACTTCTTGTATTGTAAAATGAAGTTGCAGAACAAGAAAATTTGGCACTTACCATTTATCTGCGAGTAGAACAACGACCTGCAATCTTTATATCTTTCATGTCCTGACACATCCCATAGTTCAACAAAGAAATCTCTCTCTGCATCACCTTTTATACTGCTTGAAGAGCTACCGGAATTCATATAAGTAACGTGCTGTACGGGAATAATAGGAACACTTAGTAAAGACTTGCACTCCTAAAATGCTCTCCAGTTACCATCAAGTAACAAAAACACTGGATTTTACCTTCACACCAACTGTACACCCAATTGTCTGAGGAGGGCGAGCGATGGAAGAACCTTTGACAATCAGATGAACAAGAGAAGATTTCCCAACACCTAACAAGAAATAATAATAGAACATGAAGTCTAGTTTCAGATACAGCAAGCGGAACATAAAGTACAAAAAGAAAAAAAAACTGAGGGGAGCGAGTGGGAGTATAATCAAGTATCAGCAAAACTACACGAAATTAGGATTATTGTGATAAAACTTGAGAATCATGATAGTAGGAGATGCTTGAGACTTGCAATCAACATTTGACTTCAAGAGACTATAAGATAATTAATAAGGTCAACCAATGCAAGAATTGCGGACATAAATCATTCTTGAAATACAAAAGACTAACCTGTGTTCTAACTTATAACCAAAGCGTGCTGTCCCTTAACCTTTTTAGATAGTTAAGACAACACATTAACAATCCTCAACCACATGTGATGTTATTGTGATCAATACAAAACCCAAAAAACCTTTAAGTTCATTAATATTCACATTATCAACAATTACCTTGTGCAGATTGGGAAGTTACAGAAGAACCACCTATTGATAGTCCATAAAGTTCCTATAATTATTTCACTGGTGGAGATGCACTTATATCCCTAGATGAATCTCTCTGCCACATTATATACCATTTCTTCACATAATTATATAATTTGAGTATTGTCTCCAAACAGAACTGAATAGCAAAAAGAGATCCACGTAGCCGCTTCCACCTAGTTGGGGGATTAAGGCTTAGTGGCCGTCGTGGTTGTGGTGGTGGTGTGTGTACACTTTGAAGGGCAGTTGTGAAAGGTGATGGGAGGTTTATAACAAACCAGAAAAACCAATCGGAATCCCAAAGTAAGCAGAATACCAAAGAAGCGATCAAAAATAAAACAGACCTGAATCGCCGACAACAAGAACTCGAACCTGCCCGCACGGCGGTCCACCGTTCTGGTCCTTGATCTCCCTCTCACGATCCCTCCAAAACATTTTTTTTTCTTCTCTGTAGAACCCAGTAACCAAAATTCAGCTTCTAATGGAACCAGCAGAATACAGTTCCCAGCACAGTCGCTTGCTTGTATAATCAGGTCCCATCAAACACACTCAACCTAATCGAGAAACAACAAAGTCTCCAAAAGGGTATTCCAGAAATCAACCCAACATCCATATTACATTAGAAACGAACCATGATCTAAGTTCATATTGAAGAACCAGGGAGTGACGTTCCTCAAAAATCTTCAAAAGCCCGATTAAGAAAACAGATCCAGTAACAAATCTTAAAATGGGTGTCTATAAAAGATGATAATAAGAAGTGAGTTTATCTAGAAATTCGTCCCGGAGCTCAGTATAGAATGAATAAGAGATCTAAAAACAGAGAGATCATATACGAATCTCTCACTTGAATTCTGTAAAGTAACAAGAAGTAAAACTTGATTAATGGGGTTTAGGGAGGAAGCTATCCGAGAATAGAAAATGGCGAAAACAAGTTAAAACGGCGCACAAATAGACTGGATTAGATGGGCGATTAGCAAATGATAAGTGCCGGGGTTGGCTATATCTGCCGGTGGTTGCCGATCTCCAAATCAAGGGAAATTTATAAATCGTCGCAATTGAGGTTGAGAAGCAAGCGTCATCAGGCGCTTGAAACTAATTAAAATCAAAGCCTCTTTACTCGGAAAATTTTATATTTGCATCTTTATTTTTAAAAAATTATTGAATGATAATATATTTTCAAAAAAAAAATTAAAATTTCGACGTGATATTTTTTAAGTAGAAAATTGGAATATAGATATTTGAATTTAGTTTTTTTTTATTTTTAGCCATTAAAACTATTTTTAATGCAAAAATTTTTTTATATAATCTAAATTTTTTCAAATATTGTAATACTTAATATTATTGAGTAAAACTAAACTTTCAGAATACATAAATATATTTTTAGCTTATCTTACATTATATAAGTTGGAAAATTACTGTCATCATTATATTTTTTTTTACGTTTGAAAAGTAAGCTTTAAATATTTATTTCTTAATTATAACTACATTTGTTTTATAAAAAAAAAAATTATTGATAAAGCAAGCAATAAATGAATACTAGCTTTTATCACATTTCTGCACAAAATTATTATTGGACTTGTAAATTTATTTCACCCAATTTTATTTAACATTTTTGCCCTGCATAATTGATTTACAGTTTTATTAAACACGAATAGGAATGAACAGTAAGTCAGTTCGATTGATAATAAATTAAAAATTAAAATTTTAATATTTATAAAAATTAAATCAAATTAATTTTAATTAGAAATTAAATTGAATTAATTCAGTTTAATGAGTTTAAATTTTTAATAAATTTTTTATTTTTCACACTATATTTTTTAATATTTTAAAATTTAAATTAAAATATTTTAATTTTAATATAATTTAATCTCTTTATATTATTAAAAATAATATATTATTATTACTAATCAGTTCGGTTCTTATTTTTTTATTTTTTTATTAAAATCGAACTGAATCAAAATAATTAAAAATCGAATCGAAATGAAGAAAAAATATAACTGAATTTTTAAATTAATTCAATTCGATTAATTTTTTTATTTGAATTAAATACTGCACAATAAAAAAATAATTAATTTCAATATCTCAAAATTTATATATATAGTCATGAAATTAAATAATTCTCGACGGATATAAACGGACATGACCTTATACACATGAGTGAGCTTTATTTATTGGCCCGGGCCCAGCCCAGTGCAGAGGAAGTTCCTGTGGGCCAGGCAATTGGAAGGGAACATAGTAGTAACAGTAGACATGACTATACCATAACACAAAATTATATATAATCAAGCTCATAAAATTACATAAAGCAAGTAGCTAGAGTTTTGATGGTATAAAAGTGATGATGAATTATGCTAAAGAGGGAAAGGGGAAATAGAAAGAAGAAGGCTATGAAGAGGAAGAAGAGTGTTGAGAAGGAGAAGAAGAAGGTTGCAAAGACCAGCCATCTGCAGGGATCTGATTATAGTAAACCACACATGGACTCTCATGGTTGTGGATTCCTTCATAAGTTGTTATCACATAGCTTGAGTCTTCTCTGTCCCTTTCTACTCTCTTTTTTACATTGCATCCTCCACTTGAACATTTATAATAGTTCCTACAACATTCAACAAAATATAAAGAATGAAAATCTATAATCTTTCATTGTGTCCCATGATAAACTTCATGGGATCCTCTCGTCTGAAAGTGAATTGAATTGTCTGTTCTTATTAAAAAAACTGATTCTTAAGTTTTCCGCAGACCATGTTGGTGTAATCAACTTGCATGGCCTCCTAGCTCTGACCATAGTATTAACTGGTTTAAATAAAACTCTACAATTTAATTATTTAACTTTCTTATTATATATTCTAAGTTAATATCTAAAAGTGGAAGTCCACTTCAGTTTTATGCACGTATGAGCCGTGTGGGTTGATGTGATGACGATATGATGCCTTTGGGTTTGGAGATCGATTGTAAATCGGTCCCCTTTCCATTGCTGGAATCAACATGTTAAAGCTAAGATTCAAAACCACGGGAGTGGCTTGACCCCCATCTGTCTCTTTTAGAAAAATAATGGCGTGTGTGCGATGTGACTATGTCAGTGTTTCTCCTTCAGTCACCTTCTAAGTGCAAAGGCTATAACAATTATGGGCGATAAATATTTGCATGGTCTATTTTCAGCAACAAACAAAAGATACAGATTGTGAGAAGTTAAAAGATACGAGAGTTTAAATCTTGATGTTTTTATCTTTTTAAATTCTACAAAAATAGGGAGGAAAATGAATTCCTTTCCCTATCATCTAGAGAAAAGAAAGGTGGTAATGGGCTGTTTGTTTCTCGGTAATGATTAGAAAAACTGCTTTTTCATATAAATCAAAAGTAGCATTAAAGAAGAGATCACTAAGAGGATGTGTGCAAATGGGTTAATTATAATGCAATATTATCAAAACCCAGATGATTGTTTCATCATTTAAAATGAAAAATATGACTAATTAATAATAAACTACATAGTTTTTTATTAAATAAATAAGTAAATACCTTGGATTAGGGCTGTTCTTGACCGACTTCTTGCCGTACTTCCTCCATTTGAACCCATCATCCATGATCTCCAAATCCGATTTGGTTCTAAATGCAACCCTATTCCCCACTTCAGATTTGTCTTTCTTCATCCCTTTCTTGCATCTACTGTATATTTATATATATATAAAGATCATCAGCATACTAAATTAATATATATCTTAATTAAAATTAATTAATTGAAGATCTCTCACTTGCTGCTAGTATTTCTTGATGTTGCACCACCATCACCACCGGCACATCCACCACTGAAAACCTGCTCCGATGAGATCATACTCTGCTCTGAAGTGGTGGAATCATCAGCAAAACCATTAATATCAGCATCAAGCATGAGATAATCCGATAACTGAAACTCCGCCGGAAAAGGATCGAGGATATTCTGGTGAAAGTACTGATTCTGATGAGGAGGAAGGTTATTAGGGTTAGGGTCAGAAGGGTAATCCATTATCGGCGGCTGCAGGAAGCTGGAGTAGGAGGTGGACATGTATGAGATCCTAGAAGAAGCTCGCCAGCAAGCAAATCAAGAAGAGCATCAAGAAACAAGACTAGTAATAAAAATGGTAGGTGTGCTTCCAATACATATATATATATTATAAATAATTAAAAAAAATTAAAAATTAAAAATTAAAAATTAGAAAAGAAAAATCTTAATCATAATCCAAAACATTATCTTTCTCACCAGCTGCCCCTTCATACACACTTTCCCGGAGGGATATATCGAAGGTGCTTCACTGGTGCCACGTGTCAATCGTACAGTAATGTTTAGTACGTCACTTTGGTGACGTCATCGTGGCGGTATTTGGGATTTTGGGACCACCTTAAATTTGTAGTATTGTTTTTGATAGGTTGAGACGTGCTTGGTGCTGGTGTGGTGGTGGGAGAAGAGAAAGTGTTGGGTGTTTCTGTTCATATAAAAGAAAATGGTCCGCCCATGATTATGATACTCCTACCTTTCTTTATTAGGGGAATATGATCCATCATATAGATGATGTCCTTTTTGTTTCTCCTTGAATTTAGGGAAAATTTAAATTAAACTGAATAATTTTATTTTATTTTATTTTATTTTTTATTCAATTGCTTCAAGGAGAATGTCAACAATAGTTTAAATTTGATTCAGAATTTTTTTTATTTTGAGCCAAATTTCAATTTAACTTATTTTCAACTAGAGTTAAATAAAATAAAAATTTATTTATTTTAAAAAATAAATCGAGATGAATATATTTTTATTGAGGTAACAACTCAATTCACTTATAATATTTATGATTTTTTATATAAAATAATAATAACTTTATTCATGTAGAAAATAAATTGAAATGAATTTATTTTTTATCAACTTGATTTTCAAATTACTCGATACATTACTTTTTATATAAAAAATAATAAATTTAAAATTAAAAAAAAATTAAATTGAAATAACTTATTAGGTAAGTTATATATATTATGCAAGAGAAAAGAATAATTAAAGAATAATTGAAGAGATCGACAAAGATGACCTCATATGACTACACGCCAATATTTAATTAAGACCCAAAAACGATATCGTATTAATTTAAATAAAAAATTAGAATTTGTAGACGATTGTAGAAATTTATAGAAAATATAATCTCTTATATAGTTTTTTTTTTAATTTTTTCGTTAATTAAACACTGTGTATATAAAGAATTTCTCCGATTCAATAATATTTAAAATTGTCACAATCACAATTCTGTTTGCTTTACAAGGATGAGACAAGGAAAAGAAAAGAGCAAGACATGCACTCTTTATCTTCATCTTCACTTACGTTGTTTGTTTGAAATATGTTTTAACTTTATTCATATGGATGCGTAAGAATGGTAGAATTTACTTTAAAAAGTAAAATTTATTTTGTAAAAACTAAAGTGACCTAGCTGTATTAATTCAAAATAATTAATGTGAGTTACGTGTGTGTTTCTCTTTAAGCTACACAAAGAAACCCTAATGCAAGTCTACTTTTAAAAAAAGAAAAAGGGAGATTCCAACATTGTGCTTCATGTAACGTTAAAATGAATAAATTTTATTTCAATTTCAATTAAAAATTATTTAATTTTTAATTTCATATATTAGGTTTGTCAACGTAAAAATGAGACTATAATGTATAATTTGATTTAATGTTTTTTTGCTCAAGAATTTTGGATGCAAACTGATATAGAATGACAATATCCATATGTGTTAATTTATTGATAGATTGATTTTTAGAATAAATGCAAATTAATATTCATGATTTGTTGGGTATTGTGGACTAATAGGAACTTTATTGTGTGGGAATATAAAGGACAGTCTCTCTCACAAGTTTTCCATATGACCTCATGGTTTCTACAAAATTGGACTGTTGTTGCTGCTTCTTCCTTAGCTACTACTGCTGCACCAAGTTCAGACCACCTGCGTTCATGGCAATGGCCACCGAAAGGATGGATGAAGGTCAATGTGAATGCATCTACAGGGCTGAGTCTGGGTTTTGTGGGTTTAGGTGTTGTTGTACGTGACTCATATTGGAAGTTTGTGGGAGCTAAGTTTGGCGTTATACAGGTTTCTTCTCAGCAAAAAGTGCAGAAACTATAGGCATTGTGGAAGTTTTAAGTTGGATAAAGAGTGAAAGTTGGCAATGGGTTCTGATAGAATCGGATATCCTTTCAGTTGTTCAAACAATTAATTCATTATGTTTTTCCGTTAAATCATTCTTTGGTTTAATTGTTAGTAATTGTAAATCTCTTTTAAGTGAGATCATTGATATTAAATATTGTTTTAGTTATAGATCTGCATGGTTGCCCATTTATTAGCAAGGGGTGTCCATTTATTAGCAACAGATATTCATTCCGAGTCAGGTTTGAAAGTTTGATATATTAATCCACCTCCTTTTATTGTATTTCTTTAAGCAATAATAAAATCACAAATATTTTTTTCGAGAAAAATCTATCTCAAATATCAGTTAAAAATTTATCTATTTTAATTGATAACATATAATATATCTTTTATTTATTCATAATCTATATTTTAATGATTTTGTAAAATTTTAATTTTATTTTTAAAATGTAATATTTAGAAACTTATATTATTGTGAATATATTTTTAGGAAAAATTATTTTTTAGTCCCTAAGATTTAGCATAATTAACATTTCTATTCCTCTATTTTGGCGACTCAATACTTAAGTCCCTCACTTTCTCTTCCGTTCAAATTCGTAGTCCTTCTGTCTAAAATAGCCATTTGGGACACGTGAATTGACAAAATTGACCCTCACTGAAAGTCCCATTATTTTAAAATCATGAAACCCAAACCCAATACCTCTTCACTGCAGATTCTTCTTCTTTTTCCTCATACTATTTCTCTAACTCTCCATCTCCAAATCACTAATCCCTCAGTTCCCATGTCAGTTCTCACCATAACTCCTACCTCTTTTGCAATAAATCTCTCTCTATTTTTGCAAGAGCTCACTCTCTCATCTCTCTATTAACCCTCCAATAAAAGAATTTACAACTCAAATAATAATTTAGGGATCCGAAGACTTGGAATCTCATCTTATGAATGATGGTGGTGGTGTTGATTGGGGAAGTGGGGGTGGATTTGGAGAGAGAAGGGTGTTGAGAGAAGTTGATGATGGGCTTCTGTTGTCTACTTGCTGCAAATATTTTAGAGGAGAAAAAAGAGAAAGATATGGAAGAGAAGAAATATGGAAAAGAGAAAAAAAAAAAAAAAAGAAGAAAAATCAATAATGCCAAAAGAAAATAGAGAAGATATGACGGAGAAGAAAGAGGAAAAAGAGAGATAGAGAAACTACGAAAGAGGAAAAGATGGAGGGTTTCACATTGAGAGATTTAACAAGTTCATTAAGGGCATTTTTGGAAAACATTCTCACCTCTCACTTTTGACTCTCTGACCAAACGGCTATGTTAGACAGAAGGACTATGAATTTGGAGAGAAAGTGAGGGACTTAAGTGTTGAGTCGCCAAAATAGAGGGGTATTAATTATGCTAAACCTCATAAACTAAAAAGTAATTTTTCTATATTTTTATAACTGATTATATAAATAGTTATGATAATAAATACTGATATATAAAATTCAAATATATAGATTTTTTTAAAAAACCTGATTATATTAACTAAATACATTCTATCTAATATTTAAAAAAAAACATAACTAATTTTTATAATATTTGACTAATTATTATTAAAACAATACTAATTAATAAAACATCCAACAATTATTAAAACAAAGATTACATTGCTAAATAAATTCTTAATTATTTTTATTTTAAAAAATATAATACACAAATAAATGAATAACACGTGGATATCTATCAAGGGCTAACTAAGTGTAAGAAAATTATATTTCTACAGTTAAATGACTAAAAAGTCAAAAGGGTTAGTTTTTTTTATTATTATTTTATTAATTTTTAGTTATGTTAAATAAGGATCTTTCTTGCAAATTTCCTATCAAATCCTCTTTAAAAAACAATTAATAATAAAAGTCACAGTTCACATGCTGGATATTAACAGCATAAAAGAGACTTGAATTGATGTTTCTGTGTATAACATATTCATCACTTTGGGCCACAAATTTGACAATTAATCCAACCAATTAAAAAATGCCATGTCTTTTCAATAATTTTAATATTCTCAATTGAAAATTTTTTAATATAATTATATTATAATATAAAATGTTTGTTAACAAAAAATGAATTAATCACATAATATAATTACAATATTAAATTTTTTAATTAATAAATGAAAGATAAATTGGCCAGTTTCTTCCAATATGACAAATTTGAAAAAATAAATTAAACCAATTAAAACTGCCCTAATTAATAATTAACCCTTATCAATACTTTTGATATTCTTAATTGAAAACATGTTTAATATTATATCTTAAAACAAGATGTTTGTTAATTGAAAAAAAACTGGATCAATCATATCAATAAATTATAGATGTTAAAAAAAATCAATATTAAATTATTAGGAGATTTGAATATTGCTATTATTAATAAATCAATCCCTTACACTTTTAAAAATTTATTAAATCGTCTTTATTTTTTTCTCCAATGAAATAGTTCTCCTATTTTCTTTTTCATTAAAAATATATGAGAGATAAAAGAAAACATTTTTAAAATCCAATTTTACCTTCAAATAAAATTTTTTATTTAGTTCTTGAGTATTATCATTATTAAAATATTCTTATCATTATTAAAATATCTTTATTATTTCTCTCTGTCAATGAAATAATCTCTCATTTTCCTTAAAAAAAAAGAAGAAAAAGAAGAAGATGATGAATAAAAAAAAGAAGAAAAAAAAGACGAAGAGAAAGAAAAAGAAAGAGAATAAGACGATGATAACGAATAAGAAAAATAAGAAGAATCAACTCATTCTCCTCTTTTTAAAGAAAAAAAAAAAGAAAAACCGAAGAAGAAGAATATGAGGAAGAATCGAGGAAAAAGGGGAAGGGGAAAGAAAAGGAGGAGGAAGAGAAGAGGGATGGTAATTTGGTTTTTTGCTATATTTTTAACGATAAAAATAAATAAAAAACATATTTTGTTGATGAAGAGAAATGATAAAAACGTTTTAATAAGTTTCTAAAAATGCAGAAATTAATTTATTAATAATGTCAATATTTAGGAATTAAATTATATATCTTTCTAGATTATTTAATAAATAAAAGAAACACAATTTATTTATCGTAGAGTTTCAACTCCAATCAAATTTAGTTACTAAATTGTGGGCTAAGCAAGTTTAAGTGGGAAGGGATGAATTTTGAGAGATTCTTTAATTCATTAAAGAAATTCAAAAAATAGAATCCGACATGTGACTGTATATTTTAGTTTAATTAAAAGTTTTGAATTGAATATAGATATAAAATTAATATTTTTAAAATTTCAATGAAGGATATGGAGAGAGGGACCAAGTTAATGAGATATCTACTAAGTTTTGTTTGGGAGAGCAGTGTAGTGAGGTGTGAGAAAATGCAAGGAAATGTGTTTATGATAGGAAATGCTTTGACCTCATCACTAAAACTTTACATATCTAATTAATTCAAACTTTTTATCTGTTTCCATTTAAGAATTGAGAGTTGAGAAAACAGGAAGGAAGCTTCTCACATGACCATGACAGCTCCATCAATTTGTTTAGTGATTTCAAGTTCAACTCCATATAATCACATATTCTATATTATTATAAAGTAAATGCTCAGTAAGATACTCTTTTATAATTAAAGTGAAAAATTTATTTTTCAATCGATGAATTAATATATATAAAAAATAAAATAAATAAAAATTATGAGACGAAACGGATTAAATATTTATAGTATTGATATAAAATTAATTAAGATTAATATAGTAGTTGTGGGATATATGTTGATGTGACCATTGGCAATTTATAGAGGGAGTTAAAAGCTTCTAGATATAGGGATGACCAAAGGTGGGTGACTTGCTTGACCCTCAAAGGAGGAAGAAAGAACATAGAAGGAGAGTAGTGTCTCTTGAAATGACCAAAGCAAAGTAATGCCACAACTTGTGCAAATCAAAGACTGCTTTGCTGGTCAAGCCAGTATTTTTTGGACTTTTGCACTCCCTCCAAGCATGCACTTTCCAAGAATTTGTTCCTCACCTTCTATGTTTTTGCTCATTTTAATTAATTTAATATTTTAAAAATACCCTTTAATTAATATATTTTTAATATATTTAGATCGATTAAGGGATTTCTCAAAATTTTAATTTTTAAATAAAAATTAAATTAAATTTATTTTTAATATACAATTACTTTTACCCACTCAATTTTAAAAAAAATTAATTTAATTTAAAATTTATTAAATAAATATTTTAATTAAAATATACTGAATAAAAAATTAATCTCATATGAGAATAAAAAACTAATAATAATTATATTAAATGTTAAACGATTTTATTATTGGATATATCTAAAATATAATGTTGAATTATTTGTCATGTGTTGCTGAAAAGGAAACACAGGAAGAAAAATCAAGGAAATTAGTGGTGGTAGAGTAGAGGCGTGGAGACTAGAGAGGCTACAGCTCTCTCAGCCTTTCACACAAGCACATGGTGGGCGTTGGGCATAAGGCAGATTGTAATCAAATTCTATTTCAAGAAAATTTTATTATTTTTAATTAAATTAATTCAAAATTTTCACTTTAAACTCAATTTAATTAAAAATAAATTTTTGGATAAAATTCTTAATCTATTGACTAGATTAAAAATTAAAACGCTTAATTTCATATTTTGAACTATAGATTTCTTAATTCTTAATTTAGTATAAAAATTAAGAAACTTAATTTGTTGATTTTTTATTTAATTATTATAAACTTTTTAATTCAAATTAAACTTTTTTATTTAATTTTAAAAAATAAAAATATTTATAACAATGAATTAATCAACATAATATTATATATATAAATTTAATAATCTATATAGCAATTTGATAATTTAAATAACATGTTACATATATTATTATTTTTATTTTTATATAAATTAATAATTAAATGACTGAAAAAATATTTAATATTTAATATTATTTTATATTCTAATTTAAATGTTTAAATTTTAAATAAATTAATTTAATGTTTATATTTATGTAAAATTTTATAAATTGATTAAAACTATATTAAGAATTTAAAAATTGATTAAAATTATATTAAAACGTAAAAATTTAACTAATTAAATTAAAAATAAAAAATTAAATTAAAATGTAAATATATATAAATGTTAAGCTTTTTAATTCATTGGTTTAATTAATAAAATTAAAAAAATTATTATTTTATTATTAAAAATGTTAAACGAATCAATCATTTAATATTTTTATTTGCATATCGAAATATAAAAGCTTGATAATTCTGATTTATTGCATAATTTATTGAAGATTCATGCATCTTTGCATCTTCATGTCACCTCAAAATTTCACACATTTTGTCAAGTTCTTGTTTTCCAATTCATTTATAAACACTATGTTTATCTTTTATCCACGTGCTACTAAAATGATGTTTTCTTAATTTTTTTTAAAAGTCAATATAATTTATTTTAATTATTATTATTTAAAAATTAATGAAATAAAAAAAATATTAAATACCACTAAGCTTTATTTTTGTATTGTGGATAAATCAAATACTACTTTACACGTAACAGATTTTTGAAAAAAAAATGAATTTAAAGTCATGATAAAGATGTAAATATATTAATTTAATTAAATATACTTGCATAATAAATAAATAAATAAATAAATAAATAAAAGCAACATTTCCTCAAATTTTCACCACGTTCTTATAATTAGATCGATTAGTATTCGATTTAAATCAGAAAAATTAATCGAATTAAATTAATTTAAAATTTTAATTTAATTTTTTATTCACTTCGATTAAATTAAAAATTATTTGATTTAAATTAAAAAAATTAATCGAATTAAATTAATTTAAAATTTTAATTTAATTTTTTATTCACTTCGATTAAATTTAATTTTTAATTTTAAAAATTTCAGTTATTTTAGATTGATTTGGTTTTAATAAGAAAAAATAAAAAAAATAAAACTGATCTTATTAATAATAGTAGTAGGAGTGTAAATAAATCAAATTGTTCACGAATTATTCGAGACTCGACTCGATAAAAACTCGATCAGATTTGACTCATTTAGAAAATAAATATAATTTATTTTCAATAATATAGAAAAATTATATCATATTAAAATTAAAATATTTTAATTAAAATTTAAAATATTAAAAATAAAATGTAAAAAATAAAAAAATTATAAAAAATTCAAATCGATCAAATCGAATTAAATTAGTTCGATTCAATTTCTGATTAAAATCAGTTACATTAGATTTTTATAAATACTAATTTTCAATTTCTAATTTATTTAGTTTGATTAAATTTTTAACCGAATCGATGACCTTACTTCTAATTAGTAATTTCATGTTGGCTAAGTAAATTATTGGCTAACATAATAAATTAAGATTCAGTGAATTAATTATTGAGAAAAATTCGATATATAATAAATCAATTATTAATTACCATGACAGAATTCATGCAAGATTCATACATATGATTTATTAATTTGTTTTAATGAAATAATTTAATATTTATAGTTTCAAAGTTTTATTAAAAAAAGTCATTAATAATTAAAATTTTAACTGCATTATTTTTTATAATTTAAGAATATGGTTGAAAATAATTTATAATTTAATATTTGATTTTTCAGTAAATATTTATTAATATATATATATATCATGAGTATATTGCCTCACGAGTGTCTCTCTCTATATATATATTGGACTTAAGGTTTTAGTGTGGGCTTAGCCTAAGAGCTCAACTTCCAGTTCAAAATTGTAAAGCGAATCCAAGGACTAGTGAAAGCTCCAAATGCTTGAGCTTTGTTCGGTTCATTATTTTTATATGGATATTTATTTTTTAAAAAATATATATATAACCAAATTAGAGATATATACATGAAAAAAATTTTAAAGTGAATTCAATTTATTATAAATGAAAAAAAAAATTAAAATAGATTTTACCTAATTTTTTAATGATAAATTTCATTTATTTATATCGTAAAAATTTTTTAAAACGCGGTAAATCGAATTTAATAAGAATATTATTGTATTGAAAATCTTAGTATATCCTAAAATTAGGAAGTGAATCCTAGAAATAAACTAGCAAGCAAGTTTTTCCTTTTAAAAATTATATTTACTTTTTTTTTTTGTCATTAATAATTGAAAACGACATCGTGTGACATGATTCATGGCAGTTATATAAATACTTCAAATTGCAACACAGAGTTCCGGAGATCAAGGCCAACAAACTATCTTGATTGGCAAACGTGAAGAGAATTTGGGTGGTTGGATATTAAGCTAGTTTATTTATTTATTTATTTTTCATTTAGCTATTCTGAAAAATTCACCTACTGACTATTATTTAAAAAAAAAAAAAATCATATTTTGAGATACCTCACAATTCGAAAATATTGAACGTATATAAGTTTTTTATATTTAGTTGTGACGTTATTAAAATAATTTTCAGATTTGTCAAAAAAAAAAATTGAGATAGATTTGAAATAAATTATAATTAAAATATAAAATTAAAACTTCTACTTGGTTAGCTTCCAACTATTTACATACTAACTACTATTTAATTGTTAACACCACCTAAAGAAATTTTAGTGAGCGATTATTAATTAAATTTATTGTGCCTTTTTAATTATTAATTTTGAATATTTAATAAAAATATTATACATAATTAAAAAAATAAAAATTCTATCTGCTAAAAATGTGAATTTCCTCTTTTTCACTTTTAAAAATGTAAATATTAAATTATCTGCTAAAAAACAATTATAAATAATTACTAATTAAATTTCCTTTTCTTATTTTTAAAATGTGAAAAGTGCATAAAATTTTAAATTCAAATATTTTATCTTAAAAAATATAAGATGCTCACGAAGAATACATCTCCTATATGGTGAAATTTCGAAATGTCATTTAGAGGTAAGTATTATTTAATTTAGATTAAAAAAATCAATCGAACTGAATTAATTTGAAAATTTAATTTAATTTTTTATTTATTTTGATTATTTTAATTTAATTTTAATTAAAAAAATTAAAAAGAAAATTGAAATGAATGAGTTAGTGATAATAGTATATTATTTTTTATAATATAAAAAATTTAAATCGTAACTAAAATTAAAATATTTTAATTAAATTTTAAAATATTAAAAATAATATGTAAAAAATAAAAAATTATTAAAAGTCGAATCAAATCAAATTGAATTAGACTTATTCAATTTAATTTTTACTTAAAATTAATTCGATTTAATTTTTATAAATATTAAAATTTTAATTTTTAATTTATTCAATTTAATTTAATTTTAAATCGAAGGTAGCATTTGATTTTGAAAATAAGAGACAAGGTGTGACAATGAAAAAATGGCAACAAGAGAAAGAATTGATAGGCATTATATTTAAAAAATAATGTCTGGCCTGCAATTGCACATTGCATCTCTGGCCATTGTGGGGTAAACATTAGGTACACAATAATTAATAATTTAATAAAATATTTATCACCTCTAATAATTGATACTTGTTTTAATAATTATGGTAATGACTTTTTTTTTTAAATTTTTATTTTCCTCTCTTTCTTTCAATTATTTTTTGGATGAATTCCATTCTTTAAAATACATAAGTGCTAAAAAAAATAATTATTGGGTTGTTTAATCTTTTAAGTATTATTTTTTGAAAAATAAATTAACAACCGCAACACATAAAAAAATAATTATAAAAACAAAAATTGTTTTCAATATCTTTAAATTGTCTATTTATTTCATCTGATGCCATTAGAAAAAAAGAAAAAGAAAGAAGCGGGCAAGCACGAACAAGGCACAATGAGTATAAAAAAAAGAAGTCAACGAGAAAAATAATTATATAAATAAAATTAAATGGCATTAATATAAATCAAGAAATTCATACAATATTAAAAATAATGAATTGCCTATCTTTCGCTTTGAGGTTGTCAAAGGATTCACATGAACTTCACTCTCATCATTCATAATACAGCAAAAAAAATAAATAAAAAAATTAAATTAAAAAGGAGAAGCATCAAGAGAATCAAAAACCCACTTTGAAAATGACCTTCCCTTTTCTTTAAACACTGCTGCTGCTGTTGTTCGTGTTGTCTTTCTCTTTTCTTTTCTGATCATCAACTTCTTTTCAGATTCCAATTGCTCTCCTAGATTGCAAGAAAATTAGTATATAAAATTTTAATTATATTTATAAACTTAGTAGTAAAATTAACCTTCTTTTTTTGTTTTTGATTATAAGATTTTTATTTTAATTTCTTTATCATCATGGACCTTTCCACCACCAAGAGAAGAGCTTTGCTTAAGGTCATCGTTCTCGGCGATAGTGGGTATGTAAAACTTCAATATTCCCTTAATGTTTTATTGTTTTTTATTACTGTTCTCTGTTTGGTTCTCGAGAAAATTCTTCTTTACTTATTCTTTTTCCCTTCTGGTTTTGTTTTCCTGGTGTTTTCAGAGTAGGAAAGACTTCCTTGATGAATCAGTATCCCTTCCATGGTCATAACAATAAGATCTTTGAATTCTTCATTTTCTTGTTCAATGAATATTTCTTTAACTGCAGATTAATTCAGATATGTATATAAGAAATTTAGCCAACAGTACAAAGCTACAATTGGTGCTGATTTTGTCACCAAAGAACTGCAAGTTGATGATAAGCTGGTGACTCTGCAAGTGAGTAATTATTTCTATATAATTTTAATTATGAATTTTACAAATTTGATTAAATTTATAATTAATTATGGCAGATATGGGATACAGCAGGTCAAGAGAGATTTCAGAGCTTAGGAGCAGCATTTTATAGAGGAGCAGATTGCTGTGTTCTTGTATATGATGTGAATGTTCTTAAATCATTTGAAACACTGAGCAATTGGCACGAAGAGTTCCTCAAACAGGTATGTGATTATTGTCTGAAATCGACCTTGTACATGTGTCTGTAGCGGTGGAGTTAGGTCCGATCCATCTCTCTCTATGGCAGGCAAATCCAGTTCTTCCTGATGAGTTCCCTTTCGTATTGCTCGGAAACAAGATCGACATAGATGGAGGAAACAGCCGAGTGGTAGAGATTCAAAAGTTCATTTTCAATGTTAAAGTCCATAGGTTGATGTAATGGAATGAACACTAATTACAATGTTGTCTGTTTAGGTTTCAGAGAAAAAAGCTGTAGACTGGTGTGCTTCTAAAGGAAACATACCTTACTTTGAGACCTCAGCAAAAGAGGATTATAATGTGGATGAAGCATTTCTATGCATTGCGAATGCTGCACTAGCTGCTGAACATGAACATGACATGTAAGTGTTCTTCAAAGATCAAGAAATCTTCAATGTTTCATTGATTATTTTTGTTTTATTTTGTTGTTTGATTGTTAAGTCAGTTCCTGCAGATACTTTCAAGGTATATCAGAAACTGTATCAGAAGTTGAACAAAGAGGAGGATGTGCATGCTGAATCAAATTTGAATTCCAATCTTATCATTGATTTGATTCTTTATTGTTTTTGGTTTAAGATTTCTAATTGGAAATTGGGAGTTAGATTTAAAAACTTCAATTATTCTACTTTTTTAGTGTTTAATTTGTAACTCTTTGAAACTATATATGAACTTTTGATAACCATTTAACTATTATACGTACCATAATTATATAGTAAAATTTTTTTTGAGAGAAAAGTTAAATTTTTATAAGAATAATGACATGGAACAACTACACTTGAATTTTACGATAAATTTTGATCGGACCTAATTTTTACTGTCGATTTTCGATGAAGACCCACGATAACTTTTAAAAAAGAAATTTCGAGACGCTCATTTTAGAAAATGTGACGAGAGTTACAGACCTGTCACAAAATTCGATATAAAAATTTTATCATTTAAAAGGTTAATTTTACATTTTAATTATTTTTTTATTATAAATAGCCCGAAACTAACTTTTCAATTTTAAAATAATTTTAATAAAATTTTTTAGTTTTTATCCTATCTTTTTCTCATATCATTTTAGTCGAACGATATTGATTAAAATTCTAACGAGTCTAAATAATTTTTTTATCAAATAAATTATCAAAAAAAGATGCACTAATAATCCAATCCATAATTATTTGTTTAAATTTGTATATCTGTGATGATGTCTTGCTTGCCTAAATGATCATTTATCAGCTAAATATGACTAATCAGCCTAAATCAAAATTTTCAAATAAGCATAACCTCATTAAATATTTAAATAAATTCTCTCTACCCTATTAGATAATAATTAAATTATAGGAGAGTGTGATACAAAATAAATTAGTGATATTTAAAAATTATTATTATTTTTATTTTATAATTTTTATCAATTTTTTTATTCTTTTTAAAATTATTGTTTACAAATATTTTTCAAGTCTCTCTGTTTGGGAGTATCGGTCTTACCTCTCTGGTAAGTTTTCTAGGGTTTTTTAAGGCTTCTCTATGGTATCTGAAGATGACACGGTATCTGTGGAGATGGCGGGTCTTTCGATCGACGGTGATGCGGAGGGTGAAGATGGCTTGGTCTTCGGAATCGACGATGGTGTACTCGACCAGGATGACCTGTCATTGTGTTTGGTGGGGCGGTTCTTAATAAGTTGACCTATCAACTTCAATACGATGGAGCACACCTTGGCGGCGCTTTGGCAGCTGTAATACCTGGCTAGATTCCGGCATCAGAATCCCTACCTTCCGGAGGAATCCCCGTTGGAATCTGAAATTTCTGAAGATGTCAGAGTCTTCTAGAGGGGTAAAATGTGTTTCCAAAATGTTTTTACTGATTTCATGGTTTTAAATGAAAAAGAATTAAGTTTTGAAAAGAAAAGACCAAGGAGGCTTTTGCCAGGTTCGGCCGCCGAAAGTGAAGTTCGGCCGCCGAACATGGGAAGGTTTCGGGAGCGCTTTTGGCCTCCGAAAGCCTTGTTTGAGTGAACCAAGGTTCGGCCGCCGAACATGCATGAGTTTAGGGGGCACGTTAGGCTGCCGAAGGTGGTTCAGCAGGCCACCTATAAAGAGCCCTTAGATCGGAAATGGGCGAGTTTTCTCCCCATTCTCGAGCTCAGGTGAGTTTTGGTCCTCCTTTGGTCGTTTTCATATTTTCTCTACCCATCCCTCAAGTTTTTCATGAGATCTACCCTTGTTTTGAAGTTTTGAAGCTTAAATAGGAGTTTTGGGAGCTTGGAGGCTTTTGGAGCTTGGATCCTCCCCACCTCCGAGTTAGGGATCGCACCACCCCTCGATCTTCAAGAGGTAAGTGTAGATCCTTGCTTTCCTAGTGTTTAATGAAGTTTTAAGTAAGTTTAATGATGTTTTGATGGTTGAGTATGGGTAGATAAGCATGTTAGGGCTTATGTGGGTTTTGTGCCCAATGTGTGTTTATGTGATGTTATGTTGAAGGTTTGAGCTAGTTTATGCATGTGGGAGAGTGTATGCATGATTGGGAAAGAGCAAGTGAGATTATGGGTTGTTTTGATGGTTTTGGCCTATGTGGGTCATAAGCTATCTATGTATACTTTTGATGTTGTTTTTGGAGTTTAATCAAGTTGTTAAGCTCCTTTATGCATGGTTAAGAGTCTACGCATGTTTTTAAGAAGTTGGGTGCTTGTTTTGGGATGTTTGGAAGGTTTGGAAGGCTGGTATGCACGAGGGCTGAGTTCTGGAAGAACTAAGGTTCGGCCGCCGAAGGTAGTTTCGGCCGCCGAACCTGCCTATGGATACATGGATTGGCTGCCAAACCTTGCCCCCGAAAGTTGTGTTTCGGAGCTGGAGCAGACTTTCGGCCGTCGAAGGTGATGTTCGACCGCCGAAAGTGCCTGACTTTCGTCTCTGGAGAGAGGGTTCGGTCGCCGAAGGTGCCCCCGAACCTGCCTGACTTTCATCTCTGGAAGGGACCTTCGGCTGCCGAAAGTGCCGCCGAAAGTGCCCTGTCCAACCCTTTCATGAGTATTCTGTATGCATGTTTTGAGAATGTTTTAGGGGGTTTTTGGGGAGTTGTTTAGAGTCATGTTAGAGTATGTTTGGTCCCTCATCTGTGTCCACCTGTGTAGGATCGGACCCGAGGAACCGAGGTGTTTAGCAGAGTTAGCTGCTTCAGAGTTAGTCCAGAGCTAGCCAGAGGTGAGTAGAATAAACCTTTACGTTTTAAAGCGAATAAATCATAAAGTTTTGAGCATGTTCATGCATCATGAATGCCATGTGATATCTTAGGTTGTTTGCATTAGAATTCACGAATATGATACATTACATAATATGATAATGATGATGTGGATGAATATTGAATGATCCTCTAGCCCTCAGTACGGTATGATATGACATGGTACGATATGAGATAGAGAAGACTAGGCGTGGCCTAATCGCCCCTGGCAATATGTTATATGTAAGAGAAGACCAGGTGTGGCCTAATTGCCCCTGACATAGTTGGACATGTTATGATAAGAGTTATGTAAGAGAAGACCAGGCGTGGCCTTATCGCCCCTGGCACAGTTGGACATGTAACGATACGTAGAGGGCTATTGGTGACAAGTTCATCCTTGATGTGATATGTTTGTGATGTGATGCATTTCATGATAGCATACTTTAAAATGAATTGTTTTTCTTGTATGGTTTCTGCTCACTGGGCTTTATAGCTCACCCCTCTCCCCTAACCCCAGGTATGCAGGGTCAGAGATAGTTCAGGAAGTCACCAGGCTATGGCTATGGTTATGATGTGTAATAGAATAGTAGTGGACATGATGTAATGTAAGTTTATGTAATGATGTAAAAGAGTTATATTGCAAAATAATATTATGTAATATGTTCAGAGTTATAGTATTGTGCTTGGCCCAAGTTGGATAATCTCTTTGTGCATGAGTTCTATTTTATGTTGATTTATGTGTTGGACCGAGTTTGACATGGGGTATGCTGACCCTAGGGGTTCTATGAGTGCAGTCATAGTGCATACACAGGTCAAGCTGGGTAAAGGTAAAGTTTGAAATGTTTTATGGAAATGTTTGATCATGTTTGGGATTATGCCGACTGTACAGGATGCATAGTAGGCTTGCTACGGGTCCCGGCGGCCTTATGCCGATCTGGATCCTAGCGCCGGTAGCGGTCCGGCTTCCGGGCTGTTACAGCAGCCATTTGAGCAAAGTCTCTGTCCGTCGGGAAGAGGGTAATCAGTATGTGTTTCAGTCCTACCATTCAGTCGATGTGCAAAGAGTTTTGGATATGCGTCCATGTACGTTCAACAATCATCTCCTGGTTCTTGAGAAGTTGGAAGGTTTCTCCCACCCTTCTGAGGTTCCTCTTACCCATGTCCCCTTCTGGATTCAGGTGCATGGTTTGCCGTCGGGGTTCTTTTCTAAACGTGTAGTGACCCGCATAGGGAATGAATTAGGTGTCTTCATGGAATCTGATCCTTACAACTTCTTGGGTTCTCAGGGGGCTTATGTTCGGCTTCGATACAAGCATGACCTTTCTGCTCCCATTCACAAATCCTTGAGAATGCGCAAGAGTGATGGAGCATGGTTCACTGCAACTTTTGCTTATGAGAGGGCGCCCAGTTTCTGTTTCATTTGTGGACTATTTGATCATACAGAGAAATTTTGCAGGGGGCTTCTGAAGTTTGGGAATGCGCCAGTGGTTCAAAAATTTGGGCCGGAATTACGTGCCAATCATTGACGCCCTCAGAGTCTTGGCAGCCGATGGCTTAAGGGAGGAGGAGGGGAGCAAAGCATCCAAGGTCAGTCGAGTTTTAGTTCTGGTAATTCCACTGATAGCGGACTGAATCCGCCTACAAATGCGGGGGTCTATAATGATCATGATATGGAAGGGGGTCAAGAGGATCTTGGTGTTGGGGAGGATCAAGCTATGGGTTTGGAAGTTGGTGTAACCATTGTTGATTCTAAACGGCGACGTATGGGACCCGATCACACGAAGGTCATTGGGGAGAGGTCCTCTGTGGTACACGGTTCAAGCAGTGCATATAGTAATCAGTCAAAAAATGGAGTAGCGGCGGGTCCTGGGGTTTAGGTCCGCCGATCACAATGAGTTGTATTAGTTGGAACTGTCGTGGGCTTGGCAACCCACGCGCAGTTTAGGCCGTGAAAGAGATGATCAGGGTTAAGAGGCCGAACTTTCTTTTCTTAATTGAAACTTTATGTGGTTCTGCTAGGGTGAATGAGATAAAAGGTTTATTGGGCTTTGATGATTTTTTCAGTGTGGATAGTTTGGGTCATAGCGAAGGGTTGGCTTTATTGTGGAGGTCAGTCTCTTCTATCTCTCTCTTAAGTTCATCGGAACATCATATTGATACAGAAATCTGCATGGATGGTGTTGGTTCTTGGCGCTTGACAGGGTATTATGGTGAAGCTGATCGTGGCTCTTGCCACTTGTCTTGGCAGGGACTGCGTATGCTGGCATCTCATCTTGAAGCGCCCTGGGTGTGTTTGGGTGACTTCAATGATATTCTTTCTCCATCTGAGAAGCGTGGTGGTCGACCCCAACCTCCACGCTTGATCAATGGGTTTCAAAAGGCTCTTTGTGATTCTGGTCTTATGGAATTTCCTATGACAGGATACCCGTTCACGTGGGAGCATAGCAGAAACAGTGGTAATTGGGTGGAATCTAAGTTGGATCATGTTCTTACTAATGCTCAATGGCGTGCCAGGTTCTCTAATTCTTCAGCTGAAGTGATGGGTTTCTCTACGTCTGACCATCTGCCTATTCTGCTTGTAGTTAAATGTTTTGTGGAACAGCGTCATGCTCACCGGTTTCGTTTTGAGAACACGTGGCTACGTGAGACCGGTTGCCGGAACCTTATTTATGATATTTGGCAGTTTTCTTCTAACATGGATGCTGCGGGTAAGCTTCTTGAGTCTCCAAGCTCCAAAACTTGATCTTAGCTCCAAAACTCTTCAAAACCAAGTTATAACTCGTTAAAACTTGAAAGATTTGAGGAAAATCAACAAAACCAACCATGGGAGAGCATGGACTCACCGTTGGCCGAAAATAGGGGAGAAAGCTCGCCCGTTTCGGCCATGGAGCCCTTTTATAGGGGCTGGCCAGACCACCTTCGGAAGTCTAAAGTGCCTCCAAAACTCATGCAAGTTCGGCGGCCGAACATGGGGTTCGGCGGCCGAACCTGAGCCACTTTCGGAAGCCTAACTTGCCCCCCCTAAACTATCCAATGTTCGGCGGCCGAACTTGAGGTTCGACGGCCGAACTTGAGGTTCGACGGCCGAACCTGGAAATGCCTTCATGGTCATTTTTATTCAAAACTCAATTTCTTTCTTACTTAAAACCATAAAATACATGAAAAAATTTTATATAAACATGATTTTACCCTTCTAGAGGTTTCCGACATCCGAGATTCCACCGGACGGTAGAAATTTCGATACCGGAGTCTAGCCGGGTATTACAGCCGTACTTGTTTATTCTTTGTGCTGAGGGGCTTTCCCGTCTCCTGCAAAATTGTATAAGCACTGGAAGCCTTCATGGGTATAGGGTTTCTCGGGGTGGCCCGCAGATTTCTCACCTTTTTTTCGCAGATGATAGCCTGATCTTCTTTCGAGCAAGTGTTCAGGAGGTTTTGGAACTCAAGCGTATCCTTCGCATGTATGAAAATGCGTCTGGACATGTGATAAACTTTCAGAAATCATCTATCTCCTTTAGTAGGTACACTCTTGTGGCTCTTCGGGACTCTGTATGCTCAGTACTTCAGGTTGAGGAGAAACCGGATTTTGGAAATTATTTAGGACTTCCTTCTCATGTTGGGAATAATAATAGGGAAGTGTTCAGTTTTGTTAAGGATAGATTGTGGAAAAGGCTGAATTCTTGGAAGCATCGGGCGCTGTCTCAAGCAGGTAAGGAGGTTCTCTTGAAAACAGTCCTCCAAGCTTTGCCGAACTATGTGATGAGCTTATTTTTACCTCCTCGGACTCTTTGTGATGATCTACAACGCATGATGACTAGATATTGGTGGAGTAAGGGGGCGGATCAAAATCAGGGTATTCACTGGCTGGGTTGGCACAGAATGGCAAAGCACAGATCTGATGGCGGGATAGGTTTCAAATTTCTTCATAAGTTTAACTTGGCCATGCTTGGGAAGCAGGGCTGGCATATTATCAACGGGCCTCAGTCCTTAGTGGCTCGTGTTCTTAAGGCCCGCTATTTTTCGACACAATCTTTCTTTGAAGCTCCTTTGGGAAGTAACCCTAACTTTTTGTGGCGTAGCATATGGGAAACTCGGGGTCTGATTCGAGCTGGGGCTTGCTGGAGGATTGGGAATGGTCGGTCAGTTTCAGTCTGGGGGCAACCCTGGTTGAGAGAGCTGTCTGAGTCTCTGGTTTCCACAACCCCTCCTCTAAACTGTGCCAGAGTTGTTGTTTCAGATCTCATAATTAACCACAGATGGAACGAGAGTTTAATTGCACAGATGTTCAACGAAAGAGATAGAAGTTGTATTTTGAACATCCCTCTTAGTCTTTCATCATGTTCTGATGCATGGTGCTGGAACTTCGAGTCCAAAGGTCACTATTCGGTTAAGAGTGCATATAGGTTCCTTGTTGATGGCTTTCGACATAGGGAGGGGAGCGAGATATGGAAAAGGTTCTGGAAAGCTAAAGTTCCCCTAAAAGTGCTCAATTTCTGCTGGCGGGCTCTAGTTAATGTTGTCCCTTGCCTCTCGTCACTTTAGTCCAAGAGAGTCCCAGTGGATCCTTCATGCCCGTTGTGTCATGTAGCCCCTAAGAATGTCTTGCATATTCTGATTCAGTGCCCTTTTGCCCGCAGCTGCTGGTTAAGCTCGCCGTTGGGTTGGCCTGCGCCTTCTGCATCTTCTTTAAATGAGTGGTTTTCTTTAGTCTTCTCTTCTGCTTCTGTGGAAAATGCCTCCCTTATGCTAATGATCTTATGGGCTTTGTGGCAAAATAGGAACAATGTTGTATGGAAGGGCCAGGGTCAGACTGCGAGTGGTGTGTTCTTCATGGCTCTGAATTTTTTGCAGCAATGGAAAGCAGCCCGGGTTGTTTCCTCAGTAAGCACCACTGTCGACCCGGCTCGCCCGGTCTGGTCTCCTCCGCCGCACGATTGGATCAAGACGAATATTGACGCCTCTTTAAGCTTGCAACGAGGTTCGGTAGGTTTCGGTAGTGTCATCCGAAAGGATGATGGGAGTTTTGTGGCTGCTAAAACAGGCTCTTTTTATAGCCAGATGGATGCAAAGTGTGCTGAAATTATAGGATTTCGGGAAGCATTGAGCTGGATTAAAGAGTGTGGATGAGATCGAGTTCTTTTCGAATTGGATGCTCAGGTACTTGTGATGTCAGTTAATTGTGCTTTGTTGGATGATTTATCGTCTTTTGGTTCAAGATTGTAAACTGCTTCTATCTAGTTATGAGAAAGCAAAGTGTGTTTTTGTTCATAGATCTGCGAATGATGTCGCTCATGTTCTAGCAACATCGACTCATTCTGAGTCAGGTCAAGGAGTTTCCTCCTCATATTGTTTCTTTGTTCTCTATAAATTAATGAAGTTTTCTTGTTATTTCAAAAAAAAAAAATTATTGTTTATTTTTTTTTTTACATAATAATAATAATATATAAATTGACTATTATAATTCTATTTAATTTTATTTTTAAGGAATTTTTTAAAATATTTTTTAATATTTAATAAAATTTATATTTTTTAAAAAAATTTTTAAATTTATTTTTAATATTTAATAAAATTTAATATATTTAAAATAGATATTATTGAAGTTAAAAGAGATTCATTAGATGCAGGAAAAAATACATAACTCACCAGCCCATAGTTGAAACTCTGATACAACAGGCCCAACCTTAAGAAATAAAACATACATAGTAAAAGGCTTGGGCCCAATCGATAAATTATGTATAATTTATTATTTAAATAAAATAATATTCTAACTATTAATTTAATTATTATAATTCTTGAGAGTAATTTTAGATAATAATTAATTATTTTCTTTAATATTTTGAATTAGTAAACTTAAAAATCCAATACCGTGCTTGAGATTATAAATTCAATAAACAAATTAAGCGCAAATCAAGCTTGTAAATTTGATAAATGATTACGTGTAAATTACGAGTCTAATAAATATTTAAATAAATTAAATTTGAATATAATAAATTTTGATGGATAAATTTGAATTTCAAATTTAAGTTAAATTTCAGTAAACAAAATTATTTTATTTTATTTTTTTATTTGTAAAAAAATCTTAAAATAGATAAAAAAAAGAAAATAAATAAAGAAATCAAGTCAATTTTATATCTTCTTTTTATTTCAATTTGATTTTTTTAAATTAAAATCTTGACATTAACAATGGATCCAAATATATTATTGGTTAATAAAAATAATTATTTTAATTAAAAAAATAAATTATTTTAAAAAAAACTTTCTCTTAAAAAGTTATTTTATACACATTAAAATCTTTATATATAAATTTATTTAAAAAATTTATTTTTTAAATTAATATTAAATAATAATAAATAAATTATCTTATTATAAAATATATTTTTCGTAAAAAATATTTTTAAATATAAATTAATTTTTAAAATAAACGAATAAATATTTATAAGTAGTCAATATGATATTCATATGCTTAACAAATATTTATTTATTTATTTTATTATCTAAGTATAAACATATGAAGGAATGAAAAATAATTACAAGAAACAATTTTTGTGGTCTAATTTCTTTCAGAAGTAATAATTTTATTTTGAAAGAAAATAATTTTTGGTTTTTATTACATAATAATCACAATTTTTTTTATCTAATATTTGAAAAAAAAAACATTTTTTTTAATAATTAAAATAAAAAAGCTTCCTTTTATTTTATTTTACTTTTGTATTTGCTAAAATATTCTCAGTCGTACAGGAATTCGTCTATGCGAGATCCAACGGTGCAGAAATAATGCAGACGTACTCCTCGAAAGCAGTCTCCCTCACACTGCAACAGAGGGATAAATAGATGCCTCAAAAACGAGGACCCAAGCCCTAGCGAATATAAAAATCGAAAACAAGAGAAGAAAACCTACTAAGCTACGATCATGGCGTTCCCTTCCCGTCTTCTCTCCAGATCCAAACAGGTATTTCCAGATCGAGTTATCCTTATCCATGTTTTCATCCCTTTGTTCATTGAAGCATAAGCTCATTTCCGTGGATTAGTAGTGATTGTTTTTTATTCCTTTGTACTTCGTTTGGTTCCCGAGAAAATGATGGCAGCCCAAGGAAAAAATTAGTGGAACTAAAAGAAATGCCGAATCTAAGTCAAAGTGACTGCGTCCTACAATGTTATTGTTGTCATTTTGAATTTTGGATTTTGTTTTTACTAGATTAAAGATGGAAATGAATCTGATTACGTGTATTGGTATTGTTGGTCTACCCATATAATTTGGGATTAATTGTATTTACATGAGAGTTTGTAAACTTTTTATATGAGTGGCTCTGAAGATGCTGTATTTAACGTGTAAAATGGAAGTAATTCCTAAATGCATAGTTTTTTCGTTGTAACCATGGTTCCATGCTTCGATCCTGTGAAGATTGAATTGGGTCCATCCAAGTTTTTATTATGGTTTTATCGTCTTCTTCACTGCCATTCTTAGCTTAATCGATATGACAAATAGTATGCAACATAAGAATGATTGATGGGGTTGTATTAAATTGCTTTTCTCCTTGTGGGGAAGAACAGTGATTTATGTTTACCACTATGATTTATCTTCTTAATTTGGATTTGGTTACCCTAGTTATTCTTTTTTTTTTATCTGCTGAATTATGCAGCTGTATGGAAGTCGAGTCATTCTGCAGCAGGAGCGTGTTATTCCAGTCCGTTATTTTGCCAAAAAGGCTGATCCTCCAGCTCTTAAGGGAGATGGTTAGTAAATGTGAATATGTCATTAGTATTAATATGGCTTGTGTCATATTGAAAATGTGATATGAAATGTTAAAGTTTTGTATCTTATGATTGCCAGTATTTCCAATTTGTTATGTTGGAATTAATGAAATTTAAACTGTCTGCTGCATAGATTTCGAACTTGTACAACCGCCTATTAATATTATTGTTATTATTATTATTATTTTTCTAAAGATTAAGTCTTCACTATTTTTGTATATTTTTTAGACATTTTTAATGTATGCTTCATTTGTAACTTGCTATAACTTCTATAACATTTTGAAAAACACACATTTTAGTTTGTATTGGTGTACATGTCCAGTTGCATTTGTTCCTAGGTGATATGGTGCCTAGCACAAAGAATGCATTGTGCTTTTGACTGCTCTACCTTTACAAATATATTTTTGCATGAAATTGGATTCCCTTTTTGTGTTTCGTTGCATCAAGTATGCTTTGTTTACATGCTGCACATTTGCATCGCTGAGCTAGGTTATTGAAGATCAGCTATTAAGGTGAATGTTTTTCTTATTTATTTGCTTTTGGTTTCATTTGTTAGAGATGCCCAGTTGATGGAATCTTACTGTAGATGCTGATGTTAAAGATTATTTTATGTTGGCCCATATGCTAATAAGTATACCTTTATTATTTAGGAAAAGAGTAAGACATGTGCTCGTCTTCATTCTTTGATGGATACATGATTGTCTATTACATCTTTGTGGGTGCATTTATTTCCAAAAGCATGCTTTGATGATTTTTGATAATTTACTGATAAATTATTTGTCTTTGAGCTGCAAAGAGATGCTAAAGAACATCTTTCTGGATGTCAAGAAGAAATTTGAGACAGCAATTGGAATACTTAGGAAGGAGAAGATCACCATAGATCCTGATGACTCAGCTGCTGTAAATCAATATGCTAAGGTCATGAAGACAATTAGAGAAAAGTAACCAAATTTTTCCCTTAATTTTTATTCTTACCCTCTCTATTTCAATGTAAAAAATTAAAATTAAACTAAAATGCATATTATTTATTTTCTTGGCTTTCCTTTGAAATATAATATTCCTATATTTAGCACCCTTGAACCATTGTTTAATTCTATACAGCAAGAAGTGTATTTTGTATACAAGCGCAAGACCTTACTTCTAATTCCTACCTTTATTTTTTCTTTCCTTTTTTTTGTAGTTCATCAATATGTTATTGTTGTCCTTTATTATAAAATATTCAAGATTTACATGCCATCAGAATATTCAATTGGAGACAGATTTAGATGTAACATCTCCATGTTTACATTCTGCCTAATGTTTTTTTGTCCGTCTTTGGCTTCTGCTATTATATAACTTCTCCTGAAGTATGTACTATGTATAATGATTTTCCTTTTATCAAGTTAAATGATATGGATCTTTTCCTTCTTGTACAGAATTAGGCATTGCCTGTACTTCAATGGCTTAGATACATGATGAGATGGTTAAACATTGTATTTCCTGCAGGGCTGATTTGTACTCTGAGTCACAGAGAATAAAATACACTATTGAGTCGCGAACTAAGGATATTCCAGATGCTCGGACATATTTATTGACTTTGAAGGAGATACGAATTAAGTATGTATCATTCTTTCTTAATTGCTGCCTGCCTGTCCTGTACTGGTTATTATTGATGTTGCAATTTAGGCTTCATGTATATGCTTGTGTGTCATTGATGTTAGTGTTCATAGTTAACAATTTTTTCCAGCATATCATGTTTATGAAGGTAGAAAATGTTCCATTTCATGGCTACATATAGGCATTTGGTATTAGCTAATTATTATTATTTTATTTTGGTTTAATTGCTTTGCTTTGTAGCAAAACTGGAAGTTATATTCTCCAACATAAAATATTTCATTTACCATTTGTTTATGTATAAATGTGGGCTTTTGCTACTGCAGGAGAGGTCTCACTGATGAACTTGGTGCAGAAGCTATGATGATGGATGCTTTAGAGAAAGTTGAAAAGGAAATCAAGAAACCTCTTATGAGGAGTGATAAGAAAGGAATGGCTCTTCTAATGACAGAGTTTGATAAAGTTAATAAGAAGTAAGAGTCATTTAGCAATGGGTTCTTGTTGGGTTTTGTGATTATGTTGTAGTATGATAAGCCTTGCTTGGACCCACTGAGCTTGCTTTATCTTTCCTGGAAGACTGGAAAAATAGGACTAGTCTCTATAACTATGAACATTGATATGCAATTACCAACTGCTAAAGTTTTGTATTCTGTATATAATTTAGTAGTGTTGAGTGCTAACTCAATGAGTTGTCTGTTCATTTTACGTCATTTCCCGGTGATATCATGCTAATGAATGCTGTTATACTTTTGGGTTCTATTTAGAGTTGTGTTGTTGCCAGAAATTAGTTTTCCTTGTGTTGAGTTTCAAATCTTTGTTATTCATTTTATCAGGCTTGGAATTCGAAAAGAAGATCTTCCTAAGTATGAAGAAGAGTTAGAACTCAAAATTGCAAAAGCACAATTGGAGGAGCTGAAGAAGGATGCTCTGGAGGCCATGGAAACCCAAAAGAAGAGGTATTCTATTGGTGCCTTGCTCATGATATTTGCTATAATCAGCCTCTGATTTTGTAGATAGGTGGGGATGGAGCTGATGGCCCTATGACAGTATTTGACTTGTAAAAAAAACAAGAGTTCCTTGCCAAGCATAGACATGTCACTATGTCTCTATCAAGCAGTAATGTTGAGATTCCAAATATTAGAAGCTTGATTTTATACTTTTCTGAATGAAAATTATAGAGATGAAGTCTGTTGATGTGTTAGTAGGAGCATTGGGCATTTTAATGTGGGTTGGATATGTTGTAGGTAGAAAAAGTTGAATGTTAAGTGTGGTATTGATGTATGATGTTTTGCTGTTTTCAGGGAAGAATTCAAGGACGAGCAAATGGTGGACGTGAAATCTTTGGACATCCGGAACTTCCTTTGAGAAAGTGCAGCAGTTGTTGATTTGATATTGGGTCTGACAAACCTGCATAGGATGTGGAGACTTGTCTCATCTGTTTTGCATGATAATAAAAGGACCGATCTTATATTTGCAGTTACGACTGCAGCAACTGAGTAGATATTGTTCTGCTATTTTGTATTCAATTTAATCGAAACGAAGAGCTGGAAATATGATGTGCGCTGCTTCTGCTATGAAATGATATACTCGGGCAGTAGTTCTCTTTTAACATTTAATATTCACTTTGTTTCTTGCTATTTTCTGGGCGAATGCCAGATACTCTGCTTGTGTGCTTCTTTAGTGTCAAATTTCAATTGCTTATTCCAATTGTTTGCCCTGCGTTTGCTGCAGTATGCACCCCTTGATAATTCTGGTTAATGGCCGGTTCAGAACGGCAGGCATTTTAAAACTAATTTAGATTAATATAAATTTCGAATCAGATTACAGTTCTGTTATAAATTGAAATAATTTTTTTTTGAAAAAATGGAAATTAAGAAAATTAATATTTGAATGTTATTAAAGTGAAATGAACTACACCTAAATCAGTATTATGTAAATTTCAATTTTAGGCTCCGTTAACTTTGATTTGTAGAGTGGGTTTAGATGATAATCAGTTAAGTCTGCATGTGCATTTCTTGTAGTTCTATCTCCCTCTCCACTTCCCAAGGCGCTAGGCCTTTGTCTCTGCCCCTTCTATCGTCCATGGATCGTCCTTTTTACTGTCGTTTGAATGGTTTCTTGTATCTGAAATTAGATATTACATCTCATTCTGTTTAAGTTTCTAGTCTTATTTTTAATCCAAATGCTTTCTACCACTTTCCATATTTTCTTTTCTATCTTGGAACTTCTCTAGAGGACAAGCAGAAGCAGGTAAGCTTTCAATGGTGGGATGCACTTCCGATTCGAAACACTTCTCTATTTTTCACCCACGCTGAAACCTGTATTTTGGAAATTCATATATAATTCTCCACTTGTTTCCTCCTAAAATATAAATTAATTCTCCTTTTTAAACTTAAAATATCCCATTTACTATGTATTTTAAAAATAAAATTTATTATTAAAAATAATAAAACAATATGAACTAAATATATCAGAAATCTCAAAGAAAAATAAAAAAAAACTTGACTAAAGAAATAATAACCAATTATAAGCTTTAAATTTTGATAAAAGGTAGACATCCGGAAAATAACTATTTAATATAATAACGATAACGTTTAAAATTCTGACTGACGAATAACTATTCAATGCAAAATAATTTTTCATAAGTGGATAATTATCATGCATAAATTAACCTCAAACCAAACAATTTAAACATAATTGATTACTTATAAAATTAAAATATTCAAACATTGTATCAAATAATTTTGTTGAAAGTTTACACTTGAGTGATAACTTCGACATTACATTTGAACTTTTAACTCGATAAAACTGACGTCTCAATTCAATTTTCAATTGGAGTCGAATATATATTAAAAAACCCACAACACTTCAACAATTGGCCACCCAAGTCTGCAAATTCAACACAAGTGTATGAATAGCTCAGCTGAACAAAATTGGTGACCGCAGTCAGACTTACATAACCAGAGACATCTCACTAATCAACAAACAGGTATAGAATTTTTTCAACCACATGCATCTGCATTTTTACTTACAATAACAAGAAGCTATGTGGGTTACTAAGCCTTTGGTTCCAAAATTTTCTGCACCACCTTCGGTAAACAAGTCATGGAGTGGTTGCAGCATAACAATATCATTAAATGCAGCAGGCATCTACCCTTCCTACCTTACACGAGGCTTTCAAGAATGAATAGAATTCTCATAATATCATATTATGCTTGATGATTAAGATTTACTCTTTTTATTTGATTTGGAGCTGTTATCCCCTTTCCGCTTTTTCCCACTCTTATGACCGTCGTGCTTTCCATGTTTTTCCACTTTAGTTTTACTCGACTTCACACTAATAAGGCCACCTGAGGTTATCTTTCCACCACTTCTCAATGCATTCTCAAAATCACCTTCTCTGTCAACTATGGCATACTGTTGGAGAAGCTCAGGATTCAGCATACCCTCCATCTTGGTTTTCATCCCATCCTAGAGTCAGTTCAGCACTCAGAAAAACAAACAAAGGGATAACTTGATTAAGCAAAGGAAAAAGAAAGCTAAAATAAATGGAGCGTACCTCAACTTGCTTTGCTGCTTCATTGAGATCATCCTCTACAGAGATGCTGTGAGGTTCCAGCGTTCTCTGAATTAAAAAAACAAAAGGGAAGTTTGGAAGATCGCATAACATTCATGCCATCAATTAAAAATTCAAGGAAGAAAAGGACAGAATAACACAGCTCTTCAGAAAAGGGTTGAATGCAGTATGGTAAAGATAAATCTTGTTACTCGAAGCAAGTTGCCTGTCATTGTGAATGTATATGCCCAGATAGCTTCTTGATTCAATTCTATTGACATGCATCTTAATGATGTCTACTTTGGTCATACATACTAAAAATGCTACTTATATATTGAGGTATCCGGTCAAGCTTTTGCTCTACGTGTTGCTTGATATAGCAACACATCCAACATCACCTTACTAATGACAGGTTATGTAGCTATGTACCCAAACTGTTACATGCATCTCTAAACATTCTTCATTCTGGCGTGCAAGGTTTGGGTTTTGCTGAGCTTACCTCTTTTAATCGGGGTAAGGTTGATTCAATCTCATTGGTCGCAATGCCATAAAGATATTTATGGAACTTCTTCATAACCTTTATAAAAAGAGACAAAATCTGTGTTCTTTCCAACTTCATTTGGTCCTGCAATAACAAACCAATGGGAAAGTCAAGTCTCCAACTCCAACTGCTTGAGTACAAAACAAGTAAAAGAAAACAAAAAGAACTTCACAGGTCAACCACCGCCATTTGATACATTTTAGAAGCTGAAGGTTTTGGTCCATGAGCCTTGGACCAAAGTAGATTCTGAGTAATAAGCAGTTTGTAATCAACTTTTCTCAAAAGAAACATGATGCTCATAGAGGTCTAGAAACTCCACATCCATCAAGTTCCCATGTATGTGCCCAAGTGAGTTTCACTATGTGCACATGCATTTATGCATGTGATAAATTATATATAAGCGATAAGTTGAGAACCAAACCTCCATATATGTGATGTTCTGATGCTGCAAACCAATGCATAGCAAAACAGAAGCCTGAACATATGACATTGTAATAGGAAGCTTCCCTTGAAAATACAGACGAGCAAGGATTGGAACAATGTCTAATATCTGAAAGAAAGGTAGCAAGAAAATCAAATACACATCTTATAATTACGAAATTGATGGCAGAAGTGCTCGAAAAATCTCTGAACATAGTTGAATTACTCTAATTTAATTACATTGCAAATAAAAGATCTCTATCTTTGAAATCTGATATGTTCTGCACAGATGAGATGGTGAAAGTATTGGAATCTAAGATGATAATTCATTATTGAGCTTCTTCAAAGACAGTAAAAGAATAGGAAGAAGTATTTCAAACACATATTTAATAGTGAAGAATTAGGAAAGATAACATTACTAAGTTTCCAGTCGCCCAATATGCAAACTTACACAACATATTTATACCATAAAAGTCCCAAATACAATAGAGAAACTACTGGATTTGTATAACCAACATGAAAATCCAAAATTCCCCCTTAAAGACTCACTCCAGTATTTAAAGACACATGTGCTATGCATAGGATTGAAATAGTTAGTCCGTTAGCTTGAAGCTAGTGACCATGCCATTACTTCTCCATTGAAACATTTTGCATTATCTTTATCCTATAAATATACAATTTATAGTCAGAAAACAAAAGATGAGGAATATATTGCATCGAGTACCATTTGCACCAAAAAAAGGGGGAAAAAAAAGCTTTATGATTTGGAATACCAGATGACTTGGAAAAATGCCATTTCCAAAAGTCATCGGGAAACCCAAAAGTTTCACGGCTTCAAGGAATTGTCAGCAACGCTGGACCTTAATTATGGCACTTATTGTTTCAAAAGAAATTGTGAACAGTAGTAATAATCATATCAACATCTTACCAAATGAAAATCAGCAAGATTTTCAGTATACACTTTCAGCCGTTCCATATCATATGGTGACAGATCAAATTTAAGTGACCTCCAAAATCCTTCTGGGGTAGATAATGCAGTTCCTGCATCTGTATCCGCATAGTTGATCTTGGGATCAAGGACACTAAAAGATTTGAAACGAGTGAGAATAAGCATAACTAATAACTAAAGCAAAAAACTTACTAGTAGATAAAGTTCCAATTCTAACCTCATAGCAAGCTTATATTCCATTGTTCGGAAACTAGATTCCAGCAATCTAGCAAACCTTAGCTTGAAATCTGAGGAGTTGAGAATTAAGCTAAGATACATGGATTAGAGAAGGTTGGGGTGAGCGGGAGGCCAAAATGCAAAATAGGACTAACCTTGGTAAAATGGACCGAAAAATCCCCAATCATCTGATCCATTGACTTCAATTTCTTCACTGTTTAGTGGTTTCAGGACCATACATGTGTGCTCACCAGTTACAGTACTCTATTCAAAGACAAAAAGGGGAGGTCAGGGGGTGACCCGGTGATTGACAGGAGAAAAAGGGCGAAAATTAAATTTACAAACTTGTTCTTTTGTTTTTTTTTTTGCCAGAACAAACTTGTTCTTCAATACACCAAGTCAAAGAATATTTGTACAATCATCTAAGAGAGAGCAATTGAACAAGATAACCAAAAGTAAGTTGCATTACTGGAATTTGGCCAATGTAGAACGGAGCAAATTTATGTTTCCTCCAAAAGCGAAAAAGGTCCAAAGTAAGCCCAAAAGAGACACCAAGGTAGTGAAGCTTTTCAGCTCGTCGTTCACGAAGATGTACTAGCAAATGTGGAAGGTCTGTCCTTGGTTTTATATTCTCTTCTAGCAATGAAACCTGTTAGAATAGTATGAATGTATGATAGAAGCATATGAATCCACACCCACATACAACGAAAGAAAATGTGGGAGTTGCTGATGTATGATAAACAGAGCCACATGCAGAATGAAAGGCAGGAAGTGGAAAGTACTTATGAAAGAATTTATTCCAAGAATAAATTGAAGAGTTTATGGAAAACGTAGTTCATCAAACAATTATGAAATCACGCTGCTCCCAAAAAATATAATTCTTCAAACAATTACGAAATCATGCTGGGTTCTTTGAATGAACCTGCTCTGCAGCTTCTGTAACTCTAATTTGGGGGGAGTCCTCATTGTTTTCAAAATCCACTTCAGAAATAGGAGTCAATTGTCCTTCATAGTACCTATACACAGTTAAATTATAATTCCCCCTTAGAACCGTCATATCATGGTCAAAGCTAAACAGCACATACAATATGTTGATTTATCACACTTGTTGCACTTTTTGGATGTCTCTTCATAGAATAATGGATGAGATTGTATCATCAGATCGATAAAACCATTTAATGCATGAGGGCTATGATAGTATGCGTTTTTTTGATATTCTACATTTTATCTGGGGGTCAAAGTGTGCAACCATATATCAATTTCTCTATCATGTGATCACTGCTTCTCCACTGTTTGTGTTGGTAAGTGAACTTGACTCAGCCTTCTAAAAATTTTCAATTAATAATGTTAGCCTTTATCTTTAGCCTCAATTTCTGGGATCATCACTTATCAGTCAAGAATGTGCTTATTGATTACAAAGAAAAAGGTCAGGTTTACTGCCAGTAAATATCTTTCAGAATGGTTCCATACTTGTGGCACAGTGGGTTATTGAAAACCTGGCAAAGATTTTGAGCACCATAGACATGTCAAACAATTCTAACCACAGGCACTATTTCTAGGAAGCAATTGATCCACATTCCAATGAGGGCATAAGGCCTCTATAGAACATTATGTTTTTGGACACTTGCATCTGCCATAATCATCTAGATTCAACTAATTTCTGTGCATTTAACAGCCCATTTACCGGCTATGAACATTACATAATTGGGCCTTCACTTGCAAGTGTCAAGTATGACGATGGCCCACACTCAACAAGCTAAGCTTTTAGAGGAAATTTTGCATTTAACATAATTAACAAAGAAAAACCACTGAATTAATTGTTTGTTGACTTCAATCATATTTCCTCTACCAACCCATTGCAAAGAATTCATCTTGCCACAAATAGCTTAACATACTAACAGGGTCCATTTTGACATCTAGTATTGACAAAGTGACAAGGTTAGAAGGAAGTTAAAGTTGCACATACCTTGTTAAGAGTTCCATCGCAGCAGAAGCGTATCCAAGCTGCATTTACTCCCCAGAAAGTATTACAATGCATGACAAGATTCAAGATAAAAAAATAATAATAATTTGGAATGTATGGAATAAAGAATTACCCTCATGGCACTTGGATGGGTGGCAATGCGTACAACACGAGCACCTGAAAGGCTGGGAAAAACTGTGTCCCGGAATTGCTCACAGAATTTCCATGGAATTTGATCTCCAAATGGCTGATGGCCATCGCTTAAGCTTTTGATTGCAGATTTACGAGAAATCTGGCCTTCAAGGCTGACCTGTCAACGAATTACCCAAGTGATATTAGAATCAGAATCATATATATACTATTTTTCTAATGACTAAAGACTGTGGAGATTGTTTCCTGTGGTTCAAGAAATTAGGCACGAAATCAAGTCTAAGAAAATGAAATGAAGGGCCTATCTAAGTGTCTATCTGGAGTGCAGGACACAAGCTGACTAAATATGCCTGGTAAGTTCTGAGGAAAAATGAAAGTCCAAGGAAAACAATGAGTTACAGTCTTACAGAAGAGCATATAGCAAAGTAGAAGCTGAGTTAGATCTCTGATGAGCATAGAAGGTAAACATGTAGATGAAACAAACATCCTCGTTGAGATAACAACAACAAGAGGAACTAATTTCTTTGGTTGAGGAAATTTACCATTAGATAACAAAATACAATAACAGTGGATTACGTAAATCAAATTAATCGAAAGAAACCATGTGAAATGCAAGAAGGAGATTTTATAAAATATGCAAATTGCAAAATCACAATCATAAAGGAGGCAAATGGTCATGCTGAATATTGGTCATTTTACTCCAGAATCAACATAAAACATATTGTAGCAACAGATAGAAACACTTGAGCTGTCTTTGCTAGGTTACCTGAATGACACACAAGATGTCAGGAAGTTTATTTTTTGACTCATCAACGGGGCCTGCACATATGAGACTCATGAACACTGTTTTCACACTGAATAATCAAATAAAATCAGCTCAAAGGGAAAGTACATACCAAGTAACACAAACAAATGATGTGCAGGAGCATCAGCCATTAGTTGTAAATCATTAGGAGAATTTTTATAGTGAGATGCAACATATAATGCCATCATTCTCTGCACGAATTAAGACAGATGAGAAGTAGTCATCCAATTTGTATCACAATACTTAACAATAATAATACTAGGAAAATATTAAATCATAAAGTATTTTTTACCTGCAAAAACAACTCGCTGTCTTTGTGATAGGAAAAAAGTGTATCCCGATTAACATAATAGAGATCACACTCACTGGGAGGAGGTAATCTAACTCCAGAAAAGAATTGCATCAACAAAGGGAATAGAATATAAAATGATTTTATATAGGGTCTTTATGGAGATGATGGAGGCTGTTTTCAGCATACCAACCTGCTGATACTGGGAATGGAATTTGCAACATCCAAGCAAAGCAAAGCATTAAGCCAGGATTCAATTGGATCACCAGAAGCATATCTGATAGACTCACTGAGCTCTATCTTTTTGAAAAGACGACCTGCAGGCAACTCAATGGTGAACTCAAAAAGTTCTTCAAACAATTAATCTATACAGGTAAATAAATTGTTAACTACCAAAGATTGCAAAAGAAAACAACTCTTAGTAGTGTGCTATCCAGGGATTATAAAAACAGGGGCAAAGAGAGCACATACAAATGATAGTTCATTACAGAAAATTTTGATTAGCCCTCTTATTAGCCTAAGCATACAGTTCAATGATGGATCAATTATCTTATTCATTCTAAATACTGTACTCTTTGTTACCAATTTCATTTAAAGAGATTGAGCAAATAAGAAAGCCAAATAAATTCCTAATTAACCAAATGTCTAGGAAGAAAAGAATACCCATTATATTCGTGGAGAGGTTCCAAGTTATACTCTCAAATAAGCAATTAGGTTGAAGTTGAACTTTTAAGCATTTAGATCAAAAGACTAGCATTTTCCCACACCATTTAATGTGCACATAGATGTGCCATATAAAACAAAGTTGATCTTATAACAAGCAATACGCTTATCAGAGTGACTATCCATTCAGAAAAAAGAACATTAACATAAGGTTTTCTTTCATACTATTGATTCATAGAGATATCAAAGCCATGTGAAGACCAGATATACCTGAAATAGAACCCTCCACATTCTTGGCAGTCATGTGGCTTTGATCCTCCAGTTGCTGCAGAAGTTTTAGCGACAAAGACCGGCCAGTACCTTCATATCTTGAAATGTGAAAGCCAATATAATAAATGAATGTGAAGAAACTTAATGAACTAGACTTCCTAAACTCAAGTAGTGCATCAAACATGCTTTTGAGAAATGAAAACAAATAACATGGTTGGAAATGGACATACGAGCAATCAGCTCTAACTGGGAGGTTGATTGTTTCATGTGAAAAATGATACTCCAAAATGCAAATCAATAACATACCCATTCACAGTAGATGAAAGGAAGACCAGGTATGGACCCAGCAGGGACTTCACAACCGGCAATGGAATGGCAGCTGCTTCATCAACCACCAGTAGTTCCACTTGGGAGAGCTTTTGATGTTCATGTGGCTGTATATACTGTAAAAAAAACAACACAAAAATATAAGCAATTAAGCACGTGTGGAGATATGCTCGTGCACGAACAAGATATAGGAAAGTACACATCGCTTTGCACGAGACATCCATTTACATCTAACCTGAATTGTTTGTCTGTGCTGTTTATAGATATTAATCCGCACAGTTGCTTTCTTGAATTCAGGATTTGCACTTTTCACAATATCATAATCAATATGTTCCTGCAAAAAAGAAAAAGAAACCAAAAAAAAAATTATGCAATATAAGATTATGATAAAGAATAGATAATTGACATTTTCATGGCAGTCCAAATTAAAAAAAATGGGAATGTCATATTAAAACAGGACAGGTATACACCTAAAATATTTATTAAAAAGAACAGAACAAGAAGAAAAGAAGTTCTCTTAACAAAAAAGCTGAACAAAATCCGGATATTCATAGCACAAAACATAGATGGTTAGAAATAGATGTTATTTTCTGCAAGGTATGCTAAATGGTAATTCCTTCAAAAGGAAAATTTTAACTGTTATTTCCTTAAAAACAGAAAGCTAAAGATTATAGCTTTTTCACTGAACTTATAAGCTGAGCTAACTGCATTGTCAACCCACAGGACTGCAAATGGGCTCCATTTCTTCATCAATCATAAAACATGTAAACATGTCAGATCACAGAATAATGATTACATGGTCAACTGATATGCTATCACAATGTTATGAAATTCATGAAGTATATTGCTTAATTTACATATGTTGAAGAAGCAGGAAACACGGTTATAATATATTGCTGGTTTTAGACCACATCAAATAGAAAAGTGCAACTGTAAAAATTGCAGAAAAGAAAAAGCATGTTAATTAGAGTGTAAATGGATGACATAGTATAATTAAGGGAATATTGCATGCCTTCCAAAATGAGGGGGAGAAAATTGTACCTTATATTCAAGTGCATCAAAACCCTTGCAAATGAACTCAAACAAAGTTTTCAAGTTTTCAGGGCTTGGTGCAGTTACAAATATATTTGAATACCTATAAAGGTGATTTTTCTCATTAGAATAACAGTAATGTGAAGCGTAAATTTTAAAAATAAAAGTAAAAAGAAGAAAGAATTAACAGACACTCGCATGCATACATGAAGTATGAAAAGTATAGAATTTAACAATTCACATTACCCTGCTGCTATAGCTCCAGAAACTGCTAAACCAAGTGCAGCAGATTTTCCACGGCCACGAGCAGCAAGCAAAGCAAGGGTACTACGCAGTGTCTTATCCAAAATTGCATCAAGAAATGTGATGACAGCTTTTCCCTGTTCAAAGATAAAAAGTTTTTATGTGCCATTGACACTACTTTAAGTCTCAGTCACATCAGTTTAAAATAGAGAGTGTGTGAACAAAAATCTAGATACTTGCCAAGGCTCTACCTGATCTAGTGTGCAACACTTTTTTATCAAAGGACCAACAGGAAAATCATCATGCAATTGTTCTTTCAAATTCTTCAGGTCTCGTTCTGCTTCTGAAAGACCTTCTGCGTCCTTCAATCCAGGGGGAAAAAAATAATAAGTATGCAAAGTTGAATACTTTATACATCAACTAAAGATATCAACTAATCATAATAAGAAAATCTCACTAGAAAAGGTTAGACAATACGAAGCTTCACTTAAATTCTTGGCCATGATAGTATAATAAAGGAGAAAATTGCAATTTACAATAAACAATGAAAGAATACACAATGAAAGGATTTTGAAATATTTCCACATCACTAACTGCATGTCTGCAATTCTAAAATTGACAAAAAGAACTGTTACCTCTTTAACTGGAACGGGAGTAATTGACCTTATATGAGATGAAATTGGTAAAACATTAAGCTCATCATCCATAACAACACAAGCTTTGCACGAAGCAAGTGATAGTAGGAATCGCTCATTGAAGCGCCCAGCAGCCTCAGAGTGGGATTCAGTACGAAACCTATCATGGACATCCTGCAATAAGCAAACTTCTAGTAAAGATTTACGCTTATTGTTCAAGTAAGTACTTGTTAGCAGAGATTCACACGTACAGAAAGAAAAATATCGAAATCCAAGACCATTAAACATGGCAGTTGAGAAATTCTTGTTTTTTTTGCAACATGATTGAGTTGCTGCCAAGGTTGTGGATTGAGTCTGCCATATTCTCCACTTAGTTAGTTGTTTTTTCCATGTTCCCCACTTAAGTAGTGGTCTTTCCTAATTTCTTAATTATAGCAGAGTATTCCTCCATGTTGAGTTCATGATTTTCAGCTTCCTTGTTTGTAGCACTTTAGTATTTAAGTTCAACAAATCAATAAATGAGACATGTTGAAAATTGTCAAAAGTTGTTGAGTACTAAGACTCGAGATTTTCAAGTTCTCTCTTAATGAGCTTCTACAACCTTCTATTTTTTCCACTCAATTGTCCTGTAACCAGATCCTATTCTAGAGACCATATTAGTACTTAAGTATGATTTATGAAGAACATGCCATTTAGTGAATCTTATCTCAAAATTATAAGATTTATAATGGTCACAACTATAATTTGATATTCATCACCAGTAAAATTGTAAGAGATGCATTCTTCAACACCAACATAGTTTCATATCTCAAGCATGCTCAACTATGCAACTACTGGTCGACCACTCCATAACATAACAAGCAAAAAAGTGAAAAGATGAGAACTTAAATATGAACTTGCACATACAAGATGGAAATTTTGTCTACCAAGTCAACTGTGTGTAGCAGAACAAAATTCTACAGGAAGCTTAATTCATTGAGAATTTCCTTTTAGTATTTCTCCCTTTTATAAGGTTCAGAATTTTTTAGGTATTATCCAAAGACAACATTTCAAAGTCATTTGGATAAAATAAATATACAAATAGACCTAAAAAATAATAGTAGAAAGTATATAAGTAAAGACTGGATATAAATAATAAAATAAAGGCCCAAACAAAAAACTATTTAGCTACACTGGATATGAATTTATACCATGACCATGGTGTAAAGACTGGTCAGTGAAGAGAGAGACCGTAACAGCAAGACAATCAATCCACCACCTTCTACCGTCTCTATTGTTCTGGCCAAAAGATTTGGAGTCAAAGCCTCAAAGTCCTACAATAAAGGAAACATATCAATATAATCAAAATAGAAGAGACCACAATAAACAGTTATTATGAGATATTTGCATTTGCAAAAGCTAAAAAAAAGCAAATGGAAAATAATCACCTGCAATATGCACATTCCAAAAGTATTTCCAAGTATTCTTTCAGAATCTTTGTACAAGCAATAGGTTAATCCTCCAGTTTCAACAAAAAGTGAAAAAGGATCAACTTTCTCAGGATCCAACAGTCCCCTCTGCATTAGCTTCTTTATCTGCTTCGCTCTCTTTTTCTTGTGACTACACAACCATAATGACCCCAATCATTATCAATAATTACATTTATCAATTAACTTCAAAACTAAGAAAAACTATATCATAAACATTGCTACGTCTATAATTCAAAACTTTAGCACCTAAAGACTCTGGCTTGAAAACATTTTAAAAATAAACAAACAACAAAAAAACACTTCTAAAGATCAAGAATAAACCTGCTAAGTTCAAGTTTGTCTTTGTAGCACCATAGGACAGTTGGCCTGGATTTGACCACTGCCTTGCTTAGCATGTAGTGAAGGTTCACAATCTGCATAAAATAAAAATCTTAGCAAGTAAATAAATTTCCCAGAACCAATTGGAATCCACATTTCCAAAACCCCTTAAAATTTTCAATACAAAAACCAAATTCCAAGCTCCATAATTTGGCAGACTTGGAACATGCAGGAGATGAGTTAGTAAACCAAAGGAATGGATTGCCTGGTCGCGCGACTTGTCACCAATGATGACGAACATAGAACGGTGCCTCAATTTGACGCCATTTTCAATGAGAGTTCTGATCCGCTCGTCCACCTTCTTTCTCATTTTCCTCTTCCTTTCTCTTCACCTCAGGAAGCAAGGGAAGCGAAGCTTAAGCTTTGGCCTTACGGAATAATTATTATATAGGTCTTTCTGGAGATTTATTGAGTTTTGAGCTTTGATTGCTAAGCTTCTGTTATGTTTTCTTCTGTTTTTTTAGGGTTTATGCGAGGGTTTTATAAGATGGCGGTTAAATTCGACCACTGAACCAATGCTAGGGCAGACGTTCATTCTATGAACCGGGTTCTATTGAACCGGATCCGTTTGCTGAGACCCGAGGAGTGAGGGAGACTGGGGGAAGACATATCTCTTTAAAAAATGCAGTACTCTTTTTATATTATTTTACTTAAAAAAATATGATTTGATTTTAATAATAATGTTATTATATTTATGTTGCATTACTTGTTGATAAAAATATATTACAAAATGCAGTACTCTTTTTATATTATTTTATATCTGCATTCCCCTCTCAATAATTATTAAAATTTAAAACCATGATTTTAACTATGATATTAACTATAATATAGAGTATTTAAAATTTAATAAGTTATTAGTAGAGGTGCAATTCCAATTCGTTATAGCATAGCAGTCTAAACACTCTACTTTAAAGAGGTATGAATAGAATGCTTGTACATCTGGCAAATACTAAAGACAATTTATAAATTATACCAAACTAGAAAATAACTTACTAATTAAAGCATAATGCAAAACACAATTAAAATTCTTAAGGTTCTCAAATATACTGCTTAGCCATGAGGCAAAGAGCATTTTTCTTGTGCATTGTAAGGCCTGGTACCACTTCCATGTCCAAGTCTTCATTGCTCATTCCAAAAGGCATCTCCCAATCAAATTTGTAAAGCAAATTAGCAAAAGCTAACTCCACTGTTGCAAGTGCTATACTTACACCAGGACACATTCTTCTCCCACCTCCAAATGGGATTAGCTCAAAATTTTGTCCTTTCAAGTCAACAGAACTGTTGATGAATCTCTCAGGACAGAACTCTTGTGCATTTTCCCAAACTTGTGGGTCTCTTCCAATTGCATATACATTCACATAAACTGTAGTTTTAGCTGGGATTTTGAACCCATCTAAATTGCAATCCTCAGTTGTTTCTCTTGGGATTATGGGAAGTGTAGGCTGTAATCTCATTGTCTCTTTCATCACAGCTTTCAGATAAGACAGTTTTTGGACTTCATCTTCATTTACAAAACCTTTGTTTCCAAATAAACCTCTGACTTCTTCTTGAGCTTTCTTCATTTTTGTAGGATTCTTCATCAGGAATGTCATGGCCCAAATCACAGCTGCTGCATTATTGTCTGTTGCTCCAGTAACTATATTCTGCAACATTTGGAAAAAAAATAAAAATAAAAATAAATGTATTATTTAATGAACTCAAACAGTGTATAATTTTTTTTTCATTTAAAAATAATATAATAATAACCATTAACACTGCTTTGATGTGACTAAAGGTGACTTGAAACTTGAGAGAAGGATCATTCCGGAGTTTAAGTAGGCCATCAAGAATATCTTCTGAATGATCATCAAGCTCTGATCTACCATAATCAAGATGTTCTTGGATAATCTTTTCATAGAAAATGTCAAATTCTTGGAAATTTTTTTCCAAGCGATGGATCAATCCAGTGAGTTTATCAACAAAACCCAGGAGAGGAAAATAGTCTGAAACGAAGAAGCTCGTGAAAAGGGTCTCAGCTTCTCTAAGTAAAGCTTGAATTCTACTATTTTCTTCCTTGTACCTCTGCCCAAAAGTAATCTTACTGATTATAGTATTTGCAAGGGACATGATAGCCTCATTTATATCTACAGGTTGGGAAGCAGAAACTAAACCGCAGATCTCTCCAAGCATATGGGAAACTTCAGATTCTCTAATGGGACGGAAACTTCTGGCTCTATTGGAGTTGAAGAGATGAACTTTACATATTTTCTTCATCTCTTTCCAATAAGAACCATAAGCTGCAAAGGCTAAGTCTAAGCCATTGTAGGACAACTTCTGCTGGCTAAGCTTGGATGGCCTGGCAGAAAAAATGTGGTCATGGGTTTTCATTATTTCTTTAGCCATTTTGGCTGAGGAAACAACTAGAACTGGTTCAAAGCACATGCGCAAAGACATTAGAGGTCCGTACTTCTGAGAAAGTTTCCATAGAGAGATATAAGAGGCTGAGTTATGAAGTTGATGCAAGTTGCCTACGAAGGGAAGAGCTCGGGGACCTGGTGGGAAATCAGGATTTGTTTTAGTTTTGCGATTTTGGAAAAGCAACAAGAGCAATACAGGAACAGCTAATGCAAGGAAGACAAATGAAACCATTGTTGCTTGTGAACTCAATAACCAAAGAATTTAACCAAAGATCTCAAACACTCATCAGTTATGTTAATCTCGATGCATTCTTTCACTTATTTATAGTTGGTCATTGACAAAGACTTTTAGCACCCGGATCGAGATTGCGCCTAAAAGAAAGACTTAAAATTCAGTAAAATTCACTAAGCTCACATGTCTCGTCCAGTCTGTAATCAAATTAGGCATGACACTGATTAGAGGAAAACCCAGCTCGTGTGCTTAAAATTCACTAAGCTCACATGTCTCGTCCAGCCTGTAATCAAATTAGGCATGACACTGATTAGAGGAAAACCCAGCTGGTGTGATATGATAGAAGGTAGGAAAGCAGTCGGAATTAAATCAGCAGATGAGAACAAGTTAAATTTGTATATACGAATTTACGTGATAAAAAAAGTCAATAATAGAGTAACGATTTTGAGGATAATTGAAAAAAAAAAACACTCTCAAAAATGTTATTTCAGAACATCAGTTATAAAGAATGTGCCCCTCACTTCATTAATTAAGAAAAAATAAACGAAAAGATGAATCGAGGATGTGCATGTGCAGTCCTACCATTTAAACTAGTAAAAATAGTTGCAGAATTATAGAATACCCCACAATCCAAAAGCTTTTAATATGTGTATTAAAAAAGGTAAAACATGTATATTAATTTTTAGGTAAAATTATTTTTTAATTCCTATAATATTAAAAAAATTATTAATTAATCTTTCAATTTTAAAAAATATATTAAAATATCTCTTATATTTTAAAAAGTTTATTAGTTAACTTCTACGTTAATTTTGTAATTAAATATTTACTATTTAATCTCTATAATTTTAAAAATTTATTATTTAATATTTTAATTTTTTAAAAAATTTACTAATTAGCACATCACGAATATTTTAGATTTTTTTATAATATTCAACGGCTAAAACTAACGAAAAATTTAACTAGTAGATATCTTTTAATATTATCGACGTTTTAATGTATTTTTCAAAATCAATAAATTAATTAATAAGTTTTTTCATATTATAAAGATTAAATTGTAATTCTCTAATTTTTATTTTTTATTTTTTATTCAACATGTTATTATATAATTGAATTAATATACATGGTAGTTATATTATAAATTCATTCATATACTAGTATGCTATTAAAACTAGTCATATAAATAAAAAGGCTATTAAATAAAAAAATTTAAATATTTACAATAATTATATTTATATCCAACACTTTAAATTTTAGATAGTAAAATCAAATATTTTTAATTTTTCACAACTATAATCAAGAAAATTAAATTAAATTTTAAAATGTTAATAGTAAATTATAATATCATTCTTAAAATTTTCTTCGACTAATAAAGTAGTTCTTAAATATATTTTTTATTACAATAATATTATTTTTTTTGTTAATTCAATTATTTATTCCTTATTTTTACTTTTACTGTAACAGCCCGGAAACCGAACTGCTACCGGCACTAGGATCCAGATCAATTTAAGGTCGCCGGGACCCGTAGTAACCCTGCTATACTGTCTGTGTACCTGTGAAATCCCATACATGAGCATACATTTTCTGTCAAACCATTCAAACTTTTCTTTCCTCCAGGGCTTAACCTGTGCATGCACTATTTCTGATCTATCAACTCATAATGTTAAGTCTAGTTTTCTCATATGCATAACAATAAAAGAAAACATACATAAAATGATCATGTGTATACCAAAAGGGGATTACAACTCTTATAAGTCAAGCACAAAGCTACACACTATACATTATCTCTTTACATGTACATGTCCACACTAGCTATTACATAACTGTTCTTCTTGCAAACCCTACTGGACTCCCTCTGGACTCTGAACCTGCAAACCTGGGGGATAGAGGAGAGGGATGAGCTATACAAGCCCAATGAGCAGAACTCTAAACCGGAATTTTAAAACATGATCTCATGGAATGCACTACATCACATCATCTCAGGGATAGACATGACCGCCAAAAATCCCACTGAAAGGATGCCTGGCCTAGCCAGGTCTTACAACCTCAATCTGCCTGGCCCGGCCAGGTCTTACAACTCTGTCTGCCTGGCCCAACCAGGTCTTACTATCTCTGCTGCCTGATCTAGTCAGGTCTTACCTACAGATGGCTGCCTGGCCCGGCCAGGTCTTATAATAGAGCTTGGACTATTGGAGTAGCCTTGGTCTATCCATAGCCTCATATACATCGTATTATGCAATGCGTCATCTTCGTGAAACTAATGCAAACATCCTACTATAATCTTATGATGCATGACATATGCTCAAAGCAGTTTAGTTCTGAAAAGAGAAGTTCCACTCACCTCTGGCTGACTCTGTACTCACTCTGCAGGTTCTGAAACAATGCTCACTGCTGCTCTCTGGGGTTCCTCTGGTCCGTACCTACACAGGTGGACTCAAATGAGGGACCAAGAAACTCCCCAAAAACCTTCTACAAGATCCCCAAACAATCACATAAAACATGCAAAAGAAAGCTGGACAGGGCACTTTCGGCGGCAGGTTCGGCGGCCGAAACCCCTCTCCAGAGACGAAACTCATGCATGTTCGGGGGCACCTTCGGCGGCCGAAGGTCTCGTCCAGAGACGAAACTCATGCACTTTCGGCGGCTGAACTCCCTCTTTCGGCGGCCGAAAGTCCCTTTCTAAACCGAAAGCCTAGCTTTCGGGGGCAAGCTTTGGCAGCCGAAACTGCCTCCACAAGGGGATCGGCAGCCGAACCTTCCTTCGGCGGCCGAACCTGGTTTTGCCCGCTGGGCAGAACCCTGCTCTGTTTCATGCAAACCTTTCTCCAAACTTACCCAACATGCATATCAACTACTCCCAACTAGCACATACCATAAAACATGCATAAAAGGGCCTAAAACTCACTTATAACCCCAAGAAACATATCAAACAACACTTAAACATGCTTAAACACTAAATCATGCAAAACCTCAACCAAAACCCTATTCATGCATACTATCCATCCAACTCCCAGAAAACCTTCAAAAATTAGTAAAAGAGGTTCTGGATCTTGACTTACCTCTTCCAAACAAGAGATCAAGTGATCCTAACGTGGAGATATGGAGAAATCTCCTCACAACTCTCCAAACTTCAAAACTTGGTTCTTTTGCTCAAAACTCTCAAAACCTTCAAAAACACATGAAAACTCTTCAAAACCTTACACGATTTGAGCAAGATCATGAAAGTCAACTAGGGAGGGTGTTGGACTCACCTCTAGCTGAAGATGGAAGCAAAATATCATCCTTCCACCGACTTGGCACCCTTTTATAGGTGGCTGGCCAGACCACCTTCGGCGGCCAAACGTGAATCCGAAACCATGCAAGGTTCGGCGGCCGAAAGTCACCTTCGGCGGCCGAACTTGCCATTTTCTCCCTTGGCTCTTTTCTTTCAAAAACTCATTTTCCTTTATACTTAAAACCGTAAAACAAGTCAAAAATACATAAGAAAACATATGGATTACCCTTCTCGAGGGTTTCGACACCCGAGATTCCACCAGACTACAGGAATTCCGAGGCCGGACTCGAGCCGGGTATTACATTCTCCCCCCCTTAAGAACATTCGTCCCCGAATGTTCCTCAAACAACGAAACACATAAACATAGAGAAACGGGAAAAACCTAACCTTAAAACAGATATGGATATTGCTGGAGCATCGACTCCCGTGTCTCCCAGGTGCACTCTTCGAGGTTGTGGTGGTTCCACAGGACTTTCACCATTGGTATCTCCTTGTTTCTCAGCTTTCTAATCTGGGTGTCAATGATCTGCACTGGCTGTTCCACATAAGTGAGATCCCCAAGGATCTCTACATCCGGTTCACTGAGCACCTTACTTGGATCCGACACAAACTTTCTCAACATAGAAACATGAAATACCGGGTGAATTCGTTCCATGGATGCAGGTAAATCCAGCTTATACGACACAGGCCCGATCTTCTGCAAGATCTCAAAGGGACCTATGTACCGTGGAGCCAATTTACCCTTCTTTCCAAAGCGAACCACTCCCTTCATTGGAGACACCTTTAGCAATACCATATCCCCCTCCTGGAACTCTATCTGCTTCCTACGGATGTCTGCATAGCTTTTCTGCCTGCTTACAGCTATTCTAATCCTCTCTCTGATCCTAGGCACTAACTTGCTGGTAATCTCAACTAACTCTGGCCCTGCAAGAGCCTTCTCTCCTACCTCTTCCCAGCAAACAGGTGTTCTGCACTTCCTCCCATACAGAGCTTCATAAGGAGCCATCCCTATGCTAGCATGATGGCTGTTGTTGTAGGCAAACTCCACCAGAGGTAGATGCTGCCTCCAAGAACCGCCAAAGTCTAACACACACATTCTCAGCATATCTTCTATGGTCTGGATGGTCCTCTCTGACTGACCGTCTGTCTGTGGATGGAAAGCAGTGCTGAAATCCAATCTTGTACCCATAGCAGCTTGCAGACTCCGCCAAAACCTGGAGGTGAACTGCGGTCCTCTATCTGATACTATCGACACTGGAACTCCATGCAGCTTGACTATCTCTTCTACATAGACCTGCGCCAACTTGTCCACAGAATAGTTGCTCCTGACTGGAATGAAGTGAGCAGATTTCGTCAGTCTGTCCACAATCACCCATATGGAGTCTAGCCTGTTGGACGTCGCCGGTAACCCCACTACAAAATCCATAACTATGTTCTCCCATTTCCACTCTGGAATCGGCAGTGGGTTAAGCATTCCAGCCGGCTTCTAGTGTTCTAGCTTCACCCGTTGACATGTCTCGCAAGCTGACACAAAATGTGCCACTTCCTTCTTCATAGCTGGCCACCAATACACCCTTCTCAGATCTTGATACATCTTGGTGGCTCCAGGGTGAACGCTATACCTCGCACTATGAGCTTCCCTCATAATGTCTTCCTTCAAACTGCTATCATCTGGTACACATAATCTCTTACCGTAACGAAGAATTCCCTCACTGTCAAATCTGAACTCTGCACTGTTACCAGACTGAACAGTCCTGGCAATCTTCACTAACTCAGGATCTTCGTGCTGTTTCAGAGCCACTTGCTCTAGAAACACAGGTGTAACTCTCATCTGTGCAATCAATGCACCTGTACCAGATAACTGCAACTGTAGCCCTTCATCCATGAGTCTATAAAAGTCCTTCACCACCGGTCTTCTCTCTACTGCAATGTGGGATAAACTGCCAAGTGACTTTCGGCTTAAGGCATCAGCTACAATATTAGCCTTACCCGGATGATACTGGATCTTACAATCGTAATCATTGAGCAATTCTACCCACCGTCTCTGCCTCAAGTTTAACTCTCTCTGACTCAAGATGTGCTGCAGGCTCTTATGATCCGTATAGATCTCACACTTTACCCCATAGAGGTAATGCCTCCACATCTTAAGTGCAAAGATAACAGCTGCCATCTCAAGATCGTGTGTCGGGTAGTTCAGCTCGTGCCTCTTCAGCTGTCTAGAAGCATAAGCTATCACTCTGTCATTCTGCATTAACACACAACCTAATCCCACTCGGGATGCATCACAGAACACTGTGAAATCATCATCACTGATCGGCAGAGCTAACACCGGTGCTGAAGTCAACCGTCTCTTCAACTCTTCAAAACTCTCATCACAATCCTCTGACCATACGAACTTCTGATTCTTCCTGGTCAGTCTGGTCATAGGAGCAGCTATCTTCGAAAAGTCCTAAACGAACCTCCAATAGTAGCCTGCCAAACCTAGAAAACTCTTGATCTCTGTCACTGTCGTGGGTGTAGGCCAATTGGCTACTACCTCTACCTTCTTGGGATCTACTGTGATTCCTTCCTCTGATACTACATGTCCCAAAAAGGCAATGCTCCTTAGCCAGAACTCGCACTTGGAGAACTTGGCATACAAGCCATGCTCTCTCAAAGTTTGCAAAACTACCCTCAGATGCTGGGCATACTCCTCCGCATTCCTGGAGTACACCAAGATATCATCTATAAAGACGATCACAAAACGATCCAAGTACTCCCTGAAAACCCTGTTCATGAGATCCATAAATGCTGCAGGGGCATTAGTCAACCCGAACGGCATCACTAGGAACTCATAATGCCCATATCTGGTTCTGAAAGCAGTCTTGGATACATCTCCTTCCCTGATCTTCAACTGGTGGTATCCGGATCTCAGATCTATCTTAGAAAAACAACCTGCTCCTGCCAGCTGGTCGAATAGATCATCGATCCTGGGTAAAGGATACTTGTTTTTGATAGTGACTTTGTTCAACTGTCTGTAGTCGACACAAAGTCTAAGTGGTCCATCCTTCTTTCTGACCTTCCTATACCCATACGTACATCTCTACTCTGATCCTCCTCCATAGCAACTCTCTCTTCTTCTGATCTTCCCCCTCTGCCTATTCCTCTTCTGCTCTCGTCAGAAGACCTTCTAGGGTCTCTTGACGTTCCCTCCCTGCTTGACCTGTGAGTCCTTGCCCTTGGCAATGCAGGAGGACGAGCAGCTGTACCCTCACTTTTAGGTGGGACTCCAGTCAATCTCGCGGATCGACGAGTTCCTCGCATCTTAACTCTCTCTGGAAAACAACACATAACAAAGCACATAAGCAACACATAAAAAAAATGCACATGCATCATGGCATTGCACCTCAGCAGATAGACAGGACTAACATCCTATCCTAGTGGACATGTTTTCCTATTGTGCTTGACCCACTAAACCTCTATGAGCCCAACTCTATCTATCTAGGTCCGACCATGTGAACCTAGGGCTCTGATACCAATCTGTAATAGCCCGGAAACCGAACTGCTACCGGCACTATGATCCAGATCGACTTAAGGTCGCTGGGACCCGTAGTAAGCCTGCTATACTGTCTGTGTACCTGTGAAATCCCATACATGAGCATACATTTTCTGTCAAACCATTCAAACTTTTCTTTCCTCCAGGGCTTAACATGTGCATGCACTATTTCTGATCTATCAACTCATAATGTTAAGCCTGGTTTTCTCATATGCATAACAATAAAAGAAAACATACATAAAATGATCATGTGTATACCAAAAGGGGATTACAACTCTTATAAGTCAAGCACAAAGCTACACACTATACATTATCTCTTTACATGTACATGTCCACACTAGCTATTACATAACTCTTCTTCTTGCAAACCCTGCTGGACTCCCTCTGGACTCTGAACCTGCAAACCTGGGGGATAGGGGAGAGGGATGAGCTATACAAGCCCAATGAGCAGAACTCTAAACCGGAATTTTAAAACATGATCTCATGGAATGCACTACATCACATCATCTCAGAGATAGACATGACCGCCAAAAATCCCACTGAAAGGATGCCTGGCCTAGCCAGGTCTTACAACCTCAATCTGCCTGGCCCGGCCAGGTCTTACAACTCTGCCTGCCTGGCCCAGCCAGGTCTTACTATCTCTGCTGCCTGATCTAGTCAGGTCTTACCTACAGATGGCTGCTTGGCCCGGCCAGGTCTTATAACAGAGTTTGGGCTATTGGAGTCGCCTTGGTCTATCCACAGCCTCATATACATCGTATTATGCAATGCGTCATCTTCGTGAAACTAATGCAAACATCCTACTATAATCTTATGATGCATGACATATGCTCAAAGCAGTTTAGTTCTGAAAAGAGAAGTTCCACTCACCTCTGGCTGACTCTGTACTCACTCTGCAGGTTCTGAAACAATGCTCACTGCTGCTCTCTGGGGTTCCTCTGGTCCGTACCTACACAGGTGGACTCAAATGAGGGACCAAGAAACTCCCCAAAAACCCTCTACAAGATCCCCAAACAATCACATAAAACATGCAAAAGAAAGCTGGACAGGGCACTTTCGGCGGCAAGTTCGGCGGCTGAAACCCCTCTCCAGAGACGAAACTCATGCATGTTCGGCGGCACCTTCGGCGGCCGAAGGTCTCGTCCAGAGACGAAACTCGCACACTTTCGGCGGCCGAACTCCCTCTTTTCTAAACCGAAAGCCTAGCTTTCGGGGGCAAGCTTTGGCAGCCGAAACTGCCTCCATAAGGGGTTCGGCGGCCGAACCTTCCTTCGGCGGCCGAACCTGGTTTTGCCCGCTGGGCAGAACCCTGCTCTGTTTCATGCAAACCTTTCCCCCAAACTTACCCAACATGCATATCAACTACTCCCAACTAGCACATACCATAAAACATGCATAAAAGGGCCTAAAACTCACTTATAACCCCAAGAAACATATCAAACAACACTTAAACATGCTTAAACACTAAATCATGCAAAACCTCAACCAAAACCCTATTCATGCATACTATCCATCCAACTCCCAGAAGACCTTCAAAAATCAGTAAAAGAGGTTCTGGATCTTGACTTACCTCTTCCAAACAAGAGATCAAGTGATCCTAACGTGGAGATATGGAGAAATCTCCTCACAACTCTCCAAACTTCAAAACTTGGTTCTTTTGCTCAAAACTCTCAAAACCTTCAAAAACACATGAAAACTCTTCAAAACCTTACACGATTTGAGCAAGATCATGAAAGTCAACTAGGGAGGGTGTTGGACTCACCTCTGGCTGAAGATGGAAGCAAAATATCATCTTTCCACCGACTTGGCACCCTTTTATAGGTGGCTGGCCAGACCACCTTCGGCGGCCAAACGTGAATCCGAAACCATGTAAGGTTCGGCGGCCGAAAGTCACCTTCGGCGGCCGAACTTGCCATTTTCTCCCTTGGCTCTTTTCTTTCAAAAACTCATTTTCCTTTATACTTAAAACCGTAAAACAAGTCAAAAATACATAAGAAAACATATGGATTACCCTTCTCGAGGGTTCCGACACCCGAGATTCCACCAGACTACAAGAATTCCAAGGCCGGACTCGAGCCGGGTATTACATTTATATAATAACATAAATTATTAATTAAAATTTAAAATATGAAAAAATATAAAATTTTACAATTAAAAATATATAATATTTTATTTAAAATATTATTAATAGAAGTAAAATTTTTCAAATATAAAAAATATACAGTTAATTTATAAATATTAAGTATAAGCATTCAATGAAATATTTTAATATATATTTTTTATATTTAATATTTAATATAATATGAATTTATTTGAAATAAATATTTATAATAAATTTAATATTACATATAATAAATATAAGATATATTTAATTTTAATATAAAATTTAAATTAAAAAATTATATATTTTATTAATAATATAAAATTTTAAGAACTTTATTGTAATTTATCATTAATTTTTTTAAATTTAATTTAATCTATAATTATAATAAATTAAAAAATTTTAGTTTTATTATATAAAATTTAAAATATTAAATATAAATATAAATTATAGTAAATATTTAATTTTTTTTATTCAGTGCTCTAAATAAAAATATATATTAAAATTAGGTCGTGTGAAGGTGACAGCTTAACGACCACTCTTGTTCTTGATGGCCAGCCAGCTCAATCACCTTATCAAGCTTTATTTGTGGAGAATGCTCTTCATATAGTCCATTTCCTTGTTTACACAAAGGCAAATGGAAAATATTTGGGACTTTTTAAGAAATTGATTAATAATTGCAATTTTTAAGAAATTTCTCCGTATATTTTAAGAAATTGATTAATAATTGCAATTTTAAGAAATTTGTGACTTTTTCCATAAAGTGTTGGGTACAGAATTATTGCGTGATTTTCACGGCAGAGGCTCCTTCGTGCGAAATACCAATTCAGAATGTGAGATTCCCGGCCAACTCATTGTCCTTATGCTAGGATTTCGACGGGAACGTGCGCATTTATTTTTTTGAAAATGGATCGGGAGAAGGAAAGGTCGAGACAACGCCCGCAGGAGAGTAAAAGTCAGGGAAAAGAACGCTGCTTAAGGTCATTGTCACTTCGGATTTCACTATTTGTCTTGCTGTTTTATGGTTTTTTATTTTTTTTATTTTTGATTTTGCATTTGAGTCTCTCTTTATTTTCAATTAAGAGAGATTTTTCCATCCTCTTTTATCTCTCCCTCGTTGTAAAAGGCTGATGTGAGTTTGTTGTTTTGTTTTTGTTTGTTTCGTTTTAATTTATTTTATTTTTTAACTTTTGGTGTCATTAGAGATTAATAGTTTTTATTAGATTTGATTTTTGAAGAGTTTGACAATTCTATTCTGAAAATTAGAGATATTTTCTTTCAATTTGATGCTGACAATTTGGGATTATACTAATATCTCTGGAGGTTCACGCTCTTTTAAACTTTTAAGCTGACAATCGACTGATTTTGCAATATCATTTCCTTGTTGGTTTCGTTTTATCTTGTGTCGTTTTTGTGAATTCTCTTGTAAGCTTCCTTATTTTATTTGGCATGCATGGTTACTATTTTCTTGTTGTTGTCCTCTGGTTGATTACTAGCAAGGTTGAATAGCATGTTTTTGCTTATCTAGTAGACATCAGTGTTGCTAGTTGGTTATGGTGGTGAGGAGTGTTTTGACAAAATCATATATTGCTTTTGGGTTGTGAATTGTTGCAAGGCGTTCGAATAGAAGCACAGAGAGAGAGAGAAAAAGGAATTTGAAATCTTTATTTCTGAAAAAATAGAGAGAAAATTACATTGTCTGGAAGTTTCGCTTCCTTATATATCCAAACATGAACACGTGACCAACACGTGAAATCATAAAAGACAAACAAGCTACAGAATGCATAAAAAAAGGAAAATTTCATGTCTTAGGCAAGCCAATTTGTACATCACTAAAACAATGCGTATTAATCAAAACGATGCAGCTTTATAACTCAACACTCCCTACTCAAGTTGAAGTTGGTAGAGGCAGAAGATTCAACTTGTGGGCCATAAGATTATGACGGCTTGCTGGGAGTGCCTTAGTGAGGATGTCAGCCAATTGCTCTTAGGTAGGAAGATATCTCGGAGAAATAAAGCCTCGTTGAAGTTAATTTCGCACAAGATGGCAGTCAATCTCAATAACACTGGGTAAGCAGCAATGTGCATGGCTGCTTTGCTGTCACAGTGTAGCAATTTGGGCAGTTTAATGAGTACCTGCAAATCCTGCAAAATGTAACTAATCCAAAGAAGTTCACACACAGTATTAGCCATGGCACGGTATTCAGCTTTAGCGGAAGACTTGGAAACAATAGTCTGTTTCTTTGTTTTTCAAGAGATGAGACAAGGTCCCAAATATATACAATACCCATATAGAGACTTACGGGAATAAGTACAAGTTGCCCAGTCAGAATCACAATAGGCACTAAGAGATAGGTCATCAATCACAGGAAAGTGAAGACTCTGGTGCAAGGATCCCTTAAGGTAGCGAAGGACATGAAGAGCAGCTTCCAATGGGGCTTTCGGGGCTTACTCATAAATTATCTTAGATGCTGAACATCATAATAAATGTCTGGTCTTATTGAGTTAATGTAAAGGAGTCTACCAAGTAATCTTCTGTACATTTCAGGCTCAGATAGGAGATCCCTTGAGTTAGGGGTCAAATGCAAGCCTTGAGGTAAGGGGGAAGATGCAAGTTTGCATTGAAGCATGCCTGCATCTTTGAGAACATCACAAATGAATTTTGTTTGGCTGATAATAGTTGCATGTGAAGATCTTGCAAGTTCCAGCCCTAGAAAATATTTCATTGGGCCCAAATCTTTAATGGTAAACTTTGAATGTAGGGCCATTTTGCATTTATTGATAGCATTAATAAAATTGCTAGTTAATATAACATCATCAACATATACCAGCAAGATCAAAAGCACAATGTCAGTATGCTGTGTGAAAAGACAATGGTCATGAGAAGATTGCTCAAAACCTAAAGTCTTAAGGAAGGCTGAAAATTCAATGTTCTATTGCCTAGAGGCCTGTTTAAGGCCATATAGAGACCTTTGAAGCTGACAGACTTGACCAGGTTGGGCCTTGTAATAGCCCTGGGGAGGTACCATGTATACCTCTTCATCCAAATGCCCATATAAGAAGGCATTATTGATGTCCAGCTGAAAAATGGGCAATTATTTTACGGTTGCCAAGGCAATAAAAATTCTCACTGTGGTAAGTTTTACCACAGGTGAAAATCTATCTTTGTAATCCAACCCCTCAATTTGGTTGTAACCTTTGGCAACCAACCGGGCTTTATACCTATCTACTTCCCCATTAGGCTTGAACTTCACTTTATATACCCATTTACAGCCTATGGCCCTTTTGTTCTTAGGCAAACTGGTGAGGGTCCGGGTATTGTTGTTTTCTAAGGTCTGAAGCTCTTGCTCCATGGCCTCAACCCAGTGAGAATCCTTGGAGGCCTGTGAGTAGGTGTAAGACTCGTGAGCCTTGTTAACATTGCAAATGTAGGACCTGTGTGAAGGACAGAAGGACAGTGATGCTGTTTACAAAGGATCTACATAATCCTGCATCCAAATGGGTGGTTGTCTAGTCCTTTAAGTCCTTCTAGGTGAAGGACAGACTTGAGGCTTAGTGTTAATATGGCTTTGCTCACTGGCCCAGGTTCTCGGGCAATCAGGCTCTATTATAGATAGGGGAAGCACAAGGCCCTCACTGTTATCACTATTGTGTTTGAAGGGGAAGATATCTTCATGGAAGACGACATCTTTACTAATAAAAAGGCAATTGTCAACAATATTGTATAGTTTATAGGCTTTATGGGTGTTGGCATATCCTACCATAACAACCTTAATGGCTCTTTCTTGAAATTTGTCCTTCCTATTGCCCACTGTGGTGGTATAGCATAGGCATTCAAACTTCCTAAGATGGTAATAATGGGGTAAGGTTCCATAGAGCCTTTCATAGGGTGTAGTCTAGTTGAATTGTTCCATTGGCATTCTATTAATAAGGTAAGTGGCTGTTAGATTCTGTAACGACCCGAAAATCGGACCGCTACCGGCGCTAGGATCCGGGTCGACTTAAGGCCGCCGGGACCCGTAGCAAGCCTGACATATAACCTGTAAACCTGTATAATCCCATACATGAACGACAACATGCATAAAAAAATTTTAAACTTTTCTTTTATCATCCAACTCAACCTGAACATTCATGAACATAGTCATAATCATGACCCCTCTGTGGGATCTCAACAATGCCCCAAAGAGCACTATAACATGAGATGAGTTGGCTTACATCTGTATCATCAAATATCTAAGATCATGCATCAACAAGGGATTACAATACTCATAGGGTCAAGCACATCTATAACCTCAATATACCTCATTACATAACATACTGAATTTCTTACATTACATTAGTACAATTGTCATGTCCACAATCTAACTATTACATCAACATACTTCAAAAACTCTGGCTAACCTTCTGGTCTACCCTGTACCTGCATACCTGGGGTTAAGGGAGAGGGGTGAGCTACAAAGCCCAGTGAGCAGAATAGTGAAAACAATATATTAAAATTTCATGCTTTCATGGAATGCAACACATCACAACAAATCACATCTCGGATGGTATTGTCACCTATAGTCCTCTACATAGTCCAACTGTGCCGGGACGTAGAATGGGTACAACCGGTCTTTCCCTTAACATAACATATCATTCAGTCCAACTGTGCCAGGGACGTAGAATGGGTACAACCTGGACTTCCTCTTACATCGTGCCAGGGACGTAGAATGGGTACAACCTGGACTTCCATACCATATCATGCCATAACATCATCATATCATATGAGGACTAAAGGATCATCCAATAACCAATCCACATCAACATCAATATCATAAATGCAATGCGACATATTCGTGAATACTAATGCAAACAACCTACTATATCTCATGGCATTCGTGATGCATGGATCATGCTCAAAATTTACATTTCATTTAATTTAAAACTTAAGGTTTATTCCACTCACCTCTGGCTAGCTCTAACAAACTCTGTAGCAGCTGGCTCACTGCTGGGGTCCTCGGTTCCTCGGGTCTGAACCTACACAGGTGGACTCCAATGAGGGACCAAACATACATAAACATAACTCTAATATACTCCCCAAAAAACCCCCCAAAACAACAGGAAAACATCACATAAAAACATGCAAGAAATGGCTGAACAGGGCACTTTCGGCGGCAGGTTCGGCGGCCGAAAGTCCCTCCAGAGCCGAAAGTCAGGCAGGTTCGGCGGCACCTTCGGCGGCCGAAACTCCCAGACAGAGACGAAACTCATGCATGTTCGGCGGCACCTTCGGCGGCCGAAAGTGCCAGACATAGACGAAAGTCTCTTTTCGGGGGCAACTTCGGCAGCCGAAAGGCCTGCCTCCTCAGCCATGTTCGGCGGCCGAAAGTGCCTTCAACTGCCGAACCTGGTTTCTGCCAAAGGGCAGAAACTTGGCTCCTTTGTGCATTTTCGCCTCCCAACTCTCAAATCATGCATAACCTCAACCAAAACATGCATACAAGCTCCTAGGGGCCTCAAACAAACAAATACCCCAACTACAACACTTCAAGCATACTCAAACATGCCACATCGTTCAAAAATCACATAAAACCTAACATTTGCTTAAAAACTCATACAACCCTATACATGCCATTCTACCCCATAAAATCACTTAAAACTTACTTAAAACATGCATTGAGCTTAAGATCGGCTCTTACCTCTTGAAGATCGAGAGAGAGACGACCCAAACTTGGAGATCCAAGAAAGTGAGCTCCTGAGTTCCCAAAGCTCCAAAACTTGTTTCAAAAGTTCAAAACCTTCAATGCAAGCTTAAAACTCAAGAAAAATGGTGGGGATTTGGAGGAAAAACACAAGAGTTGCAAAGGGAAGGTCGGAAGCTTGCTGTGGCCGAAAATGGGAGAAAGCTCGCCCATTTCGGCTAAGTGCCCCTTTTATAGGTGGCTGGCCAGGCCACGTTCGGGGGCCGAATGTGCCTCCGCATCCATGCAATGTTCGGCGGCCGAACTTGACTTTCGGCGGCCGAACCTGGACTGTCCTCACTCAAGCTTTCGGGGGCCTAACGTGCCTCCAAAACGCATGCACGTTCGGCGGCCGAACTTGACTTTCGGCGGCCGAACCTGGTTTTTCCTCCAAAGACTTCTCATGCAAAAACCCATTTAATTTCATACTTAAAACCATTAAAACATGAAAACATTTTTATAAAACATGATTCTACCCTTCTAGAGGTCTCCGACATCCGAGATTCCACCGGACGGTAGGAATTCCGATACCGGAGTCTAGCCGAGTATTACATTCTCCCCCCCTTAAGAACATTCGTCCCCGAATGTACCTCAACTAGCACAAGCGTGGCATAGAACATAACATACATACTTAACACGTAAACACAAAGAGATCCAACCTTAAAAGAGATGAGGGTACTGCTGGAGCATAGACTCCCGTGTCTCCCAAGTGCATTCTTCAAAGTTATGGTGGTTCCACAGGACTTTCACCATCGGGATTTCCTTGTTTCTTAACTTTCTGATCTGGGTGTCTACGATCCGTACTGGCTGTTCAACATAGGTGAGATCCTCTTGGACCTCCACATCAGGCTCACTAAGAACCTTGCTCGGATCTGACACAAACTTTCTCAACATTGAAACATGGAAAACCGGATGGATTCTTTCCATTGAAGCAGGTAAATCCAGCTTGTACGACACATTCCCAATCTTTTGCAAGATTTCGAAGGGTCCGATGTATCGTGGGGCTAGTTTACCTTTCTTCCCGAAGCGAACCACACCCTTCATTGGAGACACCTTGAGCAATACCAGATCCCCCTCCTGAAACTCTAACTGTCTCCTACGGACGTCTGCGTAGCTTTTCTGTCTGCTTGCAGCAGTCTTGATTCTCTCTCTGATTATGGGCACCACCCTGCTGGTGATCTCTACTAGCTCAGGCCCTGCCAAGGCCTTTTCTCCAACTTCCTCCCAGCAAACAGGTGATCTGCACTTCCTTCCGTACAAAGCTTCATATGGAGCCATCCCGATGCTAGCATGATGGCTGTTGTTGTAGGCAAACTCCACCAAAGGTAGATGCTGCCTCCAAGAACCGCCAAAGTCTAGCACACACATTCTGAGCATATCCTCAATAGTCTGGATGGTCCTTTCTGACTGTCCATCAGTCTGGGGGTGGAAGGCAGTACTAAAATCCAACCTAGTACCCATGGCGTTCTGCAGACTCTGCCAAAACCTGGAGGTGAACTGGGGCCCTCTATCTGACACTATTGAAACAGGAACCCCATGCAGCCTGACGATCTCATCCACATATACCTGCGCCAACTTGTCCACAGAGTAGCCACTCCTGACAGGAATGAAGTGAGCAGATTTGGTGAGTCTGTCCACAATCACCCATATGGAGTCCACTCTGTTGGACGCCGCCGGTAACCCCACTACGAAGTCCATAGCTATATTCTCCCATTTCCACTCTGGAATAGGTAGCGGGTTAAGCATTCCAGCCGGCTTCTGATGTTCCAGCTTCACCCTCTGACACACTTCGCAGGCTGACACAAACTGTGCCACTTCTTTCTTCATAGCTGGCCACCAATAAACCTTCTTTAGATCTTGATACATCTTGGTGGCTCCGGGGTGAATGCTGTATCTTGCACTATGAGCTTCTCTCATAATGTCTCCTTTTAGCCCAATGTCATCTGGTACACATAGTCTGCTCCCATAGCGGAGGATTCCCTTGCTGTTGAATCTGAACTCACTGTCATTGCCTGACTGAACAGTCCTGGCAATCTTCACTAACTCCGGGTCCTCATGCTGTTTCTGAGCCACCTGCTCCAGAAACACGGGTGCTACTCTCATCTGGGCCACCAAGGCACCTGTACCAGACAACTCCATCTGTAGACCTTCCTCAATAAGCTTGTAGAACTCCTTCACCACTGGCCTCCTCTCTGCCGATATGTGGGATAGACTGCCTAGTGACTTCCGGCTTAGGGCGTCTGCCACGACATTCGCCTTACCCGGATGATACTGAATCTTGCAATCATAGTCACTTAGCAGCTCCACCCACCTCCTCTGTCTCAAGTTCAAATCTCTTTGACTCAGGATGTATTGCAGGCTTTTATGATCTGTGAAGATCTCACATTTTACCCCATAGAGGTAGTGCCTCCACATCTTGAGTGCAAAGATTACTGCTACCATCTCTAGGTCATGTGTAGGGTAATTCAACTCATGCTTCTTCAGCTGCCTAGAAGCATAAGCAATCACCTTCTCATTCTGCATCAGTACACAACCCAGTCCCACACGGGACGCGTCACAAAAGATGGTAAAGTCCTCATCACTAGATGGCAGAGCTAAAACTGGTGCTGAAGTCAACCTCTTCTTAAGCTCTTCAAAACTCTCCTCGCACTGGTCGGTCCACAGAAACTTCTGATTCTTCCTGGTTAGTCTGGTCAGAGGAGCTGCTATTTTCGAGAAGTCCTAAACGAACCTCCTGTAGTAACCTGCTAAACCCAAGAAACTTCTAATCTCTGTCACTGAAGTGGGTCTAGGCCAGTTAGCTACAGTTTCTGTCTTCTTGGGGTCTACCTCTATACCATTCTCTGACACTACATGCCCCAAGAACGAAATGCTCCTCAGCCAGAACTCACATTTAGAGAACTTGGCATACAAGCCATGTTCCCTCAAAGTCTGCAAGACCAACCGCAGATGATGGGCATGCTCCTCTGCATTCCTGGAATACACTAAGATATCATCTATGAAGACAATAACGAAGTGATCCAGGTACTGGCTAAACACTCTGTTCATGAGATCCATGAATGCTGCAGGGGCGTTGGTTAACCCGAACGGCATTACAAGGAACTCAAAATGCCCATATCTGGTCCTGAAGGCTGTCTTCGGCACATCCTCATCCCTGATCCTTAGCTGATGGTACCCCGATCTCAGATCTATTTTGGAGAAACAACCCGCTCCTGCTAGCTGGTCGAATAGATCATCGATCCTTGGCAATGGGTACCTATTCTTGGTAGTGACTTTGTTCAACTGCCTGTAGTCGATACAAAGTCTAAGGGATCCATCCTTCTTTCTCACAAACAAGACCGGAGCACCCCAAGGCGAGGTACTCTGTCGGATGAAACCCTTTTCTACCAGCTCCTGCAATTGCTCTTTCAACTCCTTTAACTCGGCTGGGGCCATCCTGTAGGGAGGGATAGAGATCGGTCTAGCTCCAGGTACCAACTCTATCTCGAACTCTATCTCCCTAGCAGGTGGTAAACCTGGAAGCTCATCAGGAAAGACATCCTGAAACTCTCTGACAACTGGCACCGAGGCCGACTCCCTGACCTGACTGTCTAGCTCTCTCACATGAGCTAAGTACCCCTGACATCCCTTCCTAAGCAACCTACGAGCCTGAAGAGCTGATATCAGACCTCTAGGTGTGCCCCTCTTGTCTCCTCTGAAGACGACCTCTGACCCGTTCTGATCTCTGAACCTGACTACCTTGTCCCTGCAGTCCAAGGTAGCACCATGGGTAGATAGCCAATCCATCCCTAAAATGACGTCAAAGTCTGTCAAGTCTAGAACCACAAGGTCGGCGGAGAGGCATCTTCCCTCAACAAAAACTGGACTGTACTGGCAGACTGACACTGCCACAGACGGGTCACACTTGGGTCCACTGACCCATAGGGGACACTCTAACCCAGAGACTATCAGACCCAACCTCTCAACGGCTCTCGGAGCAATAAATGAATGAGATGCACCCGGGTCCATTAATGCATACACATCAGAACACCCAATGACGAAATTACCTGACACCACGGTGTTGGATGTGTTAGCCTCCTGCTGTGTCATGGTGAAGATCCTGGCTGGAGCTGATGGACCTTCACCTCGAGAACCAGAAGAAGAGGCTGCCCCTCTCCCTCTACCTCTGCCACTGCCCTGAGTTGTGGCTGGAACTGCTGGCTGTGCCACACTACCAGAAGCTGTCTGCTGGGGCTGGCCCATGAAAGGCGCTCTAGGACAATCCTGAGCTATGTGTCCCTCCTGTCCACATCTGAAACATGCATTAGTCCCAGCTCGACACACTCCCCTGTGCGGTCTTCCACATCTCTGGCATTCTGTACCATCTGAGCCTGAGCTCGAGCCACCGCCAAATCCCAGACCGAATTTCAACTTGCTCCAAAACTTATTCTTCTTCGGCTTCCTGGTGGTGTTATCCCACCTCTTCTTACCTGAGCTCTGAGAAGAGAAACCTGGTCCTCCTCTTCCTGGGGTCTTAACCCCTGAAGACTGGGTCACTGACTGCTTCACTGACCCCTCAACTATAGCACTTGCCTCCATTCTTCGAGCCATATCCACCACAGTGTGGAAACTTTCTCTCTCAGCTGACTGAACCAACGAGGAGTACCTGGAATGCAGCTTCATAACATATTTCTTGGCTTTCTTCGTATCTATATCTAGAGCTTGCCCTGAAAAAGGCAATAGCTCCAAGAATTTATCTGTGAACTCCTCTACACCCATGTGCTCTGACTGCCTCAGTTGCTCAAATTCAATCATCTTCAGTTCTCTGGAACTGTCTGGAAAAGCCCATCCAGCGAACTCATTCGCAAATTCCTCCCATGTCATACCGTCTAGTCTCGGGTCCACATAACACTTGAACCATTCCCGTGCCTTCTTGCACTTCAAAGTGAACCCTGCCATCTGAATGGCCCTGCTGTCGCTCGCCCCTAGCTCATCAGTTATTGTCTTCACCACTCTGAGATACTCAAAGGGGTCATCCCCTGACTTGTATTTGGGAGCATCCAGCTTGAGGTAATCTGTCATCTTTACCTTGCTCCCATCTGTTGAGCTAGGTCTAGGAGGTTGAGTAACTGGGGCTGCTGGTTCTGTAGGTGGTGGAGGTGGAGGTGCAGCATTCCCCGAGGCGGGGTTTGCCGGGTTTGGGTAGAAGGGTGAGGGTGGATAAGCTGGGTACTGTGTGTAAGGTGGATAGAAAGGTGGATAGGGCATGTAGGTAGGGTAGGGGTTAAAGCTGGAAAAATCCGATGTGCCTCCCATCGGATACCCTGAACCCTGTGGGAAGGGTGGATAATGGGGTGGAAAACCATACCCCGAGGCCTGAACGCCTCCCTGAGACTCCCCTGTCCCTTCTTCCTCCATGCTCACATCCAGATTTCCATCCCTCCTCTGATCCTCTTCTGTAACCTCCCTCACATCCGAAGAACTTCCTCCTCTATCTGTCCCCCTTCTGCTAGCATCAAAAGACCTTCTAGGGTCCCTTGACACTCTCTCTCTGTTGGCTCTACAAGACATTGCCCTAGGCAATGTAGGAGGACGGGCGCTCGTGCCCTCATCCTCAGGTGGCACTCCAGTCAATCGTGCAGCTCGACGAGTTCCTCTCATCCTGTTTTCTGAAAAACAGTACACATCATACAAACATTAGCATCATATGGTTCATGTGGGCACACATGAACCCTCATCACATATACATCATTCGTATAATAGCATATCATTAATGCACATGCATAAAGTCATGGCATTTCACATCATCATGCAAGACAGGACTCAACATCCTATCCTAGTGGACATGACCTTCCTATTGTGCTTGACCTTCTAGAACATCTATGAGCCCGACACTCTAAGTCCGACCATATGAACCTAGGGCTCTGATACCATTCTGTAACGACTCGAAAATCGGACCGCTACCGGCGCTAGGATCCGGGTCGACTTAAGGCCGCCGGGACCCGTAGCAAGCCTGACATATAACCTGTAAACCTGTATAATCTCATACATGAACGACAACATGCATAAAAAAATTTTAAACTTTTCTTTTATCATCCAACTCAACCTGAACATTCATGAACATAGTCATAATCATGACCCCTCTGTGGGATCTCAACAATGCCCCAAAGAGCACTATAACATGAGATGAGTTGGCTTACATCTGTATCATCAAATATCTAAGATCATGCATCAACAAGGGATTACAATACTCATAGGGTCAAGCACATCTATAACCTCAATATACCTCATTACATAACATACTGAATTTCTTACATTACACTAGTACAATTGTCATGTCCACAATCTAACTATTACATCAACATACTTCAAAAACTCTGGCTAACCTTCTGGTCTACCCTGTACCTGCATACCTGGGGTTAAGGGAGAGGGGTGAGCTACAAAGCCCAGTGAGCAGAATAGTGAAAACAATATATTAAAATTTCATGCTTTCATGGAATGCAACACATCACAACAAATCACATCTCGGATGGTATTGTCACCTATAGTCCTCTACATAGTCCAACTGTGCCGGGACGTAGAATGGGTACAACCGGTCTTTCCCTTAACATAACATATCATTCAGTCCAACTGTGCCAGGGACGTAGAATGGGTACAACCTGGACTTCCTCTTACATCGTGCCAGGGACGTAGAATGGGTACAACCTGGACTTCCATACCATATCATGCCATAACATCATCATATCATATGAGGACTAAAGGATCATCCAATAACCAATCCACATCAACATCAATATCATAAATGCAATGCGACATATTCGTGAATACTAATGCAAACAACCTACTATATCTCATGGCATTCGTGATGCATGGATCATGCTCAAAATTTACATTTCATTTAATTTAAAACTTAAGGTTTATTCCACTCACCTCTGGCTAGCTCTGACAAACTCTGTAGCAGCTGGCTCACTGCTGGGGTCCTCGGTTCCTCGGGTCCGAACCTACACAGGTGGACTCCAATGAGGGACCAAACATACATAAACATAACTCTAATATACTCCCCAAAAAACCCCCCAAAACAACAGGAAAACATCACATAAAAACATGCAAGAAATGGCTGAACAGGGCACTTTCGGCGGCAGGTTCGGCGGCCGAAAGTTCCTCCAGAGCCGAAAGTCAGGCAGGTTCGGCGGCACCTTCGGCGGCCGAAACTCCCAGACAGAGACGAAACTCATGCATGTTCGGCGGCACCTTCGGCGGCCGAAAGTGCCAGACAGAGATGAAAGTCTCTTTTCGGGGGCAACTTCGGCAGCCGAAAGGCCTGCCTCCTCAGCCATGTTCGGCGGCCGAAAGTGCCTTCAGCTGCCGAACCTGGTTTCTGCCAAAGGGCAGAAACTTGGCTCCTTTGTGCATTTTCGCCTCCCAACTCTCAAATCATGCATAACCTCAACCAAAACATGCATACAAGCTCCTAGGGGCCTCAAACAAACAAATACCCCAACTACAACACTTCAAGCATACTCAAACATGCCACATCGTTCAAAAATCACATAAAACCTAACATTTGCTTAAAAACTCATACAACCCTATACATGCCATTCTACCCCATAAAATCACTTAAAACTTACTTAAAACATGCATTGAGCTTAAGATCGGCTCTTACCTCTTGAAGATCGAGAGAGAGACGACCCAAACTTGGAGATCCAAGAAAGTGAGCTCCTGAGTTCCCAAAGCTCCAAAACTTGTTTCAAAAGTTCAAAACCTTCAATGCAAGCTTAAAACTCAAGAAAAATGGTGGGGATTTGGAGGAAAAACACAAGAGTTGCAAAGGGAAGGTCGGAAGCTTGCTGTGGCCGAAAATGGGAGAAAGCTCGCCCATTTCGGCTAAGTGCCCCTTTTATAGGTGGCTGGCCAGGCCACGTTCGGGGGCCGAATGTGCCTCCGCATCCATGCAATGTTCGGCGGCCGAACTTGACTTTCGGCGGCCGAACCTGGACTGTCCTCACTCAAGCTTTCGGGGGCCTAACGTGCCTCCAAAACGCATGCACGTTCGGTGGCCGAACTTGACTTTCGGCGGCCGAACCTGGGTTTTCCTCCAAAGACTTCTCATGCAAAAACCCATTTAATTTCATACTTAAAACCATTAAAACATGAAAACATTTTTATAAAACATGATTCTACCCTTCTAGAGGTCTCCGACATCCGAGATTCCACCGGACGGTAGGAATTCCGATACCGGAGTCTAGCCGGGTATTACAAATGCATTCTGACCAAAATTATACAAGAATATTAGATTGAATTTTTAGGGCTCTGGCAGTGTTTAAAATGTGTTTGTGTTTCCTTTCCACAACCCCGTTCTGTTGGGTGTATAGGGACAGGCCCTTTGGTGTATGATACCTTTATTTGTAAACAAATCAGTGTAATCATGACTCAAAAATTCTTTTCCATTATCTGTCCTGATGATCTTTATGATTGTGTTGAATTGAGTCTCAACCATACCAATGAAATATTTAGTTATGCTAAGGGATTGAGCCTTCAAATGCATCATGAAGGTCTAAACAGCCTTACTGTAATCATCAACAATTGTAAGAAAGAATCTAGCTCCAATAATAGAGTTAGTCTTATATGGTCCCCATATGTCAATATGGATCAAATCAAAGGGTTTGGAAGCCAAAGTCTGGCTTTTGGGAAAGGGAAGTATGGCCTATTTTGCTAAAGGTCAAACATGACAGCAAATCATAATGCTATTACTAATGTTTATGCCTTTGATATGTAAGATTTTATTAGCAGAAGCATGTCCTAATCTATCATGCATATCAATTATGGTCAAAACACATCTTTTAAGGTTCTTGTACTGCACAAAAACTCCTTTATTAGAATCAATCATAGTATTTACAAGAGTATGAAGATTGACATTCTGTTTCATGATTTAAATTAAGCAATATCTAATGTCAGTATGAGAGAAACTCATCTGATCTAGCTTGAAAAGACCCTTTTGTTTCTTTCCTATTGCCACCACCTTCTTATTCAGTGGGTTCTGTATGATATAGTAGTCATAACATATCACAAAACAATATCCATACTTATCAGTTGACCAACAAATATCATATTGTAATGGAATTTTGGTACATACAAAACATCTTCCAGAGTCAATTGATCAAAGACAATCAATTTTTCAGAATAAGATACTTGTGTTGTGTTTCCATCAGGAAAATATACAGTTATGTGTTTGTGTAAAGGATGCAAGGAAGTAAAAAGAAATCTATATGAGTACATGTGATTTGTGGCTCCAGTGTCGATGATCCAAGTTACATCAATATTCAATTAAGCACAACAATTTTCAGAAGTATTGAACTTACCAGCAAAATCCATGAAATGAGATTCAAATTCAATTGAGGTGCTTGGAGTTGCAACTCCTTTCCCTTTCACCAGTTGATTAACTTCTTGCTTTAACGAACTTAACATTGATGTCAGTTCATTAATTCTAGTTGAGGTGTCAAAGTGAGTAGGGGGTTGTCCTCTACAGACTTGGTTCCCTTGACTGCAGCCACCATTTTGGTGTCTTTAGAACCCCTAACTAGATGAGTTTCAGTTCTGTTCTTAGATTTGAACCAATCTGGGTACCCAATAAGTTTGAAACACCCTTCTCGAGTGTGCCCATCCATGTTGCAGTGGGTGCAGTGGGCCTTCTTAGTGTCTAATTTTCTAAATCTGGTTTGGTTCCGTGAGTGGCTTCTACTTAGAAGCACTAAAGATTTTGAGTTGTCATTTATGGCTTTCAGAACTTCCTTTTGTGATTCAAATTTAACAACCATGGAATATGCCTTATTTACTGTAATACCCGGCTAGACTCCGGTATCGGAATCCCTACCGTCCGGTGGGATCTCGGATGTCGAAAACCTCTAGAAGGGTAAAATCATGTTTTTGTGAAATGTTTTCATGAATTTTAATGTTTTAAAGTATGAAACTAAATGAGTTTTTGCATGAAAATAGCATTGGAGGAAAACTCAGTTTCGGCCGCTGAACCCCTTTTGTGGAGGCAGCATTCGGCTGCCGAAGGTGCCCCCGAAAAGAGACTTTCGTCTCTGTCTGGCACTTTCGGCCGCCGAAGGTGCCGCCGAACCTGCCTGAGTTTCGTCTCTGTCCAGGACTTTCGGCCGCCGAAGGTGCCGCCGAAAGTGCCCTGTTCAGCCATTTCATGCATATCTCTATGTGATATTTTCATGATGTTTTAGGGGGTTTTTGGGGAATATTTTAGAGTTATGTTCAGGTATGTTTGGTCCCTCATTTGAGTCCACCTGTGTAGGTTCGAACCCGAGGAACCGAGGACCCCAGCAGTGAGTTCAGCTGCATCGGTGTTGTCAGAGTCAGCCAGAGGTGAGTGGAACTAAACTCAATCTTTTAAATTAAAATGTTTTATCACGTTTCATGCATCATGATTATGCAATAGGATGATTGCATTAGTTTCACGAATATGTCGCATTGCATCTATTGTTGTTGATGTGGGTGAATGTTGGATGACCCAATTAGTCCAAGACAGGAAGACCAGGACCCCATGCTACGGCCTGGCACAGAGTAAGAAAGACCAGGCCCCAGTCTACAGGCCTGGCACAGAGTAAAGCACAGTTATGGGACTCGAAGACCAGGAGCCCAGAGGAGGCCCTGGAAAATGATAAGTAATGTATGCCAAAACAGGAAGACCAGGCCCCATTCTACAGGCCTGGCACAGAGTTAACTTGGACTAATTGGTGACGAGTTCACCCAACCCTTATGTGAATTGTCTGTGTTATGATGCATTCCATTTGAGCATAGTGTTAATGTGTTTTACTAGCTCTACTCACTGGGCTTTTAGCTCACCCCTCTCCCTTTTCCCCCAGGCTTACAGGTACAGGATATAGTACGGGAGTCCGGATAGAGTAAAGAAGTCATGCCTATGTAATAGCTAGCAATGGACATGATCAAATTGTAATGTAAAAGTACAGTATAGTTATGTAATGAGTTTTATGGATGTTAGTGTGTGCTTGACCATAAAATGTTGTATCCCTTTTTATACATGATCTTAGAGGTTTTGATGATGTTTATGTAAACCAGCTCAACACAGGTTATGTTACCCCTTGAGGGCACAGATGAGATCCCACAGAGGGATCAATGTTATGTTAATGTTATGCACAGGTTGAGTTTGGTTGATGAATATGTAAAGAAAAGTTTTAATTTTTATGCTTATTGTTGATCATGTATGGGATTATACAGGTTTACAGGTCTTAAGTCAGGCTTGCTACGGGTCCCGGCGGCCTTAAGTCGACCCGGATTCTAGCGCCGGTAGCGGTCCGATTTTCAGATCGTTACAGAATGGTATCAGAGCCCTAGGTTCATATGGTCGGACCTAGAGTGTCGGGCTCATAGATGTTATAGAAGGTCAAGCACAATAGGAAAAGATCATGTCCACTAGGATAGGATGTGGAGTCCTGTCTTGCATGATGATGTGAAATGCCATGATGATATGCATGTGCATTAATGATATGCTATGAGATGTGATGCATGTGATGCGGGTTCATGTGTGCCCACATGAACCATATGATGCTAATGTTGCTTGTGATGCGCACTGTTTTCCAGAAAACAGGATGAGAGGAACTCGTCGATCAGCAAGATTGACTGGAGTACCACCTGAGGATGAGGGCATGAGCGCCCGTCCTCCAGCATTGCCTAGGGCAATGTCTAGCAGGTCCAACAGGGACAGAGTAGCAAGAGACCCTAGAAGGTCTTTGGATCTGGGTAGAAGCAGATCAGTCAGAGGAACAGTTCAGGGAGGAGCGTCAGAGGATATGGGGGATGATATGGACGTAGAACAGAGGAGGGATGGCAGTTTGGGAGTCAGTATGCCAGAAGAAGGAATGGGAGAGTCCCAAGGAGGCACTCAGGCCTCGGGATTTGTACAGCCACCTCACTACCCACATTTCTCACAACATCCCGGGTATTCGATGGGAGGTACATCGGATTACCCTAGTTTCACCCCTTATCCCACACAGATGCCATACCCACCATACTACCCACCATACTCTCAGTACCCAATGTATCCACCTCCACCCTATTATCCAAATCCAGCAAACCCTACCTCAGAAAATGTTGCACCATCTCCACCACCTACAGAACCAGCAACCCCAGTTGCTCAACCTCCTAGACCTAGCTCAGCCAGTGGGAACAAGGTCAAGATGACAGACTATATGAAGCTGGGTGCTCCCCAGTTTGAAACCGGTAATGATCCGTTCGTGTACTTGGAGCGGGTCAAGGCAATTACAGATGAGATAGGGGCTGATGACAGTAGAGCCATTCAGATGGCCGGGTTCACGCTTAAGTGCAAAAAGGCACGGGAGTGGTTCAAAAATTATGTGAACCCGAGAGTGGACAGCATGACTTGGGAAGAGTTTGCAAACGAGTTTGCAGGATGGGCTTTTCCTGATAGTTCAAGGGAATTGAAGATGATAGAATTCGAACAGTTGAGGCAGACTGATGACATGAGTGTAGACGAATATACTGACAGGTTTATGGAGTTGCTGCCATTTGCAGGGCAAGACCTTAGCACAGACCAGAAGAAGTCGAGGAGGTATATCATGAAGCTCCATCCCAGGTATTCCTCCTTGGTACAGTCAGCAGATAGAGAGAGTTTTCACGCCATAGTAGACATGGCTAGGAGAATGGAGGCTAGTGCCATCGTTCAGGGGACAGTTAAGCAGACAGTGGCACAAGCTTCTGGTTCTAAAACTCCGGGAGGGGGAAGGTTAGATCCCTCTACCTTGAGTGCAGCAGCTTCAGGCAGTAAGAGATGGAGTAAACCCAAGGGTAAGAAGAATAAGTTCTGGAACAAGGTCAAGTCTAGTCTGGGATTTGGGAGTGGCTCAAGCTCTGGTGCGGATAATGCAGTTTGTGCGAGGTGTGGTAGACCACACAAGGGAGTATGTCGGTTTGGGACGAACACCTGCTTCAGATGCGGTCAGGAGGGGCATATAGCTCGAGACTGTCCAAGAGCGGCCCCGATGGCTCAGTCCCAGCAGACAGCTTCAGGCAGTGTAGCGCAGCCAGCAGCTCCAGCCATGACTCAGGCCAGTGGCAGAGGCAGAGGGAGAGGAGCAGCCTCTTCTTCAGCGGGTTACAGAGGTGAAGGTCCATCAGCCCCAGCACGGATCTTCACAATGACACAGCAGGAGGCAGACGCATCCAACACCGTGGTGGCAGGTAATCTCATTATTGGTTGTTCGGATGTATATGCATTGATGGACCCTGGTGCATCTCACTCATTTATTGCTCCGAGAGCCGTCCAGAGGTTGGGGTTGATGATCTCTGGGTTAGAGTGTCCTCTCTGGGTCAGTGGACCCAAGTGTGATCCATCAGTGGCAGAGTCAGTCTGTCAGTGTAGTCCAGTTTTTGTTGAGGGGAGATGCATGTCCGCCGACCTTGTGGTTCTAGATTTGACAGACTTTGACGTCATTCTAGGGATGGACTGGTTATCTACCCATGGTGCTACCTTGGACTGCAGGGACAAGGTAGTCAGGTTCAGAGGTCAGGATGGATCAGAGGTTGTCTTCAGAGGAGACAGGAGGGGTACACCTAGAGGTATGATCTCAGCTCTTCAGGCTCGTAGGTTGCTTAGGAAGGGATGTCAGGGGTATTTGGCTCATGTGAGAGAGCTTAGTAGTCAGGTCAGAGAGCCCGCCTCAGTGCCAGTGGTTAGAGAGTTCTTAGATGTGTTCCCGGACGAGCTGCCAGGTTTACCACCTGCTAGGGAGATAGAGTTCGAGATAGAACTGATGCCTGGAACCCGACCGATCTCTATCCCTCCCTACAGGATGGCGCCAGCAGAATTGAAAGAGTTGAAGGAGCAGTTGCAAGAGCTGGTAGACAAGGGCTTCATCCGACCGAGTACCTCACCCTGGGGTGCTCCAGTTTTGTTTGTGAGAAAGAAGGATGGATCTCTTAGACTTTGTATCGACTACAGGCAGTTGAACAAAGTCACTACCAAGAACAAGTACCCATTGCCAAGGATCGACGATCTATTCGACCAGCTAGCAGGAGCGGGTTGCTTCTCCAAAATAGATCTGAGATCGGGGTACCATCAGTTGAGGATCAGGGAAGAGGACGTACCAAAGACAGCTTTCAGGACCAGATATGGGCATTTTGAGTTCCTTGTGATGCCGTTCGGGTTAACTAACGCCCCTGCAGCATTCATGGACCTCATGAATAGAGTGTTTAGCCAATACCTGGATCACTTTGTTATTGTCTTCATAGATGATATCTTGGTGTATTCCAGGAATGCAGAGGAGCATGCCCATCATCTGAGGTTGGTTCTACAGACCCTGAGGGAACATGGCTTGTATGCCAAGTTCTCCAAGTGCGAGTTCTGGCTAAGGAGCATTTCATTCTTGGGGCATGTAGTGTCAGAGAATGGAATAGAGGTAGACCCCAAGAAGACAGAGACTGTGGCTAACTGGCCTAGACCCACTTCAGTAACAGAGATCAGGAGTTTCTTGGGTTTGGCAGGTTACTACAGGAGGTTCGTTCAGGACTTCTCAAAGATAGCAGCTCCTCTAACCAGACTAACCAGGAAGAATCAGAAATTTCTGTGGACCGACCAGTGCGAGGAGAGTTTTGAAGAGCTCAAGAAGAGATTGACTTCAGCACCAGTTTTAGCTCTGCCATCTAATGGAGAGGACTTTACAGTCTTTTGTGATGCGTCCCGTGTGGGACTGGGTTGTGTGCTTATGCAGAACGAACGGGTGATTGCTTATGCTTCTAGGCAGCTAAAGAAGCATGAGTTGAATTACCCCACACATGACCTTGAGATGGCAGCAGTAATCTTTGCACTCAAGATGTGGAGGCACTACCTCTATGGGGTAAAATGTGAGGTCTTCACAGATCATAAAAGCCTGCAATACATCCTGAGTCAAAGAGACTTAAATTTGAGACAGAGGAGATGGGTAGAGTTGCTGAGTGACTATGATTGCAAGATTCAGTATCATCCGGGTAAGGCGAATGTTGTGGCAGACGCCCTAAGCCGGAAGTCACTAGGCATTCTATCCCACATCACGGCAGAGAGGAGACCAGTGGTGAAGGAGTTTTACAAGCTCATTGAGGAAGGTCTACAGTTGGAGTTGTCTGGTACAGGTGCCTTGGTTGCTCAGATGAAAGTGACACCCGTGTTTCTGGAGCAGGTGGCTCAGAAACAGCATGAGGACCCAGAGTTAGTGAAGATTGCCAGGACTGTTCAGTCAGGCAAGGACAGTGAGTTCAGATTTGACAATAAGGGGATCCTCCGCTATGGGAGTCGATTGTGTGTACCAGATGACATAGGGCTAAAAGGAGACATTATGAGAGAGGCTCATAATGCGAGATACAGCATTCACCCCGGAGCCACCAAGATGTATCAAGATCTGAAGAAAGTTTACTGGTGGCCAGCTATGAAGAGAGAAGTGGCACAGTTTGTGTCAGCCTGCGAAGTATGTCAGAGGGTGAAGCTGGAACATCAGAAGCCGGCTGGAATGCTTAACCCGCTACCTATTCCAGAATGGAAATGGGAGAATATAGCTATGGACTTCGTAGTGGGGTTACCGGCGACGTCCAACAGATTGGACTCCATATGGGTGATTGTGGACAGACTCACCAAATCTGCTCACTTCATCCCTGTCAGGAGTGGCTATTCTGTGGACAAGTTGGCGCAGGTGTACGTTGATGAGATAGTCAGACTGCATGGGGTTCCTGTTTCTATTGTGTCAGATAGAGGACCCCAGTTCACCTCCAGGTTTTGGCGGAGTCTGCAGAATGCTATGGGTACTAAGTTGGATTTCAGCACTGCCTTCCATCCACAGACAGACGGACAGTCAGAGAGGACCATCCAGACCATAGAAGATATGCTGAGAATGTGTGTGCTGGACTTTGGCGGTTCTTGGAGGCAGCATCTACCTTTGGTGGAGTTTGCCTACAATAACAGTCATCATGCTAGCATCGGGATGGCTCCATATGAAGCTTTATATGGAAGGAAGTGCAGATCACCTGTTTGCTGGGAAGAGGTAGGAGAGAGGTCCTTAGCAGGACCCGAGCTAGTAGAGATCACCAGCAGGGTGGTGCCCATGATCAGAGAAAGAATCAAGACAGCTGCAAGCAGACAGAAGAGTTATGCAGACATCCGCAGAAGACTAGTAGAGTTTTAGGAGGGGGATCTGGTATTGCTTAATGTGTCTCCAATGAAAGGAGTGGTTCGGTTCGGGAAGAAGGGTAAGCTGGCTCCGCGATACATCGGACCCTTTGAAGTCCTGCAAAGGATTGGGAATGTATCGTACAAGCTGGATTTACCTGCTTCGATGGAGAGAATCCATCCGGTTTTCCATGTTTCTATGTTGAGAAAATTCGTGTCAGATCCGGGCAAGGTTCTTAGTGAGCCTGATGTGGAGATCCAAGAGGATCTCACCTATGTTGAGCAGCCAGTACGGATCCTAGACACCCAGATCAGGAAGCTGAGGAACAAGGAAATCCCGATGGTGAAAGTCCTGTGGAACCACCACAATATAGAAGAATGCACTTGGGAGACACGGGAGTCCATGCTCCGGCAATATCCTCATCTCTTTTAAGGTTAGTCTCTATGTGTTTATGCGTGTATGTTATGTTGTTTGGTATGCATGTACTAGTTGAGGAACATTCGGGGACGAATGTTTCTTAAGGGGGGGAGAATGTAATACCCGGCTAGACTCCGGTATCGGAATCCCTACCGTCCGGTGGGATCTCGGATGTCGGAAACCTCTAGAAGGGTAAAATCATGTTTTTGTGAAATGTTTTCATGAATTTTAATGTTTTAAAGTATGAAACTAAATGAGTTTTTGCATGAAAATAGCATTGGAGGAAAACTCAGGTTCGGCCGCCGAAAGTCAAGTTCGGCCGCCGAACATGCATGCGTTTTGGAGGCACGTTAGGCCCCCGAAAGCATGAGTTAGGGAAGTTCAGGTTCGGCCGCCGAAAGTGCCGCCGAAAGTGCCCTGTTCAGCCATTTCATGCATATCTCTATGTGATATTTTCATGATGTTTTAGGGGGTTTTTGGGGAATATTTTAGAGTTATGTTCAGGTATGTTTGGTCCCTCATTTGAGTCCACCTGTGTAGGTTCGGACCCGAGGAACCGAGGACCCCAGCAGTGAGTTCAGCTGCTTCGGTGTTGTCAGAGTCAGCCAGAGGTGAGTGGAACTAAACTCAATCTTTTAAATTAAAATGTTTTATCACGTTTCATGCATCATGATTATGCAATAGGATGATTGCATTAGTTTCACGAATATGTCGCATTGCATCTATTGTTGTTGATGTGGGTGAATGTTGGATGACCCAATTAGTCCAAGACAGGAAGACCAGGACCCCATGCTACGGCCTGGCACAGAGTAAGAAAGACCAGGCCCCAGTCTACAGGCCTGGCACAGAGTAAAGCACAGTTATGGGACTCGAAGACCAGGAGCCCAGAGGAGGCCCTGGAAAATGGTAAATAATGTATGCCAAAACAGGAAGACCAGGCCCCATTCTACAGGCCTGGCACAGAGTTAACTTGGACTAATTGGTGACGAGTTCACCCAACCCTTATGTGAATTGTCTGTGTTATGATGCATTCCATTTGAGCATAGTGTTAATGTGTTTTACTAGCTCTACTCACTGGGCTTTTAGCTCACCCCTCTCCCTTTTCCCCCAGGCTTACAGGTACAGGATATAGTACGGGAGTCCGGATAGAGTAAAGAAGTCATGCCTATGTAATAGCTAGCAATGGACATGATCAAATTGTAATGTAAAAGTACAGTATAGTTATGTAATGAGTTTTATGGATGTTAGTGTGTGCTTGACCATAAAATGTTGTATCCCTTTTTATACATGATCTTAGAGGTTTTGATGATGTTTATGTAAACCAGCTCAACACAGGTTATGTTACCCCTTGAGGGCACAGATGAGATCCCACAGAGGGATCAATGTTATGTTAATGTTATGCACAGGTTGAGTTTGGTTGATGAATATGTAAAGAAAAGTTTTAATTTTTATGCTTATTGTTGATCATGTATGGGATTATACAGGTTTACAGGTCTTAAGTCAGGCTTGCTACGGGTCCCGGCGGCCTTAAGTCGACCCGGATCCTAGCGCCGGTAGCGGTCCGATTTTCGGGTCGTTTCGGCCGCCGAACATTGCATGGATGCGGAGGCACATTCGGCCCCCGAACGTGGCCTGGCCAGCCACCTATAAAAGGGTCCCTTAGCCGAAAATGGGCGAGCTTTTTCTCCCCATTTCGGCCAAGGTGAGCATTCCGCCATCCTTCCCCCAATCTTGAGTTTTTCCTTCCTTTTTCCATGATCTTTACAAGTTTATAACTTTGGTTTTGAAGATCTTTGAGCTTAAAACGAGTTTTGGAGCTTGGAGACCAAAAGTTGGAACTTCTCCCATCTCCAAGTTTAGATCTCCTCAACCCTCGATCTTCAAGAGGTAAGAGCCGATCTTAAGCTCAATGTATGATTTAAACAAGTTTTATGAAGTTTTAAGGGATAGAATGCATGTTAGGGTATATGTTGAACCTATGGGTTTTTGATGACTTTTTGAACAATGTAGCTTGATTGTGTATGATTGAAGTGTTGTAGATGGGGTATAAGACTGTTTGAGGCCCCTAGGAACTTGTATGCATGTTTTGGTTGAGATATATGCATGATTTATGGTTTTGGGAGGCAGGAGGTTCATTTGAACCAAGTTTCTGCCCGTTTGGCAGAAACCAGGTTCGGCAGCCGAAGGGAGTTTCGGCCGCCGAACCCCTTTTGTGGAGGCAGCATTCGGCTGCCGAAGGTGCCCCCGAAAAGAGACTTTCGTCTCTGTCTGGCACTATTGGAACAATTGGTACTCACTCTCACCAGACTATTCCCTTAAAGTGGGAGGTCAAGGGTTCGAGCAGTGGGGGAGGCGACCTAATTTCCTAAGGGAAATTTGGGCCAAATCCACTTGGGGAAGGATGCGTTTGTCGAGAACCCAAGGGGACAAATCCTGCCTGGAACCCGTGAGGGTGAAGGGATGTTAAGAGCTGCTCACGACGCCAGTGGAAAGCCCGAGGTGGCAAGAGGCCAGGCGAGGGATAGCCCTGGGCCGTGAGTGGTAACAGTGCCGTGCGAGAAAGGGCCGGGCTGTTATTTACAGTTGGCAAAGGATCCATTCTCAAGTTTTGGTCTCTAACTGATCCAAAGACCTCATTCAGGCCCATTAAAAATTGCATAAACTTGTTACGATTAGTTATCTTAGCAATGGCTCTGGACGCTCCACATGTACAGGCAGGGAGAGTTTCCATCGAGCCAAGCTTGTCCTAGAGTCTCTTTAGCTTAGTAAAGTAGACCGAGACTGAAGCATTCTCTTGAGCTATAGGGGAGATTTTTCTGTGCAACTCATGTACCATGAGTCCATTGCATTCTCCAAATCTCTTACTGATCTCTAGCCAGAGATCTCTGCCTGAGGCAGTGTATACAAATCCATCCACCAGTTCTTTAGAGATGGAATTCAAGATCCAAGATGTGACCATAAAATCACATCTCTTCCATTGTTCATAATCCTTAGATTTTTTACTAGGTGCCGAAACTATTCCTTCGACAAACCCTAACTTCATCTTGGCACCAAAGGCTATTCTAACAGCCCTATTCCAAGTTCGGAAGGTAAATCCTACCAGAGGTGCAGTGACTAAAGTCATACCTGGATGATCGAAAGATTGGAAACTCAGATGATCTCCCATTCCCTTGTCTTGGCTTTGTCCCTTTTCTGACGACGTACTCTGCTTTTGCTCTTTGCTACTATTTTCCCATTCTGTCATTGCCAGATCTATCGAGGACACTCAGTAAAACTCTCATGCAGGACATAACACATCGCCATGAGCTAACCTTAGCTCTGATACCAAGTTTGAACAAAAGTACTGAGAGAAAGAAAAAGGAATTTGAAATCTTTATTTCTAAAAAAAAGGAATTTGAAATATTTATTTCTGAAAAACTAGAGAGAAGATTACTTTGTCTGGAAGTTTTGCTTCTTTTTATATCCAGACATGAACACGTGACCAACACGTAAAATCATAAAAGACACAAAAACTACAGAAGGCATAAAAAAAGAAAGTTTCACGTATCAAGTAAGCCAATTTATACATCGCTAAAACAATGCGTATTAATCAAAACGATGCAGCTTTATAACTCAACACAAGAGTATTGCAAATTTCTGATTGTGGGCCTCTAGATCTTTCTAGATTGGATTTGTGGGTTTTGTTGATTTGATAATGGGCTGTTGTTGTATTTTAATTTATTGAATTGGACTCCCACCCTCTTAGTACTTTAATTAACTAACTTTAGCCATAAAAATACAAGCTATTGCATTGTTAAAGAAAAAAAAAAAAGATTTGACTGTTCAAAATTATTGCTTTTTTTTTCTTTGGAATTTATGGCTCTTTTTATATTTCATGAAAAAAAAAATTAAAATTCTCCATAAACCAATCTAATTTAAAACTTTAAACTGGTATAATAAATTTAATATAATTATCCAAATTTTAAATTTATATTATAAATTAATCCAAATTAAGCATTTAATTTAGAGAGATTCTATTCCACTTCGCGTGATATATTTAGGTAATATAGTGTATGAGTAAATAATAATTAAAAGATAAAATGATATTAAAAATTAAGATTTTATGCTTTTTTTCGATTTAACATAAAACGTAATTAAAAGATATAGTTAAATTACATAGTATTTTTTTTATTTTAACTTGATTTTTAATAAATGATTTTATTTAAAAAAAAGATTTTTTTAGATTTCTAATAATTTAATGATGAAAAAGAGTTATTTTATTAAAAAATATTTTTTATAAAAAACAATTGTTATAAAAAATAAATTTTAAATATTTATTATTTTCTACACGGAGTAATTTTAAATATAAATTAATTTTCAAATAAATGAAGGCATAATTATATTTTAAAAGTATTCTTAATTTTTTATAAATTAAAACAAATAATTCCAAATTAATCTTTTAGCTCAAATAACTCTAAAAAATCTTCTTTTAATGCCAAATAAGTTCAGCTTCTGGCAAAAACATGAGCACGCGAAATAAATGCCTTTAAATAGAGAGTCAGCAATTTTTATAATAAAATATCTATCGTATTTGACACGTGGCACCATACACATCACTAATTTTTTATGTATGTTTTTTTCAAATCCAAACTATTTATTATATTAATAAAATTTTATAAAATAAAAAAATATTATTTCAAAAACCAAAGAGGATCATTTTTAATAAATATTTTAATTAAAATATCAGCATTTAGATAACGAATTCATCTAAAAAATATTAATTTTAGAGTCTAATAAATATTTATAATTATTTAAAATTAAATTAAGTTTAGAAATATCTACATATGAAGACTGAAAAATTTGAACCACTTATAAACAGTGCATAAAAATACAATCATTACAAATTAAAAATTTTATCGCAACAAGTAAATAGTAACGAAAAATTAAAACTTCAATAATAATTGACAAAGTTTTACACAATAAAACTGTATGCAATAAAATTTTAAATTTAAAATAAAATTTCATCAATTTGATGAAGTCATAGGATATTATCTAAAATTGAAGATGATACACAAATTTTAAAAGGAATAATTTCAGAATTATGACCAATTTTTTCATATATATTTCCCGTTGTTTTTCAATTTAATTATTTATTATAATACTATTAATTTAATATACCATTTTAATATATGAAAATAATGCGCTTGAAACACTCAATAATTTCTCTTTAAATATATATTTTAAACTATTAGTGTAAACGCTATTCTATTTTCTTATAGTTGAACAATTTAAATGCTATGATTTGGAAGAAATTTATGCAGGATCATAAATGATTAATTAGACTCTGTCAAAAATTTTAATTAATATTATTTGACTAAGACGATATAAGAGAAAATATAAGTTAAAAGACAAACAGTTTTATTGAAATATCTCAAAAATTTGGAAAGTATGTTTTTAATAATAATGGAGATTATTTATAATAAAAATAAAATTCTAATATGTAAAATTATGAAAATATTTAAAATATCAAAAAAAATAATTAAAATATAAAATTGACCTCGATAGGATTTTTATATCGAACTTTGTGACTAGGTCTATGACCCTCATTACGCTTTTGAAAGTTGTGCGTCTCGAAATTTTTTTTCAAAAAAATTATCGTGGATCTCTATCAGACATCGGCAACAAAAGTTAGGTCTCCAAATCTGCAGTAAAATTTAAAACTAATTGCTTTCGGGTCACAAGATATTGATATATTTAATTAATAATTTTCCCTCCGATACTTGTTAAGATTCAAAATCATGACTTTAACTCTAATATCAAAAGTAAAATCGAGCACTTATTATCATATTAAAGGTTTTGACTATTAACAAAGATACAATTCTAATTTTTTATAGTATAGAAGTCGAAGCGCCATATTTCGAAGGGATTTAACATTGATCCATCTGACCAATACTAACCACGAGGACACAATTATAGCAAACTAAAAATAACTTACTAATTAAAGCATAATGCAAAGCACACTTAAAATTCTTAAGGTTCTCAAATGTACTGCTTTGCCATGAGGCAAAGAGCATTTTTCTTGTGGATGGCAAGGCCTGGTACCACTTCCATGTCCAAGTCTTCATTGCTCATTCCAAAAGGCATCTCCCAATCAAATTTGTAAAGCAAATTAGCAAGAGCTAACTTCACTGTTGGAAGTGCTATACTTACACCAGGACACATTCTTCTCCCACCTCCAAATGGGATTAGCTCAAAATTTTGTCCTTTCAAGTCAACAGAACTGTTGATGAATCTCTCAGGACAGAACTCTTGTGCATTTTCCCAAACTTGTGGGTCTCTTCCAATTGCATATGCATTCACATAAACTGTAGTTTTTGCTGGGATTTTGAACCCATCTAAATTGCAATCCTCAGTTGTTTCTCTTGGGATTATGGGAAATGCAGGTTGTAATCTCATTGTCTCTTTCACCACAGCTTTCAGATAAGATAGTTCTTGGATTTCATCTTCATTTACAAAACCTTTGTTTCCAACTAAACCTCTGACTTCTTCTTGAGCTTTCTTCATTTTTGTAGGATTCTTCATCAGGAATGTCATGGCCCAAATCACAGTTGCTGCATTATTGTCTGTTGCTCCAATAACTATATTCTGCAACATTTGGAAAAAAAATAATAAAAAAAAGAAGAAATGTATTATTTAATGAACTCAAACAGTGTATAAAAATTTTTTTTCATTAAAAAATAATATAATAATAACCATTAACACTGCTTTGATGTGATTAAATGTGACTTTAAACTTGAGAGAAGTATCATTCCGGAGTTTAAGTAAGCCATCAAGAATATCTTCTGAATGATCATCAAGCTCTGATCTATCATAATCAAGGTGTTCTTGGATAATCTTGTCATAGAAAATGTCAAATTCTTGGAAATTTTTTTCCAAGCGATGGATCAATCCAGTGAGTTTATCAACAAAACCCAGGAGAGGAAAATAGTCTGAAACGAAGAAGCTCGTGAAAAGGGTCTCAGCTTCTATATGTAAAGCTTGAAATCTACTATTTTCTTTCTTGTACCTCTGCCCAAAAGTAATCTTACTGATTATAGTATTTGCAAGAGACATGATAGCCTCAGTGATATCTACAGGTCGGGAAGCAGAAGCTAAACCGCAGATCTCCCCAAGCATATGGGAAACTTCAGATTCTCTAATGGGACGGAAACTTCTGGCTCTATTGGAGCTAAAGAGATGAACTTTACATATTTTCTTCATCTCTTTCCAATAAGAACCATAAGCTGCAAAGCCTATGTCTAAGCCATTGTAGGACAACTTCTGCTGGCTATGCTTGGAAGGCCTGGCAGAAAAAATGTGGTCATGGGTTTTCATTATTTCTTTAGCCATTTTGGCTGAGGAAACAACTAGAACTGGTTCAAAGCCCATGCGCAAAGACATTAGAGGTCCGTACTTCTGAGAAAGTTTCCATAGAGAGATAAAAGAGGCTGAGTTATGAAGTTGATGCAAGTTGCCTATGAAGGGAAGAGCTCGAGGACCTGGTGGGAAATGAGGATCTGTTTTTGTTTTGCGATTTCGGAGAAGAAACAAGAGGAAGCTTAGGACAACTAATGCAAGGAAGACAAGTGAAACCATTGTAGCTTGTGAACTCAATAACGTCCCAAGAGTTTGACAAAAGCTTTTCCTAACACTAATGGTTTGGTGTTTCTGTGTGCATCTCCCACTGATTTATAAGGTTGAAATTGGTTGAGTTAATAAATAGAACAGTCACTGTTATGTCTTCTATTGTTTTAAAATATATTAAAATATTTTTTAGATATTAAAAAATCTATTAATTGATTATTATGTTAATTTTAGCTTTCAACTATTTTACTATTTATAATTCGTGTAATATGAAAAAATTTATTAATTTATTAAAATTAATAAAATTATTAAAATTTTAATATTGCAGAAAAAGAAAAAACATGTTAATTAAGAGTGCAAATGGATGACATAGCATAATTAAGGGAATATTGCATGCCTTCCAAAAAGAGGGGGACAAAATTGTACCTTATATTCCAGTGCATCAAAACCCTTGCAAATGAACTCAAACAAATAAATATTTATAATAATTTATATTTATATGAAATATTTTAAATTTTTTATAATAAATTAATTTTTTTAAATTTATCACAGTATAACTAAGACTATTGAATTAAATTTATATAAATTATCGATAAATTATAATTTGTTAACTAATTTTTAAATAATGAACTTAGGTGACTATTATTTCTAAAATTTAGAGTAAAAATTTTAGAAATAAATTAATAAATTAATTTAAAATTTTTTCAAATAAATATATAAAATATTAATTTATACTTTTAATTTTATAATAATATATATTAAAAAGGAGACTGAAAGGAAAGGGAAGGGAAGAGGCCAGGCGACAATTTCTTTTTTCAAATATAAATAAGTTAAATTAAATATTTGTAAAAAATTAAATAAGTCTGATATAATTTTTAGACAAATATATATATACGCACTCACAGATTTAATTTGATAATAAAGTATATCTTAATAAATCTAAGAGATCTCATAATTTTCAGTCTTTTATTTCAAATATATATATATATATTTATTTAAAATTAAATAAGTTCTCATATAATATAATATATTTTTTAATAATAAAATATTAATAAAATTATAATCAATAATTTTAAAATTACAAAAGTGAAATTTTATTATAAAACATATTTAAAAATAATATTATATTAAATCTTACCTTATTTTAAATTTAAAAAAGTATAAAGATTTTAATTCAACTTTTTTTCATATTAAAATTAGCACGTGAGAATTTTTTTTTGGTTCCATATTGCATAAAGTGACAGCTTAACCACTGTCCACACTCTTCAATGGAAGATAACGGTTCCGACATTTTATCGTTTACAATAGTCGATATTTCATATGATTAATAATTTATTAATTATTTTATATATATTTTTTATAAAATTAGCCAATGAGACGTCTTTGTTGTTCCTTACTATGCAAAGTAATAATTTAACTATTATTCATACTTTGTAAAAGACATTTTTGGGCCACATATATAATTAATGCTATTTCACGTTTTCCTCAAGATCTCTGTCTGTTTGTACGTCTGAATTAATCTTATCTTTCTTTGTGGCTCAAAATCATTTAAAAAATATCATTTAAACATGGTTGAAAAAAGGCAGTTTAAAAAATTATATTATTATTTTAATATTTTTATAATTAAATTATGTTAAAAAATAATTTTAAATAATATATTAAAAAAATTTTTTTTTTTTGATAGCAGTTTTACCAATAATACTAACAAACCTTTAGTTGCCGTAAATGGTGACTGAAACGAAAAATAAAATAAAATGATAAAATTTGAGTTGTGTTAAATATTGTTATTAAAAATTTATTTTGTAATTTTTTAAAATTAAATAAATTTTTTTAAATTTTAATTTTTAGGATTAGAATAATAAAATTTATTTTTAATTTATAACCTAATAGAAAAGAGAGAAAATAGAGAATAAAGTAAAAAAATAGAATTCGTTATCTTTATAAAAATGGAGACTATTTATAGTGAAAAAATCGACCGTTATATATGATTATAAAAATCTTGAGATAATATAATAAAATCATAATAATTAGATTTAATATTATATTTAAATCTCATAAATAAAATATTTAATCACTATAAAATTTTCAATAACCATAAAATTTTTAATGGCCATAAAATCTTTTGAAATCTAAACTAATTTTACAACAATCACCTACACATTTCAAAAGATTTTTTATTGCTGGATTTAAAAATTTAGTGTATATGTTTCAAATCTAGTGTCTTTTACATTATGAACCAAATCTAGATTAATAAGACTTAACATATAGAGTAATTGGTGAAACTTTTGTTTCTATGAACCAAAAACTCTTTTTTTTGTATGCTAATATTCTATCAATCTCATAACACTCCATATATCTTGTTGTCAATGCTGTTTTGCGCTAATAGACCATGCGTGTGCATAGTAGTTTATAAGTGCTATAGAGATTATACCACAATCTCATAGAAACAGCCCCACTCCACACTTATATAGGTGATATCATCAAGTGTATACTGCAATTTATACAATACCCATAAGGGATATGAATATCATTAAGAGTTTTCATCTCATCCTCTCATTAATGCAGTCTAGCACTTCTTACACTATAGGAATGGACAATAATAAATAGTGCTATCAAAACTAATAAGTGACTTGTTATTATCCATATAAATCTTTTTCATGGGATCTCCAATCACAAAAGTTGGGTTTCCATCACTGTAAATTTCAAAGTGGCTCAAGTCACATTCCTCTCGATGTTTCATCTATTAGTTTTCTCTCTACAGGTTTGGTCAGGGGATCGGCCAAATTCACTTCTGACTTCACATAATCAATGAAAATATTTTCATCTTTCAGCAGCTGCTTAATAACATTATGTCTCAGACGAATATGTCTATTCTTACCATTGAAAGTTTTATTTTTTGCAATAGTTATTGCCGCTTGGCAATCACAACGCATTGATACAGATGGTGTTTGTTTTATTCCCAACGGAATATTTGCTAAGAAGTTTCTTAGCTACTCAGCTTCAGTTCCAACTAATTCCAGTGCAATAAAATCTGACTCCATTGTGGATTTAGCAATGATATTTTGTTTGGTTGATTTCCATGTAATTGCACTATCTCCTAGAGTGAATATATAGCCACTAGTGAATTTTATCTTATCTGAATCTGAAATCCAGTTAGTATCACTATATCCTTCTAATACAGAGGGAAATCCACTATATAAAATATCATAATTTATGGTATCTCTCAAATATTTCATTAGTCTAACTAGTGCAGCCCAATAATCGTTATTGAGATTATGTTTATACCTACTAAATCTACATATACCATATAATGATCTAAGAAGTTTGTAGACTTTATTTTTTTGATCAGAAATAATACAACCATCAGGTTGTACCATATAAATTTTGTTTTCCAAGAGTCCATTTAAAAAAACTGTTTTAACATTTATTTGATGAATAACAAGTTTATGTATAAAAGCTAAAACAATTAATACTCTAATAGAAGAAATTCTAACTATAAGAGCAAATGTGTCAAAATAATCTATATTTTATTTTTGAGAAAAACCTTTTGCTACTAACCTTACTTTATACTTTTCAAATAACCCATCTAGATTATATTTTCTTTTGAAAATCCATTTACAACCAATAGGTTTAGCTCCTTGAGGCAAGTCTACTAAAGTCCAAGTAACATTTTGAGTAATAGAATCAATTTCAGCTTTAATTATTTTTTTCCAAAAAGGAGCTTCAGAAAATAAGTGTAAAAGTCATTTCCAAAAGAAGTCTCTTTTTTTTTTTGTCTTTTACTTCTTCTTAAATTTTCATTATTATTTTCAAAATGATTTTCATTAGGTGCATGGGAAATTTTCTCAACTTTTAAAGGAAAAATATGTCCAAAAAAAACTCAGCTTTTTTTATCTCAATTATAGAGTTACAATCAAGCACATCACTTTTCAAAACAAGAAATCTATATGCAGCACTATGTTCAACATAACCTATAAACATGCAATCAAAAGTTTTTGAACCTATTTTTTGTTTCTTAAGATCAGGAAGAATTATTTTAGCAAGACACCCCACACTTTTAAATATTTTAAATTAGGTGTATAACTTTTCAAAGTTTATAGGATATTTTATCAGTTTTATTATAGGATATCCTATTTTATAGATGACAAGCAGATAATAAAATTTCCTCCAAAGGTTATTAGGTGAGGAAGTACTTATTAATAAAACATTCATCATTTCTTTTAATGCTCTATTTTTCCTTTCCGCTACTCAATTAGATTCAGGTGAATAGGGTGGAGTAAATTCATGAATTATTCATTCTTTTTCACAAAAGTCATTAAATAAGAAATATTCTCTACTTCTATCTGAATTAATCCTTTTTATTTTCTTATTTAATTGATTTTCTACTTCAACTTTATATAATTGAAACACATCAAATGTTTCATCTTTGTTTCTAAACAAATATATTTTAGTACATCTAGAATAGTTATCAATAAAAGTCACATAATATTTTTTAGAAAAAATTACTTTTTAGTCCTTGAGATTTAACGTAATTAACACTTCTTTCCCTCTATTTTGGCGACCCAACACTTAAGTCCCTCACTTTCTCTTCCGTCCAAATTCATAGTCCTTCAGTCCATTTAAGCCGTTTGGTCAAAGAGTCAAAGCTGAGAAGTGATAATTTTTTCCAAAAATACCCTCTTTTCAACGTGAAATCCCTATCTTTCTTCTCTTTCATATCTTCTCCATTTTCTTTTATCCATTGTTAATTTTCCTCTTTTTTTTTTCTCTCTCTTTTTTTCATCTTTCTTTCTCCCTCATATTTTCTCTATTTCCTTTTGACATCGTTGATTTTTTTTTTCTCTTTTTCATCTTTTTTCTCCCTTATATTTTCTCTATTTCTTTTTGATATTGTTGATTTTTCTTTTTTTTTTTTTTCTCTTTTTCATCTTTGTTCTCCCTCGTATTTTCTCTATTTCATTTTGACATTATTGATTTTTCTTTTTTTTTTTTCTCTTTTCCATCTTTCTTCTCCCTGAAGCATTATTTGAGAGTTGCAAAAAGGGTAGGAGTTATGGTGAAGAATCTACAGTGAAGAGACATTGAGTTTGGGTTTCATGATTTTGAAATAGCCGGACTTTTAGTTAAGGATTTTGAAATAGTGAGACTTTTAGTGAGGGTTAATTTTGTCAATTCACGTATCCCAAACGGCTACTTTGGACGGAAGGACTACGAATTTGGACAGAAGAGAAAGTGAGAGACTTAAGTGTTGGGTCGCCAAAATAGAGGGACAGAAGTATTAATTACGTTAAACCTCAGGGACTAAAAAGTAATTTTCTCTATTTTTTACCACCTCTAGTCATAATTTGTTTTAAATCCCTTAAGTCTGTGTGTATTAAACTAAGCAATTCAGATTCTCTATGTGTAGTTGAATATGATTTTTTTTGTTGACTTAGATTCTACACAAATCTCACATTTATTTAAATATGTATTACCCGTGCCATATATTATACCAAAATATTGTATTTTTTTTAATATAAGAAGCACTAACATATCCTAATCTAGCATGCCATAAATCAAAAGAATCAAGCAATAAAGTACAAGAAGATACATTTCCATTTGTTATTGTAGAAATATTGAGAATAAAAAGTCTCTGATTACAATAACCTTTTCCAATAAAAATATCATTTTTAGTCAGTATAATTTTGTCTAACCCAAAAGACATCTTAATCTCAACCTTTCCCAATAGAGCTATAGAAATTAAATTACCTCTTATATTAGGTACATGAAATATCTCATTAAGTGTCAAGGTCTTGCCAGATGTGAGTTTGATAAGAACTTTCCCTTTACCAAGGACATTAGTAGTCCTAGAATTACCCAAGTACATATGTTCTTCTCCTTCTTCCACTATAGAGTAAGAGGTAAACGCATTTCTGTTTGTACAAATATACCTAGTCGCACCAAAATCTACTACCCATTATTGCACATTAACTACAAGAAAAGTTTGAGGAATGACCGCAGCAATAATTTCATCTCTTTCAACTAAATTCACTTTTGGTTTAGAAGGATTGTCATTTATCACTCTTTTCCTGCACTGGATGCATTATGACCCGACTTACCACATACAAGACAATATATTTTCTTTTTAAAGATGGAATTATTAAATTTAGATTGGTAATCAGGTTTCTTATTTTCGTACATGTTATTTCATTTGTGCACTTTTCCTCGTATAAGGTTTGCTCTTGTAGCTAGCTCTTTACCTTTTGCAGTTTTAAGTTCCCTCCTGTTTGTATTTTTAATCTTCGAGATGTCAGAAAAAGATTTGGCGTATAGAGCAGTAGACAGTGCAAAAGCAGAGACAGTGATAACATTTGGTTTCATTTGTGTAAAGATAAGTCCTTAAAATTGTTGAAAAAATAAAATAAAATAATAAAATCTGAGTCGTGTTGAACACTGTACTTAATGATTTATTTTATAATCCATCAAGTTTAAATATATTCTTATGAAATTTAAATTTTAGAATTAGTATAATAAGAATTTATCTCTAATTTATAATCCAATATAAAATATAAAGAATAAAAAATAATATAGAAAAATAGAATTTGTTATTTTTTAAAAATAAAAGAAATAGTGAAAAAACCGTTATATATGATTATAAAAATTTTGAAATAATATAATAAAATCATAATGAAGAAATTTAATATTATATTTAAATTTTATAAATAAAATATTTAATAATCATAAAATTTGCACCCATTATAATTATAAAATTTTTAATAATTATAAAATTTTTTAAAATTTAAACTAATTTTATAACATTTTCATGGGAGTGCTAGGTAGAGAATTAAACACCGCGACTCATGGGTCCAAGCATTTCTTTTTTTCTTTTTGTTTTTGTTTTGACATGATGATTAGGTAGCTACCGACGCAATGTTGACAATTAATTAAACAGCAGGCCAACTTAATAATGTTTGTTATTATGGGATAATTATTAAAATAATATTTTTTTCAAAAATTATTTATATGAAAATAATTTATAAAAGTAATGTTTGCTCTAGAAAATATTAATTAATTTAGCATTTTTAAAAAACATTGAAAACGCTAATGAAGTTATACTCATGAAAACGCCAATGAATGGTAAATGAAAATGGCAGCGATGTCAGATATTCTGTGAGAAATGATTTTGTTGAAAAATTATTATTAAATCTTTATATATTACTAAAACTAATTGAATAATTTTTATTATAAAAATAAAAATAAAGCTTCAACATTCATATTTATATTTTTAAATTCATGTAATTTTAATTATTTATATTATTTAGTTGATATAATTTTAATAATTTATATTATTTATTAATTTTGATCAAATTTAATAGATTTAAATTATTAAATATATAATTATATAAAATTAATTATAGTTTTTTCAACTATAATTATATTAAATTTAAACTGTATTGAAAATTAATTATAATCCTTTAAAAAATTAAAACGTATTGAAAAATTAATTTTATATAATTATATAAAATTAATTATAATTCTCTGATCAGTAATTATGCTAAACTAAAACTATATTCAAAAATAATTTTATGTAATTATATAAAATTATTTATAATTATTCTGTAATTGTACTAAATTAAAACTGTATCAAACATTAATTTTATATAAATATATAAAATTAATTATAGTTATTTAAATGGTAATTATATTAAACTGAAATAATATCAAAAAATTAATATTATATAATTATATAAAACTAATTATTGTTATCCTACTTGTAATTGTACTAAATTAGATTCATTTCAAAAAATTAATTTTATCTAATTATATAAAATTAATTATAGTTCTCTAAACCGTAATCGTATTAATTAAGAACCGGATCAAAAATCAATTTTATACAATTATATAAAATTAACTATAATTCTCTAATCTATAAATGTACGAACCAAAATAGTATTAAAAATTAATTTTATATAATTATATTTTCTGAACTGTAATTATACTAAACTGGAACGATATCAAAAAATTAATTTTATATAAATTATAAAATTAATTATAGTTCTCATTGTTGTAATTATAATAAATTAAAACCATACTTTAAAATTTAATTTTATACAATTATATAGAATTATTTATAGTGTTTTTTAAAGTAAAACTACTAATTGTATCGTCAAACAGAGAGACGACCATACCTAATAAATTCTCTAACTAAAATATGAGCAGTTAAAATAGCATGACGACCCATCTACCAGAAATATTTCAGAAACCCACAATAACTAGTAAATTTCCATTCAACATTACCTTCCGAAATAACCAAATCAATAAAATTTAAAGAAAAGTCAACCATAGAAACAAACATATGACTCTTCCATATTAACGAAATGTCTCCTCCTAATTTTTGTCTATTGACTGAGAAACAACCATCAAAATATAAAAGATTACAAAAAAATTCCATCGATAACTAAGAGCTTTTGTTTCCATTAAAAATAAAATGTCCGATTTATATCTACTAACCAAATCCTTTAATACATTAACTGTCCGGAAATTACCGACTTCTCGACAGTTTCAACACAAGACGATACGATCATTGTTTTCGGCTATCCTGATCTTTGACGGGATAAATAGCTTTGATAATGCCTATTCGAAATGCGAATCATAGTGTTCATTCTTATGAAAATAGAAATGAAAAGTAAGATACTTTTTCTCGAAATATGGACAAATGAAAGTTTAACTCCTAAAGAAGCACTTCACGAAACCTCCCAGTAATTTGATTTATTTTTTTATTCTTTTTCTACATGCAGAAAAAAAAAATCTTACATTTAAAAATAGAAAAAAATCAACACAAGGTTACTTTACCCTTTTTTATTTTCATGATAAATTAATTAAATTAAGAAAAAATTAAAAAAAATAGTATTGAAATACATTTTTATTATGAAAAATTTAGATTTAAAAAAGAAAATACAAGAGACTCGATTTACAAAGAAACCATAGAGAAAATTTTAAATTAAAATTATTTATAGTTTAAAAATTATACTAAATTAAAATTGTATAAAAAGTTAATTTTATACAATTATATAAAATTAATTATATTTTTTCTAATTTATTAAATTAGAATCATATTAAAAAATTAATTTTATATAATTATATAAAATTAATTATAATTCTGAATTGTAATTATACTAAACTGAAATTGTATAGAAAAAATTAAATTTACACAATTATATAAAATTAATTATAATTTTTCAGACGGTAATTATACTAAATTGGAACTGTATGAAAAATTAATTAAATATAATTCTTTTAACTGTAGTTGTACTAAACTGGAATCATATTAAAAAAAATAATTTTATATAATTATATATTTAATAATTTAAATCTATTGATTTTGTAATTGTATCAAACTGGAATCATATTAAAAATTAATTTTATATAATTATATATTTAATAATTTAAATCTAATGAATTTAATTAAAATTAATAAATAATATAAATAATTAAAATTACGAGCTTAATGAAAAATTTTAATTTTATAAAATATTTAAAATTTTGATTGATATTTTAATAAATAAGAAATAACCAATTAATTTTAGTGATACATAAGGACTTAATAATAATTTTTGGACAAAATCATTCTATCAATAAACGGCTGATTCTCATTGCCACTGAAAATATCAACTAGTTAGTCAACTATCTAATTAATAATTTTTGGACTTAAATTTCTCTATCCATCTGAATTAGGGTTTTCTATCTATAGTTTCGTTAGTCAACTAGTTAAAAAAGAGAATAAATATTTCAAACACTTAAAACACTTCTATGAACACTTAAATTCTTTATATTGTATAAATTACACTTTGATCCTAAACTTAACGAACTAGACTTCCTAAACTCAAGTAGTGAGTCAAACATGCTTTTGAGAAATGAAAACAAATAACATGGTTGGAAATGGACATACGAGCAATCAGCTCTCACTGGGAGGCTGATTGTTTCATGTGAAAAATGACTCCAAAGTGCAAATCAATAACATACCCATTCACAGTAGATTAAAGGAAGACCAGGTAAGGACCCAGCAGGGACTTCACAACTGGCAATGGAATGGCAGCAGCTTCATCAACCACCAGTAGTTCCACTTGGGAGAGCTTTTGATGTTCATGTGGCTGTATATACTGTATAAAAAAAAACAACACAAAAATATAAGCAATTAAACACGTGTGGAGATATGCTCGTTAAAACAGAACAGGTATACACATAAAATATTTATTAAAAAGAACAGAACAAGAAGAAAAGTTCTCTTAACAAAAAAGCTGAACAAAATCCGGATATTCATAGCACAAAACATAGATGGTTAGAAATAGATGTTATTTCCTGCAAGGTATGCTAAATGGTATTTCCTTCAAAGGAAAATTTTAACTGTTATTTCCTCAAAAAAGAAAGCTAAAGATTATAGCTTTTTCACTGAACTTATAAGCTGAGCTAACTGCATTGTCAGCCCACAGGACTGCAAATGGGCTCCATTTCTTCATCAATCATAAAACATGTGAACATGTCAGATCACAGAATAATGATTACATGGTCAACTGATATGCTATCACAATGTTATGAAATTCATGAAGTATATTGCTTAATTTACATATGTTGAAGAAGAAGGAAACACGGTTATAATATATCGCTGGTTTTAGACCACATCAAATAGAAAAGTGCAACTGTAAAAATTGCAGAAAAGAAAAAGCATGTTAATTAGAGTGTAAATGGATGACATAGTATAATTAAGGGAATATTGCATGCCTTCCAAAAAGAGAGGGAGAAAATTGTACCTTATATTCAAGTGCATCAAAACCCTTGCAAATGAACTCAAACAAAGTTTCAAATTTTCAGGGCTTGGTGCAGTTACAAATATATTTGAATACCTATAAAGGTGATTTTTCTCATTAGAATAATAGTAAAGAGAAGCGTAATTTTTAAAAATAAAAGTAAAAAGAAGAAAGAATTAACAGACACTCGCATGCATACATGAAGTATGAAAAGTATAGAATTTAACAATTTCATTATCCTGCTGCTATGGCTCCAGCAACTGCTTAACCAAGTGCAGCAGATTTTCCACGGCCACGAGCAGCAAGCAAAGCAAGGGTACTACGTAGTGTCTTATCCAAAATTGCATCAAGAAATGTGATGACAGCTTTTCCCTGTTCAAAGATAAAAAGTTTTTATGTGCCATTGACACCATTTTAAGTCCCAGTCACATCAGTTTAAAATAGAGAGAGAGTGTGTGAACAAAAATCTAGATACTTGCCAAGGCTCTACCTGATCTAGTGTGCAACACTTTTTTTATCAAAGGACCAACAGGAAAATCATCATGCAATTGTTCTTTCAAATTCTTCAGGTCTCGTTCTGCTTCTGAAAGACCTTCTGCGTCCTTCAATCCAGGGGGAAAAAATAAGTATGCAAAGTTGAATACTTTATACATCAACTAAAGATATCAACTAATCATAATAAGAAAATCTCACTAGAAAAGGTTAGACAATACGAAGCTTCACTTAAATTCTTGGCCATGATAGTATAATAAAGGAGAAAATTGCAATTCACAATAAACAATGAAAGAATACACAATGAAAGGATTTTGAAAAATTTCCACATCACTAACTGCATGTCTGTAATTCTAAAATTGACAAAAAGAATTGTTACCTCTTTAACTGGAACTGGAGTAATTGACCTTATATGAGATGAAATTGGTAAAGCATTAAGTTCATCATCCATAACCACACAAGCTTTGCATGAAGCAAGTGATAGTAGGAATCGCTCGTTGAAGCGCCCAGCAGCCTCAGAGTGAGATTCAGTACGAAACCTCTCTTGGAAATCCTGCAATAAGCAAACTTCTAGTAAAGATTTACGCTTATTGTTCAAGTAAGTACTTGTTAGCAGAGATTCACACATAAAGAAAGAAAAATATTGAAATGCAAGACTGCTAAACATGGCAGTTGAGAAATTCTTGTTTTTTTTGCAACATGATTGAGTTGCTGCCAAGGTTGTGGATTGAGTCTGCCATATTCTCCACTTAGTTAGTTGTTTTTTCCATGTTCCCCAATTAAGTAGTGGTCTTTAATAATTTCTTAATTATAGCAGGGTGTTCCTCCATGTTGAGTTCATGATTTTCAGCTTCCTTGTTTGTAGCCCTTTAGTATTTAAGTTTAGCAAATCAATAAATGAGACATGTTCAAAATTGTCCAAAGTTGTTAAGTACTAAGGCTCAAGTGATTTTCACGTTCTCTCTTAATGAGCTTGTACAACCTTCTATTTTTTCCACTCAATTGTCCTATAACCAGATCCTATTCTAGAGACCATATTAGTACTTAAGTATAATTTATGAAGAACAGGCCATTTAGTGAATCTTATCTCAAAATTATAAGATTTACAATGGTCACAACTATAATTTGATATTCATCACCAGTAAAATTGTAAGAGATGCATTCTTCAACACCAACATAGTTTCATATCTCAAGCATGCTCAACTATGCAACTACTGGTCGACCACTCCATAACATAACAAGCAAAAATGTGAAAAGATGAGTAAAACTTAAATATGAACTTGCACATACAAGATGGAAATTTTGTCTACCAAGTCAACCGTGTGTAGCAGAACAACATTCTACAGGATACTTAATTCATTGAGAATTTCCTTTTAGTATTTCTCCCTTTTATAAGGTTCAGAATTTTGTAGGTATTATCCAAAGACAACATTTCAAAGTCATTTGGATAAAATAAATATACAAATAGACCTAAAAAATAATAGTAGAAAGTATATAAGGACTGGATATAAATAATAAAATAAAGGCCCAAACAAAAAACTATTTAGCTACACTGGATATGAATTTATACCATGACCATGGTGTAAAGACTGGTCAGTGAAGAGAGAGACCGTAACAGCAAGACAATCAATCCACCACCTTCTACCGTATCTATTGTTCTGGCCAAAAGATTTGGAGTCAAAGCCTCAAAGTCCTACAATAAAGGAAACATATCAATATAATCAAAATAGAAGAGACCACAATAAACAGTTATTATGAGATATTTGCATTTGCAAAAGCTAATAAAAAGCAAATGGAAAATAATCACCTGCAATATGCACATTCCAAAAGTATTTCCAAGTATTCTTTCAGAATCTTTATACAAGCAATAGGTTAATCCTCCAGTTTCAACAAAAAGTGAAAAAGGATCAACTTTCCCAGGATCCAACAGTCCCCTCTGCATTAGCTTCTTTATCTGCTTCGCTCTCTTTTTCTTGTGACTACACAACCATAACGACCCCAATCATTATTAATAATTATATTTATCAATTAACTTCAAAACTAAGAAAAACTATATCATAAACATTGCTACGTCTATAATTCAAAACTTTAGCACGTAAAGACTCTGGCTTGAAAACATTTTAAAAATAAACAAACAACAAAAAAAACACTTCTAAAGATCAAGAATAAACCTGCTAAGTTCAAGTTTGTCTTTGTAGCACCATAGGACAGTTGGCCTGGATTTGACCACTGCCTTGCTTAGCATGTAGTGAAGGTTCACAATCTGCATAAAATAAAAATCTTAGCAAGTAAATAAATTTCCCAGAACCAATTGGAAAGCACATCTCCAAAACCCCTTAAAATTTTCAATACAAAAACCAAATTCCAAGCTCCATAATTTGGCAGACTTGGAACATGCAGGAGATGAGTTAGTAAACCAAAGGAATGGATTGCCTGGTCGCGCGACTTGTCACCAATGATGACGAACATAGAGCGGTGCCTCAATTTGACGCCATTTTGAATGAGAGTTCTGATCCGCTCGTCCACCTTCTTTCTCATTTTCTTCTTCCTCTCTCTTCACCTCAGGAAGCAAGAGAAGCGAAGCTTAAGCTTTGGCCTGAACCGATGGCGGTTAAATTCTTAAGGTTTATGGCGGTTAAATTCGACCACTGAACCGATGCTAAGGCAGACGTTCATTCTATGAACCGGGTTCTATTGAACCGGATCCGTTTGCTGAGACCCGAGGAGTGAGGGACACTGAGGGAAGACATATCTCTTTAAAAAATGCAGTACTCTTTTTATTTTATTTTACTTAAAAAAATATGATTTGATTTTAATAATAATGTTATTATATTTACTAAATTTTAAAATTATAAATTTAACTCTGATATTAAATATAAGTTCCAACATTTAACATTATATTAAAAGTTTAATAAACTATCAATAGAGGTGGAACTCTAATTCGTTATAGTATAACATGCCAAATACTATATTTCAAAGGGATCCGAGTAGAATGCTCATACAAACTAGGAAATAACTTACTAATTAAAGCATAATGCAAAGCACAATTAAAATTCTTAAGGTTCTCAAATATACTGCTTAGCCATGAGGCAAAGAGCATTTTTCTTGTGCATTGTAAGGCCTGGTACCACTTCCATGTCCAAGTCTTCATTGCTCATTCCAAAAGGCATCTCCCAATCAAATTTGTAAAGCAAATTAGCAAGAGCTAACTCCACTGTTGCAAGTGCTATACTTACACCAGGACACATTCTTCTCCCACCTCCAAATGGGATTAGCTCAAAATTTTGTCCTTTCAAGTCAACAGAACTGTTGATGAATCTCTCAGGACAGAACTCTTGTGCATTTTCCCAAACTTGTGGGTCTCTTCCAATTGCATATACATTCACATAAACTGTAGTTTTTGCTGGGATTTTGAACCCATCTAAATTGCAATCCTCAGTTGTTTCTCTTGGGATTATGGGAAGTGCAGGTTGTAATCTCATTGTCTCTTTCACCACAGCTTTCATATAAGATAGTTCTTGGATTTCATCTTCATTTACAAAACCTTTGTTTCCAACTAAACCTCTGACTTCTTCTTGAGCTTTCTTCATTTTTGTAGGATTCTTCATCAGGAATGTCATGGCCCAAATCACAGCTGCTGCATTATTGTCTGTTGCTCCAGTAACTATATTCTGCAACATTTGGAAAAAAAAATAAAAATAAAAATAAATGTATTATTTAATGAACTCAAACAGTGTATAATTTTTTTTCATTAAAAAATAATATAATAATAACCATTAACACTGCTTTGATGTGACTAAAGGTGACTTGAAACTTGAGAGAAGGATCATTCCGGAGTTTAAGTAGGCCATCAAGAATATCTTCTGAATGATCATCAAGCTCTGATCTACCATAATCAAGGTGTTCTTGGATAATCTTTTCATAGAAAATGTCAAATTCTTGGAAATTTTTTTCCAAGCGATGGATCAATCCAGTGAGTTTATCAACAAAACCCAGGAGAGGAAAATAGTCTGAAACGTAGAAGCTCGTGAAAAGGGTCTCAGCTTCTCTAAGTAAAGCTTGAATTCTACTATTTTCTTCCTTGTACCTCTGCCCAAAAGTAATCTTACTGATTATAGTATTTGCAAGAGACATGATAGCCTCAGTTATATCTACAGGTTGGGAAGCAGAAACTAAACCGCAGATCTCTCCAAGCATATGGGAAACTTCAGATTCTCTAATGGGACGGAAACTTCTGGCTCTATTGGAGTTGAAGAGATGAACTTTACATATTTTCCTCATCTCTTTCCAATAAGAACCGTAAGCTGCAAAGGCTAAGTCTAAGCCATTGTAGGACAACTTCTGCTGGCTAAGCTTGGATGGCCTGGCAGAAAAAATGTGGTCATGGGTTTTCATTATTTCTTTAGCCATTTTGGCTGAGGAAACAACTAGAACTGGTTCAAAGCACATGCGCAAAGACATTAGAGGTCCGTACTTCTGAGAAAGTTTCCATAGAGAGATATAAGAGGCTGAGTTATGAAGTTGATGCAAGTTGCCTATGAAGGGAAGAGCTCGAGGACCTGGTGGGAAATGAGGATCTGTTCTTGTTTTGCGATTTCGGAGAAGAAACAAGAGGAAGATGAGGACAACTAATGCAAGGAAGACAAGTGAAACCATTGTAGCTTGTGAACTCAATAACGTCCCAAGAGTTTAACAAAAGCTTTTTCTAACACTAATGGTTTGGTGTTTCTGTGTGCATCTCCCACTGATTTATAATGTTGAATTTTTTGTTTGGACACAACAATTCAGGAGCTCTAAAAATGGAAATTATTAAAGAGATTTAGCAGCCCTATGAAATTCGTTGAGTTAATAAATAGAGGATTCACTGTTTAGTCTTCTATTTTTTTAAAATATATTAAAATATTTTTTTAAATATTAAAAAATCTATTAATTAATTATTATGTTAATTTTAACTTTCAATTATTTTATTATTTATAATTCGTATTATATGAAAAAATTTATTAATTCATTAAAATTAATAAAATAATTAATTATTAAACTTTTTAAAATTTTAATATATTTTTAAAAATTAAAAGATTAATTAATAGATTTTTCATATTATAAAAATTAAATAATAATTTTTTTAAATATAAATTTTTTTATTAATTATTATTTGATTTAAATAAAATATGGTAAGCATAATAATTTAATAATAACACATCGTTAATATGTAAAATTGTGTATTCAAGATCTTTTCATAAGGAAATTTTTTAAAATTAAAATTAAAATTTTAAAATAAATATATATTAATTTTAAAATTAAAATTTAAAATTTTCAAATAAATATATAAAATATTAATTTATACTTTTAATTTTATAATAATATATACTAAAAAGGAGACTGAAAGGGAATGGAAGGGAAGAGGCCAGGCGACAATTTCTTTTTTCAAATAGAAATAAGTTAAATTAAATAAGTCTAATTTAATTTTTAGACAAATATATATATATATATATATTTATTTATTTATTTAAAGGTAAATAAGTTTTGATATAATATAATATATTTTTTAATAATAAAATATTAATAAATTTATAATAAATAATTTTAAAATTACAAAGTGAAATTTTATTATAAAACATATTTAAAAATAATATTATATTAAATTTTACCTTATTTTAATTTTAAAAAAGTATAAGATTTTAATTCGAAGTAATAGTTTAACTATTATTCATGCTTTGTAAAAGATATTTAGGAGACGACTTCCCCGGTGAAATTATTAGCTTAACTGTATCTAGTGTCCGGCATATATAATTAATGCTAGGTCTCCGTCTCTGTTTGTACGTTCTGAATTAATCTTATCTCTGTGTCTGTTTGTACGTTCTGAATTAATCTTATCTTTCTTTGTCGCTCAAAAATCATTTAAAAAAATACCATTTTAAACATTGTTGAAAAAGACAGTTTAAAGAAATTATATTATTATTTGATAGAAGTTTTTCAATGATACTAACAAACCTGTAGTTGTGTAGACGGTGACTGAGGTTCTTATCTGCTGGCATGTGGCTTTCGGTTCAATTTAAAATTCAACTGAATTTAAATTTTATTATTTATAAAAATAAAATTAAATTAATTTTAATCAGAAATCGAATCAAATTTATTTTGATTCGATTCGGTTCAATTTGATCGGTTTTAATTTTTAATAAATTTTTTATTTTTTATATTTTATTTTTAATATTTTAAAATTTATTTAAAATATTTTAATTTTAATATAATTTAATTTCTCTATATTATTAAAAATAATATATTATTATTATTAATCGATTCGATTCTGTTTTTCTGATTTTTTTTTATTAAAATCGAATCGAATCGAATTAAATGAAAAATCGAATCGAATTTTAAAATTAATTCAATTTGATCAATTTTTTAAATTTGAACCGAATACTGCTCACTCCTTGTATTGATATGTATCACGTTTTTTCATGGAATAGTGGGTAGAGAATTAAACTAGTTGAAAAAATTGTTGGAATTAAATTAATTTAAAATTTTAATTTAATTTTTTATTTATTTTAATTTGATTTAATTTTAGTAAAAAAATTAAATTATAATAAAGTTAAAATATTTTAATTAAATTTTAAAATAATAAAAATAAAATATAAAAAATAAAAAATTTATTAAAATTTTAAATTCATTAAATCAAATTAAATTAATTTAATTTGATTTAATTTTTAATTAAAATTAATTCAATTAAACAGGCGAACTTAATAATGTTTGTTATTATGAAATAATTATTAAAATAATATTTTTTTCAAAAATTATTCATCAACGTGTGAAATAAAAATAATTTATAAAAGTAATGTTTGCTCTAGAAAATATTAATTAAGTTGGTAATTTTTAAAAATATTGAAAACGCTAATGAAGTTGACATTTTCACAAGCGTTGTCTCATGCTATATTATTTTATAATAAAGAAAAACTAATACTCATGAAAACGCCAGTGAATGATAAATGTCAGATATTCCGTGAGAAATGATTTTATTGAAAAATTATTATTAAATTTTTATATATTACTAAAATTAATTGAATAGTCTTTATTTATTTAAATATTAATTAAAATTTTTAATTTTTTATAAAATCAAACTTTTTAATCATTTCACACAAATAAAATTTTAACATTCGTATTTATATTTTTAGATTCATATAATTTTAATTATTTATATTATTTAGTTGATATAATTTTAATAATTTATATTATTTATTAATTTGATTAATTTCAATAAATTTAAATTATTAAATATATAATTATATAAAATTAATTATAATTCTTTCAACTATTATTATATTAAATTTAAACTGTACTAAAAATTAATTTTATATAATTATATAAAATTAATTATAGTTTTCTAAATTATAATTATAATAAAAAATAAAATCATATTAAAAAATTAATTTTATAAAATTATATAAAATTAAAAATTAATTATAAATTTCTAAACAGTAATAATACTGTAACGGTATAAAAAATTAATTTTATATAATTATATTTTTTTTAAATGAAAATAGAATTGAAATAATAGAATAACCTCACAAATTTATTCTAATACATTTACTGTCACACTAAATTTATCAATATAATTTTATATAAAATTAATTATAATTCTTTCGACTTTAATTATATTAAACTGAAAACATACTAAAAATTAATTTTATTTAACTATATATTTAATAATTTAAATTTATTAATTTTGATTAAAATTAATATATAATATAAATAATTAAAATTATACAAATTAAATAATATGAATAATTAAAATTATATGAATTTAATGAAAATTTTAATTTTATAAAATATTAGAAATTTGATTAATATTTTAATAAATAAATATTAGTCAATTAATTTTAGTGATATATAAGAAACTGATGATAATTTTCCGACAAATCATTGCCATTGAAAATGTTAATGAAATTGGCGTTTTCATAAATATTAATTTTTTATTATAAAATAATAGAGGATGGGACCGTGCTTGTAAAAATATCAAATTGATTGACTTTAATACACCATCCTGATTGGCATTTTCCAGAGTAATCATTACTTTTGTAAATTGTTTTGATTTCACACTAAATTGATAAATAATAGAGGGATCTATTAATTATATTAAAATTTAATATTTATTCTTAATAAAATAAATAAAATTAATTTTTATGAAATTTTTAATTTCAGCTATCTTACTTACTCAAGACAGAGCAATTTTTTTTCTTTTACAAAAAAGTTTAGAACCCCCTAAGAAAAGTAGTTCCGGAAGTAGAAGGCTTAGGGCCCAAAAGAGGACAAGAACAGATTAAAAAGGACTCCTAGTCCCACATTATCAAGTCCTAAACCCAGATCTGGCATAGCAAAACTTAATAAACATAGGACCTTTAAGTATAAAACTTAGCCGATGATTCATAAAGCCTTAAAGCAACAAAAACAGGAATAGAACTGGCCCTAACACACGAAAAACTACAAGTTTAAATCCAGTCTAAAAAGAAAAATTCCAAGGCCAAAGACTAAACAGAATCTTAGAGTAAACAGAATTTATCATTACTCTTAGTGTTACGGAGATTAAACAATCTAGAGTTTTTACTATTTTTTTTTTTTGAGCAGAGAGATACTGATGCTACTTTAAAAAAATATGGTAATAGTATTTTAATAGATGGAATTACTAAACGTGTTTGGAGTTATTTTTCATTAACAATAGAGACTCGTGTGTCGTATTTAAAATTTTTCATAATAATAGTATTTTAATAGTTTCATTAATAGTCAAAACTCGTATCGTATTTAAAACTTTTCGATTAGCTTTAATTTAGATTTCACGCTATATTATTTATGTCATTATGTCATTGACTTAAAAATTTTATTTGCAACTTTAACTAATATGATTTCTTATTGCCTTTTAATATTGTAACTATACAGCTATTTGATTTTTATACTTTTAATTAAATAATATTTTTTTTAAGTTTATCCATTAAAAAAAAGTAAACCGTTGTTTTTGAAAAATATTTTATCGTTAGTGACTAACTCTTCGAACCTCACCTTAATTTTGTAAATTTTATTGCCGTGTAATGCATAACTATACATATAAACAAACAAAAAGGGTTGAGGAGAAAGACTATTGATTAGTTTTCATAATATTTTCAAGATTTTTATTTTTTATTTTTAAAATAAAATATATTTTTTTATCTAATTGTTTAAAATTTTATTTTGTTTTTTCCTTGTAAAAACTCGCACTTTGGCCAGGGAAGAAAAAGCTGCCCCTTGCCTGAGGATGAGCCTTAGAATTAAAAGGGAAAATAGAGAATTTAGTGAGAGAAAGGAGTACTGGCATGGCTATTCCTGGCCAAGGGCCGGTTCCGGTTCTTATTCGGAACATACAGTTTGATTTGATTTACGGGTTAAATTGAAAGTAGTCCGATTGACATTTCAAAGATAATTTCAATATTTTGATGATTTCAATTTAGTATTTTTTTTATATGAAACTATATATATATATATATATTACTATAAGATCACAGTAACATATGGAAAAGAAAAAAATGGCTTGTAATTTTTTTAATAATTATATTATCATATTAATAAAAATGTAATACTATTATACAATAGTTTATAATGTTAATATAATATTTAAATTAGAAAAAAAAACTTATAAGTATTTAAGCAAACCATTATGCAAACAGTAATTTTCTTAATTTTTATATTTTTTTAAAAAAATAAACTTGTAATTTTTATTTGATTTTTTATTATATTAAATTCTAAACTTTTTTATTAAATATCAAATTAACTTAACAAGAAAATAAGTAAAGGAAAAAAATTTTCGCCTTCAATTTTTAATAATTATATTATAATAACAAATTCTAATATTGTTTAATATATTTGATAAAGAAATAATTTGTTGGTAAACAATTTATTTTAATATAATTTATAGTTAATGAATTTTTTTATTATTTTTAGGATTATTAATTAATTAGTATAGAATTTTTAAAATTTTAAACATATAAAAAAATTGACGTTAAAGAAATAATAAAAAAAAATTTAAAATTTCAAAAATTAATCTTAATTATTATTTTTTGGTTAATATAGAGATTAAAATCTAATAAATATATTAACTTATCCGGAGAAACTGGAACGCCGTCGATCCACTATCCACAGCAATACGTAAACATGTCTCTGGAAACAACCTCACTGCTCAATCTCAAAGCCGGTTTCCCGTCGAATCGGCGGTTGGCTGCCTCAGTTCATTCATTTCCTCCGACTTGCTACCACCGACATCCAGCTCCGTTGCTAAAGTCATTATCATTGTCTTTTCGCGCCAATAATGTTAATCGTCAAGGAACTAAAATTCCTGCGGTTTTGGAGACTGAAAACGCGGTGACGGAGGAGCAGTCTAAACCGCCTGTAAAAATAGTTGCCGTTGTCGGCAATGGAAGCCTCAGCCCGCTGAAGAGCGCTCCTTGGGAGGAGGTCATGCTCCACACTGTAAGTATCTGATATTTTGGTGATTAAATCATCTTCAAAATTTCAATATACAACGCAAAATTCAAAGGAATCATATAGTTATGATATTTCCTGCTTTGGTTGTATGTGGGAATTTTCCGGATACTGGGATTTTAAAAAAAAAATATATTAATTAATTATTTAATGAATAACTTTATGGTGCAGAAGAGTAGAATGTTTTTCTGGGTGTGCTTTAGAGAAGATTCTTGATAGTTTTTGAGGGATTCTATACATTTTTTTTGACTGACTGCAAATGGGAATAGCTTGAATTTGGGGGAAGAAGTTTTTTTAAGACATTTTAAAAATTCACTTAAATCCTTGAAATTTTTTTTAGTTCATATCAAACCCTTAACTAAATAATATTGATTAATTAAACTAGGAATCAATTATCAAGGATCAATTTAATTAAAAATAGATCACGTGAAATTAATCAAGGATCAATTTAATCAAAAATAGATCTCGAGCATTACATGTGGCTAACAGACAGTAAGGAACATTTAAATTTCTTAAAGTAATGATTCTCTCCCTTACATTCTCTTGTAAAGTTGATGATAATGAGAAATTAAGAAATAAAAATAAAAATAATAGAACCTCAGTCTTTTTCTTAGCTCTTCTGTTTTTTGAATCTATGAATGCTCTGTTTTGTGTTACAGTGAGAAATCTTAAGAAAATGAGATGGGAATTTAAAGAAAAAAAAGGGAGCTTGGTATTGAGGAAAAAGGGAAAGAGTAAATGGGAAGAGAGAGTTGTGGATTGTATGCTTTACATGCATTAAAAATAGAGAAAGTAAAAGAGAATTTTATGAGAAGCGAGAGAGAGGGAAGAAAGAAGAGGAAAGAGCGGTGAACAGAGAGAAAACTGAAAAAAATATATATATATAGAGCAACTCATAATCAATGCTGCAATAGTGGATAGAACAGTGGCTATAGAGGATAGAGCAACCAATAATGGATATGTTTTTTCTGGGTAAGGGTATCAGCTGTGTATTTGATAATAATTTGGAATGGAGGCGAGAAAAATTTATGTCCATTAAACGGATGGATGGAGTTAACGTCATGAATTAATTGATCAATATTATTTAGTTTTGAGGTTAAATGGACCAAAAAATTTATCAAAACTTTTCAAAATTTGTTAAGAGGTTAAAAAGGCTTTTGCCTTTTTTAAATTTATATCAGTAAGTTGCACATGACTATCTATAATAAAATAAATTGGAATGACAATCTTGTAGTAAGGAGAAATTCATTTTTATTCCCATTCCATGTTTTCTTCTAAGCAAACAAATCAGCCCTGTGTAATTTAATGATTGTGTGAGCAGGCAAAAAGGTTGAAATGGGTTGATGAAGGGTATCAAATGATTGTATTCACCGATAATGTATGTCAATGTAATGACAAAACTAAGTATCTGGAAAAGGAATTGAGTCATGCAGATGTATTGCTGATAGTTGCCGTTTCAAATCAAGAATCAGTGAAGTGGATCCAAATGAATAGCCAAACGGTTCCTAATATAATTTGTTTTGACTCATCTCCAAATCTGGAAAACAAACTTGGAGGATCATATGTTCAGAATGAAATCAATGGGACCTTATGTGGGAAAATTATTGGAGTTTCTCTGCCTAATAAAATCAAAGAATCATTGCAAGTGGTGAAAACTGTATCTGAAGCATGGGACCGGCATAATGCAGATGACATAAGATTTTGTTTGCTGGTCATAATCAATGCATATATCAGACCAGTACCAATCCTGAAGAACCTGAGATCAAAGGGTTTTTCTACCCTGAATTGCATGGTTAAGAACTGTGGACCTCAGATAGTAAACTGCCTATTGGATCCTAATTGCAGGAAAGCACTACAATGCTTGAACAACTGCAGCCCCGTTGATCAGGTGTGTAATTATCGATGTATTGCCTCTTATGAAAGTCCAAATCTAGAGGCATTCTCTCTCTGTGTGTTGCAGAAGAACAATTGTCTTGAATTGGATGCAAGGATCCCTGAGAGGCCTTATGTTCCTCCCATGGTTAAGTTCCGAGGGGAGGAGTTGTGCCATGAAACTGCCGAGGATCTTTTTGTGGGTTGGTTGGGAACTCTGGATTGGAGTTGGCGTGTTGTGGCGGGACAGAATCCAGCATATGATCAATTTCCATGCCAGTACCAGTTGTTCTACAGGGGAAAGGCGAAAGGATCATTCTGGTACGAGCCAGTTTTCCAGGTTCAGACACTGGAGGGAAGAATGGTTTGGAGGAGACGAAAGTATCGTGTGAAGAGAGGCAAAGTTCCAGGAACATTTCACTTCAGTGTGTTGGATAATGGTGTCGTTTCAAATGAGTTTTGGACAACTGTGGATGTGTCTGATGATTTTAGCTGGGGTTTGTTTCACTATAGTGGTGCTGCTCGAGCTGCAGGACAGTCATATACAGGGGCTGTGCTTGTGAGTCCAGATGGAGCATACCCAAATGAAAAGGAGAGAGAGAGAATGGTTTCTGCCTTGGACAAGTGTGGAATCAAAGAATGGGAGCTATTTACAGTTGACAATTGTTCATGCCAAGGGCCTCCACTGGGAATTCCAGAGGGCTCAAGTTTGCATTGCAAGGTTGCTCCTGGAGAGGAGAAAAGGAAATGGGCAACCTTGTAATGTTTCAGAGGAATTAGATGATGGATTGGTGAACTTCCAAGTGCAGCATGAACAGATAGATTAGCAGCAAATTTGTCCATATAGAGGTGAGTATACACTGGTAAAAGGACAAGAAAAGCTTAATTTTGCTCTTTTTGTTAAAATTAAGAAAGAGAAAAATTAATGATATATGAATTCTATTCTGCAATTATTACAAATTCATGTATTTCTTCATATAGCTTTTGAAAGATTTTTGTTGAAATTAATTCAAAGGTTTCTCTAGATTTGGTCTTGAAGTGGTACAACTCGTAATTATCTCTATGTTAATATTTTATCTCAATGTAGTGCATGATTTTGTTCTGCAATAGTGTTATATAGTAATAGGTGTTGATGGCAATGAGGATCATGGAAGACAATTGGAGAATACCCTTATGGTTGATAATTTGGCTTTTACGAAATTAGATGAAGGTAAAAGAACACTCATTATGGGATTGAAGAAAAGAAAATAAACATAAACATATAAATATTTGTATTAATAGGGTGAGATCAAGTGCTTGTGATAATGATCACATAAAAATGAAAAAAGACATTACAAATACTAGAAAAATGTTCACCCCATAACCCAAAAGAACTCTCTCTCCTTGACTCACAACTTGCACAGGGAAAAGGCAAGTTCCACGAGAAGCATTACGAGTGACAATGAGACCCAACCCATTAAAATCACAAGCGTCAACATCTTGACTGCTCATTTGAAAATACATATTAAAAGCATAAGAAGCATTGCCTCTAAGGTTGAAATTCCCGCATGAAGATCCAGGACTCAAGCTTGTGCAATCTGAATGATAACAAGCATAGCTTAATGCACTTGGTATCAAGCTCTCTTCTTTAACCTCATCATTAAGCACACACCATTGTTTCGTCATGTATTGAACACCCTTTGCACCTATTAACATCTTATCATGGCCTTTCCCAGAGAGATCCATGGGAAATTTTGGCTGTCCATCGTATCGAAACAGACCCCAGTGCCTCTCAAAGAAGCCTGGCAATATGCTCTTCATGTCCTCGTCGAGCAGGCCGAAGAGATACACACTTAACATGCCTGGACGAAGTGGGGTTCCTTTCTTCTCAGCCAATTTTTTGAGAAGACCATCGTAGAATTTCTGTGCATACTTGGGCGTAGCATATTTGCTAGCATCTGTTGGCCAACCGACTTCTCCAATAATGATCTTTAAATCAGGAGCACCAGCTTTGTGTAGAGCCCAAACAAGGGTATCATAGTTTGCATCGAAAACGTTAGAGTATGATACGTTTTTATCGTGAACTTTTCTACTACTGCCTTCAAAGAAAGCGTATTCCAAAGGGAATCCGGTTGTCTGATAGACACTGAGAAATGGGTAAATGTTAACGATAAAGGGAGCTTTGTTCTTTTTGAGATGCTTGACGATTTTAAGCATTACATCTCTCACGTCACTGCGAAAGTAACCCTGTGAAGGTTTGTCTCCGGCATAAACATCGGCGTTTAAAGCTGTTGAGGCTTTAATCTTGTCACCAACTCCTGCTTCGTCCAGAGCTTTTTGGACGTTTTGTATAGCTGGGAATGTAGTATCATCGAATTTGCCTTCATAAGATTCCAAGAATGGCTCATTCCCGACAGCCACGTATCTATAAAACACACCCAAAAACAAAAAACTTATATATTGCATTCAATGTTAAGGTTGTTTCATCTGATAAAAAGCTATGAAAATTTGTACGAACCTGATGTCGACGCCATTTTTATCTCCTTTAGGTTTGAGATGGCTGGTCACATTTTCTTTAACCCAATCTTTAGCATTATCCAAACTGTCAGAAATATAATCTAACATGTTATTAGGGATGCCAACCATGACCTCAAGGTTAGAACCAGCCAAGGAATTTAGGGTCCAAGAATCAGCATCGAAAAGCTTAACCTTAGTAATGCCATTGTCTTTTAACATTTTAACAACAATTTTAGGAGGCAATGGATGCGAAGCTAAGTTCCCCCAGTTGACGCCGACGCCTGGCACAACAGCTGAAACAGCCACTTGAACAATATTCAACATGCAGAAACTCCATAACAGGACACTGCAGGCTCCGGCCGCCATGGTGGAGGAAAGTGGATGTTTCTCAGGATGGAGAGAGAGAATAAACAGCTGAAATAACTGGACAAATGAGAATGGCGTTGGAGGAAAGACTTTTTCTCAATATTTTTCGGTGGTCTGATTCTGTTTGTTTAGAGATGAGAAAAGGGTATGGTAATTTAGATGGTTTGCTATATCTGGGATGTGTTTTTCCATGGAAAGCTAAGAGAAACTCCCACCCAATTTAGTTGGAATTTTTCAAAGAATATGAATCTACTTAATATAAAAAGAAAGGAGCTATTTCTTCGGGCTTTTTACCAATTTAGTGGGGCCATGATTTATTTTTTAATTATTAATATATTATAATAAAATATTTATATTATATTAATTTAAAAATATTATTTATATTATATTTTTATAATAATAAATATTTTTTATAATTTTAATATAATAATATTTAATAAATTTTATTAATAATAACAATCTAGTGATTGCATATAACACCATAATTTTATTTTTAATTTTAAATATTAATATATTTTATATGTTAATATTTAATATATTTTATTATTAATATTTAAATTAAAAATATTATCAACCTTATATAATTTTAATATTTTAAAATTAATATTATTCTACGTATATACGACTCTATAATAACAGTTCAATAAAATTAATAAAATATATTATTAAAAATATAATATAAATAAAATTATTAAATTAATATAATATAAAAATAATATATTAATTAATTTATATTATTATAATATTTTAATAATTAGAAAAATAAAAAATTAAATCATGGCAGGCGTCATTGAGTGATGCCATACTATTTTTAAAAATAATAATAAAAAAAATGATCTGAGGCCACAGAAAATGATTTAATTTTTTTTATTTTTTAATTATTAATATATTATAATATTATATTAATATTATATTAATTTAATAATATTATTTATATTATATTTTTATAATAATAAATATTTTTTATAATTTTAATATATTAATATTTAATAAATTTTATTATTAATATTTAAATAAAAATTACTGATATTATATAATTTTAGGATCATAAAATTAATATTATATTGCGTTTGAATATATAAAAATCATATCATATACATTTATCTCATAATAAAACTTTTATTATTTTAATAAATTAATATAATAATTTTGTAATTAAATAATACTAATAATTTTGTACACGTTAACATTATTTTATAACTCTACAAAGTATTGAGACGAGTTATAAATAGTTATTATATTTTATAAAAATATTTTTAATATATAAAAATACATTGAGTTATTTATAATTTATAAAAAAAATAAATTAATTAATCTAATCACAAAATAAATTAATTAAATTTATTATTTTTAAAAATTATAAATAATCAAGGGATCGGATTCAATATCTAATCATAACATAATTTTATTTTATAATTTTAAATAGCAGCTCAATAAAAAAATTTTAATTTTTATAATTTTAAATATTTATATTAATTAATTAATTAATTTTTTTATTAATTATTTAAATTACAGTGTAATTTTATTTTATAATTTTAAATAATAGCTCAATAAAAAGTAAATTTAATTTTTATAATTTTAAATATTCATATTAATTAATTTATTATTAATTATTTAAATTCAGCATAATTTTATTTTATAATTTTAAAAAACAGTTTAATAAAAAATAAATTTAATTTTTATAATTTTAAATATTTATATTAATTAATTAACTTATTTATTTATTTATTAATTATTTAATTTAGTATTCTTGTACATATATTTAATAACAGTAAATAAATTTATAATTAATATTATTTAATTATAATATTATTATAATAATATATTAAAATTAATAAAATATATTATAATAATATATTAAATCAATATAATATAAATATTTTATTATAATATATTAATAATTAAAAAATAAAAAAAATAAATCATCACTTGGCCCACTCAACCATAATTTAAAAAATAAAAAAAACAAACCAAGCACACTTTTGGACTGTTATGAAAACACCAAATCTATAAATATTTTTCCTACAATTCCTAATTCATAAATTAAAGATCTTCTGTCTCTAAATTGATAAAAAGTTATATTTCTTCTTCATTTTTCTAGGGATGGTGGGAAGAGAAATACTTGGTCAAGATCCAATTAAAACTTTAAACCAAATTTAAGATCGATTAGGCATAACGAGTTAAACTGAAACCAGACCGTTTATAGGGAAGTAAATTAAAATCAGATCGGGATCAACAGGTTAAGTCGTTGATTCCAACCCAAGTCAAACTCTGTTTTTTTAATAAGAAAATAAATGGCCAGATTTAAAACGCATAAAATGAATTAAATCGTTTTTAAATCAAATGAAAATTAGTTCAACTGAAGCAAACGGGTTTGGTTCCACTTCATCCCTATCATCAGCTCCTAAATTGCCAGTATCGACCCGGAAGGAAAACAACCAAGAGCTTGTTTGACCTTGACTTCAAAAGTCTAAAATATTTTTAAAAAATCACAATTTTTACATGTTGAATTAATATTAATAAAATTCGATAATTTTAGTCAATTACGCCCATATTCTTTAATTAATTATATATATTATTTATAATTGATGAACTTTTTTTTAATTTGAAGACAATAAAGTCTTGTTTAGTAGTATAAATGATAAAAAGGAGAGAGTTATTATCAGCAATTCTTTTTAAAAAAAATTAAAAATCGTATTGTACTTTTTTGTGAACATTATTATTATTAAAGTTGGAGGAATGTAATTTTTGCCAAGCTTATTACTATATTGCTAAAATTCTAAAACATAAACGAAATTTAATTCAAAGGCAAACATAGTCTTTTAACCTCAAAAACTATTCCTAGTTCCAATGATGATTACAAGCAGACTGTTACAGAAATGTTGATAGAGATTAACTGATACTGTGAAATACAAATTGCTTTCTCATGGGCAAAAAAAAAAAATCAACCTACATCAATTAGAATGAGCATGGCCCATTGAAAGGGATTGATGGATTCCTTCATAAATCCTCAGTTGAATCAGAGTCCCAATGAAGCCTTGGATTGGGAAGCCAGTCGCAGCAAGCCAGCAAGTATAGCAATATCATGTCATCAAGGTATTCTTATATGAATGCTTCTCATTTATGTTTTAAGGGAATGTTTAATGATGATGCATCCATAAGCAGAAAAATTCACCTAATTTTAATCTTGTTTTTGATCTTGAGTAGGGGTAGGACGCCTCTGAACCAGATAACGCTTTGTGCTTTCTAATACACCAAAAAATATTGAACCTCCAATGCCTATCCACAGAACTCTTGGCTCTATTCCCTGCAGCATCATCCATGAACCCAAAACGAGAATAAGAATGAAAATATTTTCTTCAATGTACTGTTATTTTTTCTACTTCAGGTTAAAGAATATCATTCTTCAAACAACCATCTTTCATACCTACAAAATCTCATAATTTTATAGTCTTATTTATTTATTTATCTGTGAATAGTTGCACATGTCAGCTTGCGCAAGCACATCTAAAATAATACAAGTGAATACAAAAGGCTCAGGTGCTAAATACCCAGGCCCCAACTGGCTGCACTAGCTGGGTACAATTATCTGATTAATTAAAACAGAACATCTGAAGCTTGTGGCATTATATGCTAAGAGTCGAGAGGTTAGATAATTTCGAGACTTTCTTCTCCGCACTAGAATGAAAATGGTCAAACTATATTATGAGACCATTAATTCAAAAATAGTAGTTGAATATTCTGTATGATACAGCAATATTCATTTGATATTCAGTTTTTAGAATGCAGATGGAAATATGGATGATACGCACCTTGAGAAGAGCAGCAGGTCCTTCTTCTCTAACAACAGTTTGAACACAATCAAAGATCCCTTTGTACCGGTTAGCTGAACCCTACAAAAAATAATAATATGACGTAAAAGTTAATGAACTGGTTCCAAGATATATTGAACTATAAATGATATAAAATGAGCGTACCTGAACCATTAACCTTGTCTTAATCACATCAAGTGGTGTAGTTATAGCTCCAGTCAGTGCACCTACAGAAAATAATATTCTACTTGTGTGGATTGATATATTATATTTTGCCCATAAGGACCAGCTCCAGTTGTATTTATAGGCTTAAGATGGCAACATTACCTGCAAAAGCACCAATGATAGCATTTTCTGGATCATTCAATTCTCGCCGTGCCTGCCAAAAAGAGTGCTACTAGATGAGGCTTGTAATGTCCATCTGTCCTCATCTAAGAAAGATTTAGTTACTTTACAACTAACATAGTTTTTGTGATTAAATATTTCCAACAATCACCTAAAACTTGTTCTTGTAAATATTTTTTGGGGTTACTAAAGCATAAAATGTGGAGCTAACTAATGTTGATAATGTTCTTAACTTAAATTTTTAGTCTGAGGAAAGTAGGAGTAAAAACATTAAACAAAAACATTTTATCAATACAACAAGGAGACACAAAACATTTCATTGTACAATTGGCTTCCATCAATAGCCTTTACGTCGAGATACTCAAAGGAAAAGGCAGGAAATGGATCAAATTCTATATGATGACTTCCAAAAGATAACAAGGAGACACAAAACCAGAGAGCTCCAATGGAAATCAACATGATCATGACCCTGTTTTTCTTTTGCAGACTTGATGAGAAGTTAAGTGATCAGCATTTCATAATTTATATATTCAGAGTAATTTAACGTTCAAGAAGGCCATTATTTCCAAAAAATGATAGTTCATATTTTTATGGGATTCAAATAAATGACAATCAAGATTCAGTTTCAAGATGAGAATTTGTGAAAGAGCAACCTCAGAAAATGCAACTCAGCATTAATAAAGTCCGGAAAAATCGGAAAAAAGAAATCAAGTAAAAAGTGTGATGCTGGATGAAGGAACGGCAAGCTCTCAAGCAACAAGATGCACAACACAAGTTTAAGGGTCATTTTACACAAGATGAGAGATATACCGCTGCTTTATAACCTATCCGAAGTTGTTCATAGATACAAAACTGAATTGCATCAAATGGCAAATCTCGCAACAGAAATGATCCATATCCCTGCTCTCAAAAATAAAGGTTAATTCAGAAAGACAAAAGAAGGGAAAGAGCTTGAGAATGTGCAATGGCTACTTGTTAAAGATTAACAGATAAAAAAAAGTATAGAGAGAAAATAAAACAAGAAACACCTTTAGCATGAAAAAGAACCTTCTCAATCTTTACTATAAAAGGAACAAAAATATAAGTGTAAATTTGCTCATTTAGAGGAACAACATTGACATGGGATCTTAGTTTGTATAAAAATACGAAGCTCTGGGTTTAAATTGGACATACTGCATAGAGCCCCTTAAAACCTTCCTTAGAGACAATAAGGCGGACAGCATCTGGGGCTGAGGTAAATTGCCCAGTCTGCATTCTTTGCTTAACAACCTGAATATTGTTAAAAATGAAAAGCTAATAATATTCAATGATGGATCAGAAAGCATGTCTTCTTAATCTAAATATATAAATGTAACAGATGTACCTCTGTGGGAACACGAATTAGAGAAGCAGCAACCCCTCCAATGGCACCTGCAGTCTATAAAAAAATTAAAAACTCTGTATACGATATAAGAAAAATGATATCCATGAATAGAGAATACTTCATCACAACCACTTAGCTAATGCAACTAAAATTCAGGAGGATAATCACATGAAATTATTTAGTTCATATAAGGATTAAGACCCAGGGCCAGGGGAAGTATGAGACTTCAAAGGAATTGTGCACCCATAATGTATTTGGATGTGGATCTCAAATTTAATAAAGTAATATTTGCATTAGCATCCTTGGCCTGTGCCATGTATTTATACAGAGATAAACAAAGAACCAACCACCAAAGAAGCCAAAGCTAACATATTAAGAATGTGACAAAGGAAACTGAAAAGAACAAGAAAATCTTACTAGATGAGCTACAGCACTAAGATTTTCAGGAAACATTCGCAATAATTTCTGCTTTGTAGGCTCATATACTCCAACAAATAATGCAGAAGCCCTGTACAAGAATAAGAAGCATTACCAACAAAAGCCAAAACCAGGAATAATAAAAGATGATAAACAATGTAAACAAGAACTTTCAAAATTAATGGACAAAGTCACGCCACTTACCAAGAAAAATTTCCCCAAGTATTCAGAACAAAAATAAATAAGTAACAAATAAATAAAACTCAAATGCTTCCTGTCTGAGTTATATTTATTCCATCCATTTCTATCATAGTGAACTAGAGAGAAAATGTTACTGGATTCATTGAAGTTAAAAGGAGAGAGATCTCTATAATTTCAAAAGCAGCTTATTTGCAAAAGAAACCCATAGACAATGCAGGCAATTCAAACACATTTTATTTACTTTTAATCAGAAGTAGAAAGCCACAAGCAAAATCTAGGCAATAAAATCTGAAGTAGCCAAGCTGCATATTTTCCTAATTTCCTTTAGCATGCACAAAAAACAAGTTACAAGGAGGCAACTGCTAGTGTACTGTGGAATTTGGATGCATGTAAATGGGCAGGCATAGAACCTCAGCACAGACAACAGAGAGACTTGCTACTAAAGAGATGCTCACAAATGACAAGCAGAATATGAGCTTGAACAACAGGAGAGAGAGAGGGGGAGGGAGAGAGAGACGTGCAAGCAGTGCTCTTTAGAGGCCATAGCATTATGGCTGAATTAAATGAATTGAATTATCTTCATGAAAATTGATAAATAACAATATTAGGTACATATATGATAATATTTGAACTTGAGGGCCTTCTGTTAAGTGCTGAAGATAAGTGGTTATTCAATGTGCATAATAATGGAGAAAAGGGCTATTATAAAGCATTTATGTGTGTATTTATCACTGCAGAAGCCCAGAACCACTCACGGTAAAACACCAGCAAGATTTCCAGCCAGTCCAGAGTAAAGACCCTTCAGAATTATTTTCCCACCACCACGAGCTGCCTGTAAAATGGATTCAATTGCAAATTTCAGCACACATTTTTATAACATGAAACTCATTATATATTATGAAACACACAAGTGGGTGGGTAAATTTTATATCAGCATAGCTAGGTGCCTTCTGCATCATCCACATGCTAAAAAAAAGTAGGTGTAGGTGTATGCTTTGAAGAAACAACTAAACAAGGAGAAGAAAATGAAAAGTGCCTCTTAAGAATCACATGATATAGTGCATATCAATCAAAATCATAGTTGTGAAAGGCTCCAAGCACACCAAGGCGCAAAGGGGGTTTGGAGCCTAGGTGCAAGGCATAGGCGCGCACATGAGCAACTAGAGGCGCAAAAAAATAAGAAGTAAAAAATCCATTAAGATTCAAGTAACATATAGCTAAACGCAATAAAATCAAATACCAAATATCAAATGCAATATAATCTTTACTTGTTTGCTACTTTCACAGTCACAATTCACAAATCACATTATCACAATCCACAATCCACAATTCACATTCACAATAAACTCTAAATTATTGTTTGCTAACTATATTCACAAATCTCAATTTACTTGATAAAGTTAACAAAAAATCAACAATAACAGCACAATAGCAGGCTGGTTGGCAATGGCAGAGCAGCATGCCAGCAGTATGACAACCATGGGGAGAGAAAGAGTAAAGAGAAAGAGAAGGAAGACAAAGAGAAAGAATAAAGAAAGGAAGGAGAATGATAAACTCAAAAAAAAGAATTATATGTTGAGAATGAACTGAGGAGATGAAATCTAGGTATGTTGAAGTCTTGAATGTTGATTTTTTCTTACTCTCCTTCCTCTTTTTCTCTTCCTTTTTCTTCCTCTTCTTTTTTCCCCCCTCTTTTTCCTTCTCTCTCCTGCGCACCTTTCATAACACTGATCAAAATCCTAAGGGGATAAAATGTGCATATATATATATATCAACAGATACGCAGGATTGCGTGAAGCATAATTAATCACAACAATATTTAAGGAATTAGGTTGGTTATTATGCAATATGTTAATTCATTGGTATTGAAAGCAACAAAAGGGCAAGTCAACAAATTCATAAAAGAAATTAACATGGGAATTATAGAATCTTCAACACCTAATGGGTTAAGACAAATCCTAATGTGAAAAACTGAACCAAAAATAAATAAATAAACAACCATAGCTTATTTAACCTACCTGAAGCCTTGTCTTTATCGTGTCAATTGGATATAATGCTGTTTCAACTACAACACCAGCTGTACCTCCTGCTATAACTCCCTCTACAAAAGTTTGCCAGAGCAGTCAAAAAATCATTCATACAGCAAGTGCTTCCAAAATCAAGGAGACACACACACACACACACACACTCTGACTGTAATAAGCCATTTCTGCTATTTTCAGGAAGAGAAGCATAGAAAATTCTAATGTATATGGAATAAATCAAGCCTAAATTTTGATCATAGGATCCAACCCCTTGGCATAAAATGAAACAACAATACTTGGAAACTGTAAATTTCGAAGTCAAGTATTGTTGTTTATTAAAAAAAAGAAAGACGAAGATTTGAAGCATACCAAATAAAGTACGCAAAAAATCGAATGGTTTTTCTTCTTGCACGCTCATTGATGCAAAAGCCTTTCTTGCTTTCAGATGAGAAGAGTTTTGCATTTTCCTAATTGGGGCATCTGCAAAACCTACATAACAAAAAAAAAATACAAGTTCTGAGAGAAGAAATTTAACAAAAGAAAAGCAAAACAATGTACATTAATCCCACAGATAAAAATAATGACAATAACCAAACTGAAGGATTAGATATAAACTGAAGGAAAGTGAATTAAAAGAGAAATGAATTTACCTGAAGGCACCTTGGAAGAGCCTTTTGCATCAATAGCTAATGTAAAAGGACCCATCAGAGGTGTCCAGAAATAATCTACAGCAAATTATGAACACAATTTATCAAAATTTATCCAAAATTTATTGAGTGAGAGAACGAAGGGAGACTGAGAGAGTACGAGAGTGGAGAAGGCGGCAGAGCAGAGCTGAGCAGCCTTTCGTCTGGTGATAAGAACGACAACGTTCAAACTTCAAACCCAGTTTATACACTTCGAAGTTTCTAAAAATCGAACCGTTTTGTTGGTTCACCGGTTCAATATGCTCAAAAATCAGTTCCGATAAATTTTCACTTTTAAATAATTTTATAATTAAAACTATAAAAAAAATGGTCGATTAAAATAGAATATTACAACAAATAAAAATATTATGAAAATATGTAGTTTCAACAGTATATAAATTTATTATTTAAAAATTGAAATTAAAATATAATATCAAATTGTATATAAAATTTAAAAATTTAAAAGTTGAAAAATAAATATAAAGCTATAATAGCTAGATTATATGGTATAGTAACTTAGGTAAAAAGAAAAATATTATTATAAAAATTAAATTAACATAAAAAAATAAATAATGTAAAATAATTGGATTTGTATATAAATATAATATTAATATTAAGAGGAAGGAAAAATAATTGGATAATAAAAAAACTTTAATTTTTCAAGTCATTTATAATCAAAATTTTTGTTATTTAAAATCCATTTTAAATTATATAAATTTTAATATTATATAAATCAGAACTTTTTAGTTCTAATTATACTAAACTTCAATTTAAAATACAATTTTATAAAAATAAAATAAGAAATTTACTAAAAAAAAGTGAATTCCATAAATATTGATCAATTTAAAAAACTGAAATTTATATATTAATGTTTTTCAAAAACAAATTAATGTGTTTTTAATTTTATTTTTATGGTATTTATTTTAGTTTATTTTTTATCGTCTATAGTTATATATGAAAAATAAATAGAAAGATTATATAAAATACCAATTATATTTTCATATTATTACAATCAATAATAAATTAAATTCATTATTAAAATTAATTTAGTTTGAATTTTTGTTATTAAAATTATTTTTGAAGTTTATATTAATTTTAAATTCTTAATTTTTCTGTAGTCAAATTCATTTAATTAAATTTTTGTTTTATTATCTTCATGTTACTTTCGTAATATAAAACTGAAAATTAAAATAATGATTTTAATGTTTAATGAAACAATATTTTATCTAAAAAAAACAAAAATAAACCTTGTTCCCTTTTGAATTGATTTGCATAAAATTTTGTGAAATTTTTTTTTAAATTCCATTTAATTTATTAAAAATTATAATATATCATATTTAAAATAAAAATAAAGTATAATCTATAATTTTATAATGCATAATTTATGAATCTATAATCTATATAGTTTATTATAGTCTTTTCATCGTATAATTTTTATTTATTTTTTAAATTATAATAATATATAAATTAATTATTATAATTTTATTTTATTTTTAAAAAATTTTTAATATTTAATAAAATTTAATGTATCTAAAAGGAATATAATTAAAAAATTATATTTATATAAAAAATAAAATAAATAAAAATGATAAGACGGTTGAAATAATAATTGTTTATTGTAATTAAAGGAGAAAAATAAAACTATAACAACAAAAGCTAACACAAAAATATTAGTGCTGAATTTGTGATAAAGATTAGACCAAATAAGGGATTAATTTCATGGCCTAATTTAATCAAACAATTATTAAAGGTATGGAGCCTTTAAAATGATTAATTAATAAAATTTAAATTTTATTGATCTATTAAATTATTAACATTATGGTTTGGAGAGTGTTTTTCTTTTTTTTTTTTTTTCTATAAGATTAATATTATTTTAGTAATAGCTAGACAAATCATTAAAGTCTAACTCATGATAAATGTGAAATAAGTGTCAAATAAAATGTGAAATAAATTAAAATCAAGTAAACCACCATTCCAATTTGCTGGTTCCAATACTCCTCTTCTCAAACTTTTCATGTCTTTCGTTCTACCCGTTTTACATAAATACAAAATAATTACTCTTTATTGCTTTTTAACTGTTATAAATATTTTTATAAAATTAACTAATAAATTTTTTATAATATTACGAATAAATAGTAAAATATTTAAGATTAAAATTAATAAAAAATTAATTAATTAATTTTTTAAAATCTTTAAAATCTTTTATTTTTTTACTAGAACTAAATGGTAAATTTTTTTGTAAATAAATAAAATTCAACATCTCAAAAACAATATATATAAACTACGACCATAAACCTTAGAGATTTTGTGCTAAAAAATGTGCGCATCCAATCCAAGTAGTGAATGGTGTGTTTCCAGTGCACGCCTTTTTTCACCATAAATCCAAAGGAGCGACATTAGGGAAGAACTAAAATCGACAATTCTTACAAAAATGCTTCTCAAGAACCAATAACCAAACCCAACTAAAACTATCCTCCACCAAAAATAATCAAATTTACAACCTTCCCATTTCATCTAACTAATCACCTAATCTAACATTCTTTCATTAATTTACAACTCTACTCTTTCTCATCAAAATGTATTATTATCAAAAATTTTCATATCAGCTTCGTCCTCAGGACCACCCCCCACGACCTGATTTTGAAGCAACTATAGTCTTTCCACCAAGTTTTATCTTCACATCAATGGGAGGTAGGCACCACCATGCCCTTTCCTCAGTACCAGAGGTCCAGCAGTTTCGGGAACCTTGTCTAGTGCTTTTGAGCATGCATCAACGACATCATTAAAACCGGTTGCTACCATAGCCAGCTGCAACTTTAACCTCAGATCCCTAGTTCTCTTCAACAAGCATCTGAATGATCTTCCCAAATATTTAGCCCATTCTGCAGGTAATCCTCCACCAGTCAGCCAAACCGAGAATTGTGATTGGTCCCCTCTGGCCGCCACCTCAGCCCTATAGAATCTTGCCAGTTCATTAAGCATTGAAGGTTGGAGCGGAAGCACCGCCACAAATTCAGCCACAAATTCTTCTGTTAGCTCTGGCTTTAGCATTTGATTCCAAAGTACCAACGCCCACTCACTTGGCTGGTTAAGACCATAGGCTTCAGCAACAATTAGTGCCTCTAGGAAACGGGATTGCTCTACTAGTAACCGTCTGGCATTGGTTTCAGATAAACAGAGCCACCTGACATCTGGCATTCGAATTTGAAGGGAAATAAGGGAAGCCTGAGCACAAGTTCTGCACGTTTTATAGCCAGCATCAGTGGAAGAATGAACTTCAGCTGCTTCAATGAAATACCGCATTGATTCAAGCAGATCCTCATTCTGGTCCTTGTCATAGCGGTGAAACCACTGTTCTGCAGACTGCCATGCTCGTGACTCTAAAAGTGAAGCCGTTTCATGCTTCATGTCGAAGTGGTTATAGACCTGCATAAAAGGAAAAGATAAAATATGATTCAAAGAAGTGAGTGCGCATCACATTTTAATGGCATGCCACTCGGGTCATCTAGCACATATATGAAAACAGGACAAACCCAGCATCATTCATGCCAAAGCAATGTTGATTTGCAACTCAAACATGCATGGTTGCAAATTAGCAGCCTGGGACACAAATTCCAGAAAATAGTGCTCATGAAATAAATCTGAATAAGTTGTCCCAGTTAATGTGAAAAATGAATAAAAGGTCAAGGCCAACATAACTTGTCCCATGAAATAAGCTTATAAAAATAGTGGGAGATTACAAATCAGTAACTTAAACATGTAAGAGCCTATTTTGTGCTCCTAGCTCTAAAGGGTTTGCTTTGCGAACCTAGCCTTGTCTTAGGTGTTAGAAAAGTAGCCCAGTCACCTCTAGCTGGGGTCATGACTCATGAATTGCAGCATCAGAACAAAAACCAACCCTGTGATCACTCTAGTGGAGCTAAGGGCTCAGAAAATCCAGTTATTCCGATCACATAGTAAGCTATCATTTTTAACACTGAAGTTTGTCAAGAATATAAGTAGAGAACGTAAAACCCCAAAAGAGAAGTATAAGAGAGAATTTGCATATAAGAAGCTCACTGCAAGATATTCTTGTATCTGTAAGAGATCCAAATTCACAAAACCTAACCAAGGTTTTTCCGTAGAAAGTGGTTCAATAACGTAGAAGCTTAACACATTAGGTTTTTCAAAGGAACAAGCAACAGAATGTAGTATATTAGGATGAGCAGGATGTAATCAAGATACCTTCCTCCACTAATTTAGGGATCACATAAACTAATCTTTAATTACAATCCAGTCTGCCAAATAAATCCTTTTCCTCCATGGAAGCTTGCCCAAAACCTGTTCTCTATTTAGGTGTTTATTAAACAAATGTTTTTACCCTACCTCAACCTAAGCCATTTTAGGTTTACCCTTTTGCTCTCTTACTTGAATAAAATCATCATTTTTTATAAGGATCTCATCAACTAAGATAAATGTACATAACCATCAGACATGCACATGCATGCAACACGACACAAATGCACTGTGCATAAAGGTCATTCCAGAAAGTTCAATTCAATACAAACCATAGCAAACGCATCAAGATCTTTTGGGTTGAAATGCTTCAATGATGTCAAAACAGCCATCCGAAATCCTCTGACAGTATCACCAGTTCCTGCATTTGTGTCTGCAACAGCAGAATACTTCTGAAGGAGAAGATCCAGCTGACCATTTTCTACGAGAATTCCAAGAATGAAATTAAGGGCATGGAAGTTCCCAACTCCAGTTATTAATCGAGCCAAACATGGAAAATCCCCCTCAGCTACATAGGCATCAACCCTAGTTGCAGCAAGAGCTACCAACACATCAACTCCATCAAGGCATACTGATGATTTGTAGAAGTGGTGAGAAAGAATAAGAAGCTCAACCTGATCACAAATTCCAGTTAAAAAAAAAAGCCTTCGGTAACTAAAGGAGGATCAAGTGAAATTTGGAAAAAAAAAAAAAATCTCTAACCATATAAGAAATGTTCATTTTATATTTTTCTGACCATATAAAATATCAAAGTTATCCTTGTTATAAGCTACTGTTATCATTATTATTATTTGCTTTAGTCAAAATTATTGTGAGGTCCCATATGTATTATGACATTATTATTAGCCTAAGAAGTGAGAAGTAGACAATCAGAGATAGACAAGTAACAAACTGAAGTACAATATTTGCGCAAACACTAACCAAAACGAGATGGCAATTAACAAAAATTATGAAGCAAACTACAATGTTAATTGCCAGTCAACTCCTAAACCCTAAAGCCGCATAAAGAAGGCACAACTGGATGGATCTGTTAGCAAGATGCAGAAATTTTACCATCTGTATCTCCACCGCTTTCACCCTATGAATAATGACACAGATAATTTTAAAAAATGGCCACCACCATGCCATTAATACTACAGAAAAAAGAGAGCAACAACAAAGAACAGTAACATAGTAGTTTTGAAAAAATTAAAGCATACTAGGACAAAAGAAAGACCATCCACCTGTTATTGAAAAATGGCATACCTCACATGCATGTGGTATTTCTTGTCCTGTAATCACCAAACGCATTAATGCATGGCCAATTTCAGGTTGTGAAGGGCAAAGCTCTGCCCATGTTAAGAAGTCTGAGAATCTCCACAACAGAGGAGCAGGTCCTTCTTCCTTCTGAGAATCCATATATCCCCCGCGATGCGCAGCCAGTAGACCCTGAAGTACATTAAAAATGAAAATCAATGACATTACCAAATACTAGGAGTGGCATTTGATTATTCGGGACTATAATGACATGGAGAAAAAAGAAAAGAAAAATTGAGAACTGCCTTTCTTACTGAAGCTACATAATACATGGTGCAAAGCCAAAGTTAGCAATACAAACATATGAAATGCCACCCACAAGCCATCAGATAAAGACAGTTCAGGTAGACAACATGAATCATCTCAGGATATAGTTATTCCTTTTAGTCAACACCCATTTTTTTTTTATGCAAGTGCCAGAAGCCTATAATACTAGTTCACAAGAAAATATGCAATTAACATGAAATTTCCAAGCAAAATGTCCACCTTTAAAAATGATTCGGCAAGAATTTGAGCAATACTAGCTGCTGACATGGAATGAGTTTGCACTAAGAGAGATGCTTCTTCAAATGACTCTTGTGCTTTAAGAGAAAGCAACTGTAACAATTCGATTGGTTGCTTCTCAAATGCCTCTGAAAAAGAGAGACCCAGAACATTTGCAGCTTTTACAAATGCTATGATTCTCTTACATAGACCACGTCCACTACCCTCAGTAAACATGTTCGCTAAACTCTCCAACACCTGAAAAAAAATGAAAAAAAAAGAAGATATTGTTAGAGAAGCCAATTGAAATGGAAAGCACATGCTTTGGGAGAATTAGAAGATTAAAAAAAATGGTGGAAACAGCATGAGATATTGGGGCCACCTCTAATGGGTCAATCATATGCTGATCAGTGAAGATATTATATGATTGGACAACAGAATGCACTTCCTCATCAAGCATTGATGGAGATACTTTGTGATGAGGAGTTGAAATAGCTGCAAGCTTTAGCGCAGCATCTACCAGAACAAATTCCGGAGGTGAATTTTCTGGAGATAGTTTATGTTGGAGTTGCTTGGCAGCTGTTATTTGTCCAAACTCCAGTAAAGAAAGAACAGCTCTTTCCAGCTCTGCAGGCCCAACTCTTTCCTCCCATTTTGATAAAGAAATTTCCAACTTTAGGTTTTCATCTTGCAACTGTAAGTCATTCTTAGAAGTGAGAGGAATAGTAACATCTTCAGAATCATTGCTTCTATCCATTGAATCCATAAATGGCCTTCTTGAAGGCAAAAAGGCTTTGGCCCTCCGCTTTGTCTTTGTACTGACCCCTGCTGTTGGATTGCTGGCATCAAATACTTGATTCTTCTGAAATCCTGAGGTACTCTCCTTTGCATCATGCTTATCTGTTGCTCTACTCATTTTATTTATATGAACGTCCATCTTCGTTATTAAATTTGCAGTCTTTTCAATGATATTAGAAGTATTTCCAATCACAGGATCCCGGCTGGCAGCTGTTGATGTGAAGTCTCCATCACTCTTTACCTGAGCTTCTGATTCTACAGCCAACAGCCATGCTCTAGTCTCAATTTCTCGCAGGAGATTTATCGGATAAACCCTGAAACAGGCAATCACATGAGCAAGAAATGATGGCTCATGCTGAAATGTGCAATGGAAATTGAAGTTAAGAATCACTTACGGAATGGACAGAGTTATCATCCCACTTAACCATTGAAGAGAAAGCAGCAGCAACTCAAGAAGCTCCCTGGCCGGAAGATCTTTCTCCACCTCCTCAGCATGTTTAAGGAAAAATAATCCAGCCTGATTAACCACATGCCACCAGAGCCCATGAACACACTTGCAACAAGCAGGAAAATAATTATTCTCACTGAACATAGTTTGTAACAGTAAATTAACCAACCTGTAGAGGGAGAAAAGAGTATCTAATGAACAGTGTCTGACAATGACCCCACAAAGCAACTCTCTCTTCGGGAACATCCCAAAGGAACTCCTTCCATTCAGTCACCATGGATTCAGCCTGGAGGTTGAACCCAAAAAATAAAAAAAAAAAAGAAAGAAAGAAAGAAAGAGAAGTGTGTCAAAAGGTCCATGAGGATACCATTACAGTCAGCGAAACAGTTTGGGAAATGAACATTATACTCAACATGCAAAGAAAAAGTTATATGTGAACAGGATCAACGCCATTAATAAATTCAAATATTCAACAACTAAACCAAATGCATCTACTAAGACTACCGTGCATAATTCAATACTTTCACAATAGCAATAGAATCAGGGGATACCATTCAATTGTTACAAAAGAGTGCCTTTTTAGATTTCCCAATTGGAAAAGAACAAACCTCAAGCTTGACTTGATATATTTTTGTTCTTGCTTGAAATATTCATGGACTGCACATTGCAAAATCATTTACACTATCCATCCATTAACCCAATGATTACTAATAAAATTAATGAACCAAGAACTATGCGATGTAGATAATGTGCTTGCCAATTGCAAATTGGGTGACCATTTGGTCTATCCATTGCAATATTTAGCACAAACAAAAAATTTTTAAAGGTATAATTGAGCCTATTTGAATTATGAACCAGATGGAACTGCACCAAAGCCTAAACAATTTAGTTAGGGTCCATCAGAATATCTCTTTTTAATAAAAAGTATATTTTTAAGCTTTCATTTAAATATACATAATTTATTTGTTTTATTTTAGTAAATAACCATTTTACTATGTTGTTTATGCTTGTTCATCTCCAATTTTCAATATCCTTCATGATGTATTCTCTTTTATTTTCATCATTAACATTCATTTATAACAACAAAAACAATGAGAACAAACCAGAATTTGCATCCCAAAGATAATACCTGAGTTTCAACAACATGGTGAACAGCCGATTTCCAAGGTCCACCACTGGCCTCCAACTGCCTGGCCCAGTTGATTGCTTGCTCCCAATGTCCATTCTTTTCTAGAGCAGTTAAAAGTGAAGCATCATCTAATGTCTCATTGCCAAGATGTAGACCATCATCCTTCCTTAATAAAGGCTCTGCTAAGTTAATTTTCCAAAAAAGTTGTCGATAATATGTTGCTGCACATCCTCCATCACCGAAGTCAGTTGCAGCAAGAAGTTGTAGCAAGCATCTTTTTTCATAAGGAGATGGGCAGGTTGAAAGCATGGAATTGGCAGCTTTTACAGCAGTAGAGCTTAACCATGATGTGGCAGTCTGCTCTTCTCTTACCATATTTGACTGGAAATTGGATGATTCATCCTTTATCCTGGCAGAAAAGGAGCCCAAATGTGCTGAAGCTTCAGATAGGCGCATTTGTGAAAATGCCTAAACGAAAGTTGAAGGGAAAAATAAGTAGATATTAATGTTTCTATCAAAAGATGATCTGAATGACTAGATTGTCCTCATGACCCTAGTAAAAAGCAAAGTTGATGCAAAACTGAAAGGAAAGAAAATACATCGAAGATGATATGCATGACCAATGATGGCATTCTGTAAAATCATTAACAAAAACAATCTAAATCAAAGACCTTAAAAAATTAAGTCAACCGAAAAAAAGGCATATGGCATATTTTATCATTTTTAAGTTGTCCTCCCTGTAAATCTGTTTTTATCATTCATTCCAAGAGTAATGACAATGCAGATATACATTTTGCAGCACATTAGTAATTGATCTGAATAGTTCAGTCTTCATATTACATTTTTAGGTTTAGGGAAACATCATGAACTAATATTCAATCTCAATATATAAAGTTTATCCAAATGGAAGCCCAATGGACACTTATCAGGATGATCCAGATTTAACTGTTTTGGGTAAAAAAAATGAGCCTGTGACCTCTCTCCACAAAATCAGTATGTATGTTCCCTGGTGGGAACATTAGATCAAAGGGAATTAAAGAGTTATCTTTCATCCTCAGGAACCATAGACATGGATGGAAATAATGAGACCCAAGTTCACTCACAGACCTGAAGTGCACGAATGAAAGGCAGCAAAGAACACGAAGGAAGAAACATTTCAAAAGCCTTTAACAATGGCAGAAACAAGTGCTGTTCACAAAGCACTGCCACCATCTTTGAAAGAGATGTTGGCCCTTCATCAGGATCACTTGAAACATTAACATGTTCACCAATTCCACATTTGCTTTCCTCTTCACCAGATACACCATGTGCCACAGATATATTTGGACGATAATAAGTACTTGAAACATCAGCAGCAGATAAAACCAATTGGTCCTGAGATATGGGCTCCAAAAGGCGTCGACGTTTTGGATTCTGCCTTTTGTAATGAAATGTTACTGCTCTGTTACCCACTGGCAGAGAATTAGTAGCTAGCACAGCTGCTCCAACATTTTCAGCAATCTGGGATGCAATATCATTCACCTTGATGGCTGAAGTTTCCCTGTAAATACAATTACTGAAATCAGATACAAGACTCAAATGCATGTGAAGTCTAATGCATTCCTAAGAAAAAATAAAAACGGAAGTAAGCAAAGAGACATATCAATTTGCAAGTTTTCTAGAACAAATGCACAAGTGTCTATTAAACTTGAGAAAAACACAACAACATCTGGGAACCACAACTTTCTATGGAGTTTAGTAACCTTGCTGCCGTAATTTCTAGCCAAATTGTTAGGCAAGATAATGGAGACACATCTGGAAAGCATGATGCAATCATTGCCAAAAGTGACCAGGACATCTCTTTTGCTTTCGTCAAGAGGGCTTCTCCAGCATTTTTCTGCTTCTCACAATCTGCTAAAATTCTAAAGAGTTCAACAGGTATGAGTACACTCTCATCTGCACAGGAAGTTCCACTCCCTTTTTCAGTGGCATCCAAGTAAGAAGGAGACCCAGCTTTCTTTCTTGACTGCATGCTTTTCAAGACAGTTAAAATATGAATTTTGAGACGTGGATCACTAAATTCCTTGGCTGCCTGAAACATTGAGTTATAAGACAATCTAAATGAAGCAAACTTGATCAAAAAAAATTTTGGGATACAATTGAAACCTTAGTAAAAAACTAAAGAGACTTACCACTTGGACCACTGTATCAAAAGGGTATCCTCCACTCTGAGCTTCAGACAAAAATCCAACCTTATTGCAGAAAGAAGAAACTATAAGATTGGAAGATGAAAAGTTACTCAAATCAAAATTAATGAAACATAATAGATAAATAGTCAATTATTCCTCTGTCTTTGCCTTCTTTGCCTTTTTTTCCTTCATTTTGTTATCATAAAGTCTAAGAGAAAGAGACAAACCCAATCATTATCTCTTGCCAATACAGAAAGGTATTTTGTGCTCAAGGGAAGCTGATGCATCTGGCAGAAAATTTTAACTAAATTCCAATGCTGACTTGCAGCTTTTTGGCGAGATCTTAATTCAGCCCCATCGCCACTACCAGTTAGAAGCCAAGATCCACAGGTCTTTCCGTCCATCATCGCTGGAAGGCTTGCCTTTTCCAAATGCTGTAAGACTAGCATGAGAGCTCGTGAGGGTTGTTTGCTCGTATGCAAATCTGCAGTCCTCTTTAGCTTAGCTTCCTTTACACCATCATTCCGTAAATATTCATCCGCTAGTGATCTAGCTAGAGACTCTACCATGCCACCTTCTTGAGAAACCAAATGAAAAGCAGTGCCTTTAGGTGAAATTTGACCATATTTTTCTTTGTTTTCACTTAGTTTATGAAATGATGATATCCGCTTCAAGGCAGAAATATCCACCCGAAGCATGCTTGCAGATAAGCCACAAAGCTCGAGGAGAAAAGCACACGATGCCCCCAATACAGGATCCTCAAAATGAGTAATAGCAAGTGGGATCACCTGAAGTGCCACAATAAATGTTTGCAAGCATTATTAAGTTGAGATAAAAGTAGTCTTGAAGAAGTAAAGTGTTCGTACACCAATAAATTAGTAAGATAGAAACTAATTAAGCTGGCCTACATTATCCTTGTGAATGACATTTGATTAGACTTCATTCATCCAATCATATGTGGAATCACTTGAATTCCATAATCCTTAGTGAAAAATTGAAGCACAAATTTCAAGGGACTTCCCAGCAGTTCCATAATTTACAAGGGTCTATATCTATCTGGCTTTATTCATGACAGATTGAAATCCCTGTAAGGAAGCCATCTGTAGGTGTCCTAATTCCTAACTGTAACCATCCAGATGTTGTCACTGCCCATAAATTAAATTTTTATACACTACAATATGTATAGGTTCTGATTTCCACAAACAAAGAGTAAAAATTAACTACTGGGGCAAAGGTGGGAGAAAGAAGAAATCACTATAATTGTGTTCTTTGTTCCCTCATTGGATCTGGCAAATGATGATGCTTAAAAAGATGGACCTAAAGAAGGGAGGATTGCCTAAGGGTTTATAATAGGCACATTTCGCTTTCCGCAAACCCATATTGGAATTTAACACACCCCTTTACACCCAGGATCAAATTTCTGAAGCATGAAACAGTCATAAGAGACCCAACACAAGGGAGGCTCTGATACCATCTTAACAAAATAGACCAAGCCTAATTAATGCACAAAAGCTAACTATAGAGGGAAGGATTGTCCTAAGGCGGGGCACATTACCCCTGTATACATTACATTGTATCAAATCAATGTGGGAATTTAACAATGACCACAATCATAACATGAATAATAATAATAATACTAGTAGTAATAATAATAATAATAACAATAATAACAGTAGTAGTAATAATTGTTAAATTTGGGTCAGGCCTAACTCACCCCAAAAGCTAGCTCAAGGGGGAGGAGTGCCTATATCCCATATAAGGGGCACATTATCCCTTTCCACAACCGATGTGGGATTCAACTCACCCCCTCACGCCCAGAATTTTTACTGGTGTGTGTCACATCTATGGGACGCCCAACATCGGATGGGGAGGCTCTGATACCATGTTAAATTTGGGTCAGGCCTAACTCACCCCAAAAGCTAGCTCAAGGGAGAGGAGTGCTTATATCCCATATAAGGGGCACATTACCCCTTTCCACATCCGATGTGGGATTCAACAATAATAATAACCAAAAACAACAAAAACTAAGTCTTAATCCCTGTTGAATCCCATATCGGCTGTGGAAAGGGGTAATGTGCTCCTTATATGGGCCATAGGCACTCCTCCCCCTTGAGCTAGCTTTTGGAGTGAGTTAGGCCTGGCCCAAATTTAACATGGTATCAGAGCCTCCCATCCGATATTGGGCGCCCCATAAATGTGCCACGCACTAGTAAAAATTCTGGGCGTGAGGGGGTGTGTTGAATCCCACATCGGCTGTGGAAAAGGGTAATGTGCCCCTTATATGGGGCATAGACACTCCTCCCCCTTGAGCTAGCTTTTGGGGTGAGTTAGGCCTGGCCCAAATTTAACAATCCCAAATTAGTTGGAGTTAGCTATAAGAATTTTTTTAATATTCAGTGCATTTGAAACCAATTCTACAGCCATATCCAAAAATGATAAATTTTTTGAACAACAAAAAGAATAAAATTTGAAGCAATTTTTAGGTTGCATTGTCAATTTGTAATGATTTTCACCCAACTTTATTATGCACATTGCCAAGTTATGCTCCTGCTAATGCAACTGATAGAGAAATCTGCACGAAGTTCTACTTTCACATTGTCAGACGACATGGCAGCTATCACATACCCTTACAGTTGTAAACCTTGTATTACTATTACTGCTATGAAAAAAAATCCCCTTACTTCCCTCAGAAAAATACAGTTTTCTTGAGGTCAATTATCTATATCCCCTCTTGAACTTGAGTAATCTCTTTATAAAGCTAGATGGCAAGAAATCAAATCTTACAGATGAAACAATAGCCTCTTCACTCTGTGTTAAAGGTGCTAGAAGTGTTTGCACATCTGATTGCACATTTGTTTGTCCATGTGATGCAGCACCAGATTGGCCTTCCAATTTCAACTTTTGAACTCTAACCCCAAGAATATGATTAAAAGCTGCCAGCGCACGACCACGATGCAAATGGTGCTCAAGCCCATGTCCAGTTTCCTGAAGTCAATGCACCCATCAGATAATAAGCACTGTAAGTGACAATTGAGGAAACAAAAGTAGAACAGAATGTATTAAAAATCTCATCAAACAAACCAGTCACCATCAGCAAAGATAGACTCCACAACACCTCCAATCACAGATTCTTCTGTTTACTACATTACAAATTTTTATTTATCCAGTGACATTGGCCTTCTTATCAACAACTGTTACTTTAATCTGCTCCCCAACATACGTACCAAATCTCATGTCCTTTTCCTAGCATGAAATTTGGGCTGACCATGAAAGTCTAGCTATTCAGTTTTATAAATTTTACATGAGTCTCATCTTGCAAAGGTACAGTTGTCATGCTAACCGGCAATCTTCAAGAACATGAGCATACCTAAAATATCTTCTTACTAACTTTCCAAGAGAAACTGCACTGAAAGATCATGCAACAGCACAGCTGTGTCACTTGAGCATTGTATAACAGATTTTCAGCACAAATTTACTTATCCTAAGTAGAAAACAAGGAACCAGTCTACAAAGTACAAGGGCTTTGAGTTCACTTAACCTGTACGTTGCATCGGAAGAAAAGCATTTTCCTAAAGAAAAATAGTATAGAATCTTTTCCCTCACATATAAAACTGACTTATGAGGAACCAACTAATTATGATACTTGCTCTTATTTAATCATATCATTAGCGTAATAGAAATAATAATAGTGCTTTAAAAATAAAGAAAGGGTTGCCTACTCTCTTCAAAATCACCAGCATATCAAGCATCAGCATTGCAGTTAACAAAATCTCATTGCCATTAGACCTGTGCCCTTGGCATTTCAAAATACCATACTCACACCAAAGCTGAATGCTTTGAAGAAAACTCAAGTATATATATCTACAATGTGCATACATACAAGATTGTTAAATTAAATATAATGATAAACATGAATTAAGTTATGAGGAGAGAACGATGCAGATACCTCAAGTGAGGAGTCATACAGTTCCTCTTGGACATGCTTTTGTATTGTTGCTTCCCAGGATACAGCACTTATCTCAGTATGTTCATCAGCGTGTATGTAAAAGTCAATTTCTCTATCTAACAGAGAATCCCCTACAGGCAGACCTGAGAATGATTGCCATCCAAGCGGACCCTACAGTATTTTGAATTTCATCACGATTCTCAGCATTTCTGATGTATATGAATTTATGAACATTACCATTTAGTCAAAGCAAAATTAGTAAGGTGTTCCTAGCTTGCATCAACATAAGATGAGGAAATTTAGAACTTTGGCACAAAAAATAACATCGCATTATTGACCAAATAGATCCAAAGTTTAGTCAAAACTTCAATTGCAACCAATTCTTTACCGGTATCTACATTTAACATGTCCATCAATTGTCGCTAGCCTGAGATAGTCTTAGGCTAGATGTGCTATTGCATATCTAAAGTTTAACTAGAGCATATTCAAATGTAATAGTACTAAAACACGTTAGTGCAGATGCAACCAGAGGAAAAAGGGGCAAAAACTTGCACAAATGCTGCAAGAAAAGGAACAAGTAAACAGGGGAGGGGAGTGATTCTTGCAGAAAGAGACAGATATGGACAAAATAGGTGCTAATAATGCAGGAAAATGTAGAGGTAGAGAAGCCAATTTTTAGTAGAAGTGCAACCTCAAAACAGATTTAGAGTGACTTTGCCGACAATTAATATGTTTATCTTACAGTTCCGTATAATTGACCAAACTTGAAATAAGTTGAAGTTTATGTATACAATTATTCTGACTAAATTTAAAAACCTTTAGTTATTGGTCCTAATACAATATCCATCATAGCTAGCAAGCAGAAAATTAATTATAAAGCATCCAGAAAAAAAAATCAGATGGATATTAGAGAATGAAAAGACCTGGATATAAAGCTGAATTAACCTCCGGACAGTTTTGGGAAACCAGCATGGCAGCATTTGTAGAAGTGAAGTATCACGTGCAGAAGAGAAGAAGATATTGTCGCGCCAACACAAATAGTTTGACAGTGCTGGATTTCAATGTACATAAATTAAACATTGCAATTGAAAGAACATGCAAGAAAACTAAAGATCATCCAGCTGACTTATGTGCACGCACAAATATAATTAAAATAATATAAGGTTACCACCAACCATTATTTGCCCTAGAAACCAATAAATTTGATGTATCTTGTCCAACACTTGCTGCTACAAGTGTGCGCCACAATGTAGGAAAGCGTTGCAAAGTGGGCCTAAGGTTTTCCAATGTGCATTGAGCTGTGGAGCTACTAAGCCTTGAAACAGTGCCACTACTTAAGCAATTTTGAATTGGAATAGAGGCATACATCAGAGTTGCTAAAGCTGCCATTTCACCTGCTCCTTCAGCAATATCATCAACAGTACGAATTATCTCATCGATGTCCAGAACACTGAGGTTGCTATCACGAGACATTATAGCCCGAGCATTACAAAATGATGCATCATATTCATGGCCTTTGATTCTAGATAGAAGCAACCATCTTGCCCATTGGCAATCTCCCTGAACAGAAAAGTAAATAGAATAATGACGCAAGTGCAAGCACAACATATTTAAAACAATCAACAAGCCATGTCGCATTAATAAATATATGTATAAATATATATATAATTGTGTATATGATATCAGTATCAGTCAGGATCAGATCCATCATGATGACCAACACATAAAAAGAAGGGATTTGCGTCACAAGAATAGATCATATAAAGGAGACACAAGCTTAATCAAGATAAACCTTTTTCATAAAATAGTAAGACAAATTTCTAACCATAATTTCGCCTATATAAACTTCAATTTGTATCTGCCAATATTCATTTCAATAAGATCATTATTACTAAGTTTTTGGTAGAATTTCAATCAGACGTTTGACGTGATAACAAAGTAAAATTTTTTCTCATCTAGATTTACAGTTAAAAACAACCTTTACGAATCTCACTAAGTCGAAACATCAAAAACTTGTAAAATATCCACATAAACAAATTGATAATGGTAATCCTTTTAAAAATTGAAGTTGGATATTTTAGTGATACAAATTGAAGTTTAGCAATTGTGCTAAAATTTAATAACAAATTCAGTGACCATGGCTGATATTCACCCAAACTTGGGAGATACAATGTCACGTGTTCAACTAAATTGGAAAAACTACACCTATCTAATGCAATATGATTTGGAAGAAAGAAAAGCTGAAGAGAGGAACAATTTGCAATCTGGAGCACATACTGTGCAGTTTGTCACAGTCATAATTCCCATGTGGTAGGAACTAGGAAATGCATATAATTAGTTCGTGGGAGAAAATTATATTCCCAAGCAAAATCTGTGTTCTGAAACAGTTCCAAAATTAGAAGAAAGCCCTTCTCTTCTTTTCAAGAAGGAAGCCTAACTAAAAGAGTGAAATCAGGCCATGCTGACATAGCATAGAACATTTCATACATTAATGCTCCTAATTTATCCTCCAAATAACAGAAGAAGTTGATAAAATCATAATTAAGGCATATGAAGAACAAAGTTGGGTACCATGAAGTACATGTGCTTCGTCCTAACGTAACACACTTTAACTTTGACAGTTTTACATCTGCAGCAAATGAGTAAAACAATACAACAATTAACCTGTTTCGAAGTTGTGCTGTTTTTAGTTCAGCAATAGTGTTGAACATTGTTATAAGTTATAGAAAGTAAATATGTTAATATAGGAAGTAAATATGGATAGATGGGTTAGTTGCTTAATCTTAGGGATTGTATAATCATAGATTTGATTTTCTTTCCTATTTAGATACCCTCTCTCATGTATAAATAGATTGTAATCTCTATTGTGAAATATAACAAATATTATCCTTCTACATGGTATCAGAGCCTTTCTCGTAGAGATTTAATTTTTCTCTCCCGTCAAAGTTTTTTTTAAGAAAAAAAAAAAAAAAAAATTTTGGAGACTTAGGGCTCTGTTTATTTGGGTTACCCATAACGGGTAATATTTGGATCTCACCATCGCTAGAGTCGCCACATCGTTCCCTTGTCAGATCTGAGGTTTATTTGCCATTCGGGTTTTGGGGGAGGTGTTTTTATCGGTACTGTTCATCGGACTGTTCACGGGTACTGTTCACGAGTACTGTTCATCGACACTGTTCACGTGGTACTGTTCACGTGGTACTGTTCATCGGTACTGTTCACGTGGTGCTGTTCACGCCGGGTACTGTTTTCTGATTCTGTGTTTCTTTTGTTGCTGTCGTTTTGGGTTTGTTGTCATGGTTGAAGTGAAAACCACCACCGTAACTGATGTGATTCCTATGATGACTAAAATCACGGAACACAAATTGAATGGATCTTCCAATCAAGGAATTTTGATATCTGCAGATGAGTATGCACAATTCGTCCAATACCAGGCATCTCTAAAATCCTCTAATTCCTCCTCTATCACTGCAATTGCCGAGTCAGGTAACTCTACTACATGTCTTGTGTCTTCATCCTCAAAATGGGTTATTGATTCTGGTGCTACCGATCATATGTCAGGTAATTCTACCCTTTTGTCCAATCTTGAGTCTCGTACATCGCCTTCTTATGTTACTCTTGCTGATGGCACTAAATCTTCTGTCATTGGTTCTGGTCATGTCAACTTAACCCCTTCTCTTTCTGTATCCTCTGTGTTATGTCTCCCTAAGTTCGCATTTAATTTGCTTTCCGTTAGTAAACTCACTCGTGCATTGAATTGTTGTGTCTCATTCTTTCCTGATCACTGTGTTTTTCAGGATCTTTCGACGAAGCAGATTATTGGTAGAGGGAGTGAGTCAGAGGGTCTTTACGTCTTGGATCAGCAACTACCTCGATCTCCTCGATCTCTGGTATGCTCCACGCATTTAACACCTTTTGATGTTCATTGTCGTTTGGGGCATCCTTCTCTCTCAGTTTTAAAGAAGTTATATGCACAGTTTCATTCTTTGTCTACTCTAGATTGTGAGTCTTGTCAATTTGCCAAACATCATCGTTTACCTACACTGCCTCGAGTCAATAAACGGGCTTCGTCCCCCTTTGAGTTAGTACATTCAGATGTTTGGGGTCCTTGTCCTGTTGTGTCTAAGTCTGACTTTAAGTATTTTGTTACTTTTGTTGATGATTTCTCTCGTACTACTTGGTTATTTTTAATGAAGAGTCGTTCAGAATTATTTTCTGTTTTTTGTGCATTTTATGCTGAAATCCAAACCCAATTCAATACTTCCATCCGTATATTGCAAAGTGATAATGCTAAAGAGTATCTCTCTGGGGAATTTCAATCTTATTTGTTACAAAAAGGGATTCTTCATCAGTCATCTTGTGTTGCCACTCCTTCACAAAATGGAGTTGCTGAAAGAAAAAATCGACATCTTCTTGAAGTAGCCAGAGCTCTCTTATTCCAAATGAAGGTACCTAAATGTTTTTGGGTTGATGCTGTATCCACTGCTTGTTTTTTGATCAATCGCATGCCTTCCTCCATCCTTCATGGTGATATCCCTTATAACATTTTGTTTCCCACTAAATCTTTGTTTCCTATTGAGCCACGTATGTTTGGTTGTACATGTTTTGTTCGTGATGTTCGTCCACAGGTTACTAAATTGGATCCTAAATCACTCAAATGTGTCTTCCTTGGCTACTCTCGACGTCAGAAAGGGTATCGTTGTTTTTCTCCTGATCTGAATCGGTATCTTGTGTCTGCGGATGTAACATTCTTTGAGTCCACTCCATTTTTTCCGCCATCATCTGTTTATAACACCGAGGGGGAGGAAGATGACCTCTTGTTATACACTGTTCGCTCTTTGTCTCCTCAAACTACTCCTACACCTTTCGCTCATGTGCCAGGTCGCCCTCCCATCTTTCATGTGTATTCCAGACGCTTAGAGGACTCTGACTCCGTTCCGCTACCTGCTTCTTCGTCGACAGATCCTGCTCCCACTGATCCTTCACCGTCTGATTTGGATTTGCCCATTGCTCTTCGCAAAGGTAAACGTACTTGCACTTATCCTATTTCATCTTGTGTCTCTTATGATCAATTATCCTCCTCTTCTCGTTGTTTTGTCACTGCTTTAGATTCTATTTCAATTCCCAAAACTGTTATTGAGGCTTTGTCCCATCCTGGTTGGCGTGCTGCAATGGAAGAGGAAATGATGGCCCTTGACACTAATGGTACTTGGGAGTTGATGTCCTTGCCCCCAGGAAAGCGGGCTATTGGGTGCAAATGGGTGTTTGCAGTAAAAGTAAACCCTGATGGATCTATTGCTCGCCTCAAGGCCCGTTTAGTGGCCAAAGGTTATGCACAAACTTATGGAGTTGACTATTCTGATACATTCTCTCCAGTTGCCAAGCTCGCATCTGTCCGATTGTTTATTTCCTTGGCGGCTACTCATGATTGGCCCTTGCATCAACTGGATATTAAAAATGATTTTCTTCATGGTGATCTTCAGGAGGAGGTTTATATTGAGCAACCACCTGGTTTTGTTGCTCAGGGGGAGTCAGGTAAGGTTTGTAGACTTCGAAAATCCCTTTATGGCTTGAAACAGAGTCCTCGAGCATGGTTTGGCAGGTTTAGTGAGGTGGTCCAACAGTTTGGAATGAAGATGAGTAAGTGTGATCACTCAGTGTTTTATAGAAATTCTGATAGTGGAGTAATTCTGCTTGTAGTATATGTGGATGATATCGTTATTACAGGAAGTGACATTGCTGGCATCACATCCCTAAAAGAATTTCTTAAAACACAGTTTCATACAAAGGATTTGGGTTCCTTGAAATATTTCTTGGGAATTGAAGTTATGCGGTGTAAGAAAGGCATCTTCTTATCTCAAAGAAAATATTTTCTTGATTTGTTGGCAGAAACAGGAAAATTGGGTGCTAAGCCTTGTAGTACCCCAATGACCCCTAACCTTCAACTTACCACAGAAGACAGTGAGCCATTTGCAGATCCTGGAAGGTACAGAAGATTAGTTGGTAAGCTGAATTATTTGACTGTGACTCGTCCTGATATTGCATATTCAGTGAGTGTGGTAAGTCAGTTTATGTCCTCTCCTACTGTTGCCCAGTGGGATGCTCTGGGACAGATTCTTTGTTACCTTAAAGGGGCCCCAGGACGAGGCCTATTCTATGGTAACCATGGGCACTCAAATATTGAATGCTTTTCTGATGCTGATTGGGCAGGCTCGAAAGTTGATAGGAGGTCAACTACTGGGTATTGTGTTTTTGTGGGAGGTAATTTGGTCTCATGGAAAAGTAAAAAGCAAAATGTGGTCTCCCATTCTAGTGCTGAATCTGAATATCGAGCCATGGCACAAGCCGTTTGTGAAATCTTGTGGGTACGTCAACTGTTGGAAGAAGTTGGGTTTTCAAATTCGGTGCCTGCTAAGTTGTGGTGTGATAATCAAGCAGCTATCCACATTGCCTCCAATCCAGTATTTCACGAGAGGACCAAACACATCGAGATTGATTGTCATTTTGTTCGTGAAAAGGTTCAACAAAAGATAATATCAACAGAACATATCCGAACTGGAGAACAATTAGGAGATATTTTTACTAAAGCTCTAAATGGAACTCGAGTCGATTATATATGTAACAAGTTGGGCATGATTAACATTTATGATCCAACTTGAGGGGGAGTGTTATAAGTTATAGAAAGTAAATATGTTAATATAGGAAGTAAATATTGATAGATGGGTTAGTTGCTTAATCTTAGGGATTGTATAATCATAGACTTGATTTTCCTTCCTATTTAGATACCCTCTCTCATGTATAAATAGATTGTAATCCCTATTGTGAAATATAACAAATATTATCCTTCTACAAACATCACCCTTTCAAAGCAGGGTGATAGAGACTTTAAAATGTATCTGGAATATCATTGCATGTGTCATTATGAGTCAATAGATTACAGTTATATATAGGCTCTGAATATATTTGATGCCATTAGCTGAAAATAACAAACTATTTAGAATAAGTCAATAGAGCATTAGACTGCAGAATACACTTTAAAACAAGCAGCTTCAAAGGCACAAGCAAACGGCATTAACAATTTTCAGTATATATTTAATTGCTATCTCTAGTGAATATCTAATAAACTATTTACTCATCAAATGAACCTGCAAAAGTTAGACAATACTAAAGCAAAATACAAAATCAGAGAACGGTAAGACTCACTAGATGTGAGGAAACTTACTGCAGCTTCCTGTAACAAGTAAAGTGAATCATTCTCCCTGGCCAATTTGTGATGTTCAAGATAAAGGTCCAAAAGGTTTGGCAAGTTATATTGCACACAATGATGCACCAGTAATTTATCCAAAGCTTGTGTTGTATCAACATGAAAGTTTCCACCATCTGATATATTCAGATCAGATGAAAGTTTCACAGAATAATCCTCTGATGACATTCTATTAGGCCTGCTAGTGATGAAGCCTGAACGAGCTAGTAGAGCTACAATATCTTCAGTGCCTTCCCAATAATCCTTCAAAAAAATATATTTCTTAGCAAGCTCCTGTTCCATGAGCATCCTTAACCAGATGGTGCACATAACATCAACAGAAAGCCTTAATATTTTGACTCCTGGAACATCAATGCAAACAGCATCCACTTCTTCAATGGAGCATATATAATTACTGTAGTCTGGAAATTCACTGCTGCATCCAATATCAGGTGCATGTTTTGAGCCATCTAAAGTGATCTGGAGGCTTCCATGTGATACTACAGATGAAGGAATGAGATCCATAAGTTTAAAAACTTCATCCCAGTCATTATGGCCCAAATAATATTCCAGTTGAGACTCCCACAATACATGAACACCCATGAGGAAAGGTTGATCCAGAACTATCTGCATAGTAAGAAAATAGTCAAGGAAAATAAGCTTAGTGCCTATATTTGCAGTAGAAAAAGAAAAAATGTCATGTCGTTTGGCACATGCTACAAGAATTCAACACAGGAACATGCCACAGGAAGACACGGTTACAGACCATAGTTACCTAAATCATGGTACAGGTACGGGGTATGCAGTATGCCAATGAATGAATTATAGAAAACGTAGGGGGGTAGGCTTAACAGAGCACTAATTTAATTTGGGACATGTAAATTATGTTTATGCAATGTAATATAATGTTTACATAATTAAATATATGACTAATAGTTGATAATAATTATATTTTCTAAAAAACATTTTTAAGTTTAACTAATAAAATAGTAATTTATACTCCCAAATTAACATTGCCACCTATTCCACGACCATTTAAATTTACTAGTTGTACCTCACTTAAAATGTTTTAAAATATATTTCTTCTTTTTACTTTTTCTTTGTTATAGCTCTTCCATCTTTTTATTTCTTGTTGGAACCTCTATTTTATTGACTTTATTCACGTATACCAATAATTTGGGATGCAAAAGTATCGCATTTCGGTTCGAAGTACCCAGAACGCAGTTCACAGGAGGGTTGAGAATATGGGCAGGTGACAAGTCCTATCTTACTTCAATAAGGTTTCAGCAAAACATGGTGTATTCAGAAAGAAATCAAAGAAAAGCAAAAAAAAAAAAAGAAAAAAGAAAAAAAGAGAAGAGAAAGAGACTTACACGATCAATGGTCCTCTGATCCCAGGCACTAGACCACACTGCTGCAGCAGTCCAATATCCGGCATGAGCAGTATCTTCATCAACCACAGGGTCACAATAATCTTCCTTGATGCTTGTCCATGGACCTAGAACAACACCATCAATCTCACCACATTCAATGGTAAGATTGCTAAATAAATGTGGACATAATAAGTGCAGCTTAATTTCTCCAGGTGACTTTAAAGTCAACATAGCACCCATCAATGCCTTCTGCCGACCAATAAAAGTTTTCCAGAAACTACTGCTAGGGTACAGCCTCTTTCCAGCAAGAAAGAAAAAAGAAAAGCCTTATCAGAGCATGAAATCAAAATTTAAGGCACAGCCACTTGTAAAAATATAATGCAGCAGACAACTGTAGAATACCTCTATTAATGATATCTTCTCCAATATCTTCCACTCATATGGTCCCAGGTAACCATATTTTCTCACCTCTTCTGCAACTTGAATCCGAATAGATCTCCTTACAGTGCCAAATAATAACTGCTTGAGGCAGGTTTCAATGTCTTCTCCGAGCCTTTGTAATGTTGCAATTGCATGTCCAGTTTCACCCTGTCAAACACACATGATTAATGCAGCTACATATATTTATCTCAGAACACTGCTAGGTACACTGGCATGCTATAACCCAGTATTCTAATGCACCAACTTTTTATTACAGAATTTTCATAACATTCATTCACGTCCTGTATTTGGCTTATTCAGGTTCTGTAATTTACCCTTGTCATTCACTTTTGGTAATCATATTCCTATTAATTCTCACTTTCTGTAATTATTACACGTAGTAACTACACCAAGTGTTTTTGTTTACCATAACGCAAGCAAACAAAAATAAGCTACCTTCAGAAATAGGTCATAAGCAATGGCTCTTCCAATGTCACGAACTTCACTAAAGGTATCAGAAGGATCTTCATCAGTGTCCAAATCTCTTGAACGATGAAGATGTAATTGAAGAACAGCTGATGGAAGTCGGCCAGAGATGAGAGCATCTTTAACTACAGTTTTAAGATCAAAATTTTCTAATTTCCATCGGGCAATCATCTCCTTGGGATTTTCCAATGGAAAGTTTTTCTTTCCCAAATTTCCAGCTTGAGGCACAAATATAGATATTGCAGTTGAGTCATCTTGATCCAAATCAGCACCAGAAACCAATGCATCCTTGGACATCAAAGCAAGTTTTTCGCCCTTGGAACCCACAGAAGATACAGAAATTGAAAGTTCTTGTTGGTTTACCGTCTCCAAGGAAACAGTATTTTCTGGAAAAACTGAAAACTGAGCTTCATCCTCTGACAAAACTGAGTCCACCGAATTTATCGCTTCACCACCATCTATCTATAACATTGAGAAAGTTTACATGGTAAGCAACAGATAAGAAGCAAAAAAATTTCACAATATGTTTTCAGCACACACAATAGCATACCAATCCCTGGCTAGGCTTTTTGAATTTTGCTCCAAGTCGATATTGCAGATTCCTAATGATCTCCAAAAAACGAGCCATATCACAAAGCCTTTTTGAGTCCGCCATTTCACTTTGTACTTGATCTGATATAACTGAAGGAAGAGAGAGAAATCGGGTCTTCCTAAAACCAAGTAGCAAGCCATTTTTATGTTGCAGTAACCCAAATTTTCTAATCATCTTGGTTGTGAAGCAAGTGGCCAATGCAAGAACCCTGTAATACAGATTTCACAAAGGAAAAAAGAAAAAAGAAAAAAGAACAAAAAGAAGTAACCAGTAGTTAAACAGCAGCCAACAATGAACTTCCTGACACCCATAAAAAAAAGGAAACTGAACTATCAATCATATCTTAAGACTTGAATTAAGAGCGAAAATTTGACCCAAAAAAAAGGAATTAAGAGCGAAATTGATGTTACTGCAGTACTCACAGAGAAGACAAAAAAGGGAAGAAAGTGAAATATGATACCAACTACATGCAAAGGCAAATGGAAGAAAATCACAGTTTGCTTGACCACTTCCTTGGCCTCAAAAATTTGTGAAATGACCCTTTAGCAAATGTGCAGACTAAGATGGGTTCGCAAATCACAATGCAACATTTTTAGTCAACTATACAGAGGCAAATGCAACCCCAGTCCCCAGCACTTTCCAGTTCAAGCTAACCAGCCAATTTAAGAATGGACAAAGATATAAAAACGATATATTATTAGGTGAAAATTAAAATGTTCACCATGTAACCATCAATCCTATATAAGCAAAACAAAAAAATCAGAAAAACCTGGAGGCTTGATCTACACAGGGTTTAAGTATGTAACTGAAATAAACCAATATCTACATTACAAAACAGATTCATATGTATCAATATCAAGAAATATAGTCAGATTATAAAAAATAAAATAATGTATAAAATTTGCAGATCAATCTACATAACCCTAGTAAAAATCTTGACCAAGCCAGCTTGCATAGCTTGCTATTTATCCACTTTGTAACTGACCAAAGAAAATTCCACAGCATAGTTATGAAAATCAAATAAATCTGGTAAAATGGTTTACCTTGATGCAGCAGAAACGTCAATGTCACTGCCATTTCTGTTACACATCAGATAAACAGCAGCAAAGAGCAATCTCAAAATGCCTTCTTCTGCCAGACTGACGTCCACAAGCATTTTTAGAGATCTGTTACACCACCCAAAAAGTCAAAGAACCCATTACTCTACAACTAGAACCATAACCAAGATGCCACATCAAAAAAGCCATTTTGTTTGTTACTTGTTTTACCCATTATAAAATCTCATGTAGGGAAAATGTCCGCTAGAATTTAATATGCTTCCAGTAGATTAACTTTTAAGAATACACAGTTAAAAAGGAAAAAAGACAACTTGTTACCATTGAAGCAGAATAATTCCAAAATTAAATGTCTTTTCTTTGTATTTCAATCAGAGATATGGAGCAGGAGAACATATTAACAAGGAAACAGCATCCTCTTCAATGTAGGAATAAATAAGCATAAGGATTTTTTAACAAAATAAATAAACAAATAAAACAATCATGAACAATAAAGACACCTCGCAATGACAAAAAGCTGAAAACCATAGCCGATAGAGAATTTAAAAATTTCAGTCTCATAAGATGCTATATACATAAGGATAAGTGTAAAAGTATCTATAAAATAAACTTTTGAGTGAAAAAAAATAAAGTACCAACATTGAGGTCTAATATTCTATGTGAAATCCTATTTCCCATGTGATACAATATTACAAATTTACTAATACAGAAGCATAGTTTATATAATAAAAGAAGAAGAAGAATAAAGAGAAAAGAGGACAATGTGCTCCACCAACAGTGAAGCTAATAGTTGTACATATCTGACTTTAGCTCTAATTAGAAGTGCACTTGTCACATGAAAAATAAAGGTTAAATGCTAAATCCTTAAAATCGTCAAAAGATTTATTTATGAAATTTTTCCTGGTATTTTTATTTTTATTTTTATTAAAAAGGATAAGTTACAAAACCTCTTTGAGTTCAGAGAAAAAGATTTTATTCCTTTGAAATTTCCTTACAGTCTATTGCTTTAACTAAAATAAATTTATAATTTTTTTTTTTTTGTTTTCATATATCAATTGCCACTGTTCTTACAAATATTACACAAAATTAATTATACTCAACAAGAGCTTCTTGAGCACTTGATTTTCAAGATCTTGTGAAAAAATTAGTACAAATTATCGAAAGGAAAAATCCTGTTAGTGTTCAAATTCTCATATTTTTAAATGATATCTCATGCATTGAGGTTTTAGTCACCAAAGGAAATTACCTTAATACAATCATTTAATATATTCACATATTATGTAATTTTCAATCACATGCAACACACATGAAAAATTTGCTAAGAATTGTAAAGGGAAGTACTCTTTGCCTCCTTTTTCCTTCTAGATAAACCTTAAATTTACTGGATGGTAAACTTTCCAATCTCATGGGCACATCACATAAACCATAGAACCAAAGAGCCAATCCAAGTGTAATTGTTGATAAATCTGACCAGGGTCAACTCCACTCCGAAATGCATCTTATGGAGGGCGGATTGCCCAACCATTGTTGTTAGAATCTTATGATTCTATTCAATTCGTACAATTAGATTCAATTATCCATTCTAGCAATTTGAATCTATGGGGTGAATTGTTAATACACCTAAATTGTGACCGAATTGAATGTATTGTTTATTATAAAGCATACTCCTAATTAATTCTATATTCATCAGATATGTCAATGTAATATTTTTTACTTATTCTTTAGTAAATATAGTATTTTAATTAATGAGAATTTTTTGAATCTTGTAATTTGATCTGATTCTTGATTCACAAAATGAAAATTCTCATTTCAGAACTCAATCTAACAATTATGTACCAAGTCACACGACAAGCAGTTTGCCCACCTACACAGCTGATGTGGAATCTTAAGACACACCCCTTACACCAAGACATAAAATATAAGGCATGAAGTCTGCAGGAACAAACATCTGCAAGTGGCCTGATATCAATACTAGAGTTGACTCTGATACCATAAGAAGAAGAAGAAGAAGAAGAAACAGAGAAGAGATCGGGAGAAAAAAAGCTGGCTGGTTCACTCAAGCCTTTAGGCATATAAATATACTGTTACATGTAAACAGAAATATTTTACACACTTACAGCACTCACACACATTTGCAAGCATAAAGATAGCACTCAATTCGGAGCTAGCATTCCAAGAATAACCACAAACAACTCGATGTAAAAAATAGATTAAAAGACTTACTACTACAATATGTAACCTGAATGAAATGCCTAATTTGTTTTTCCCAACTGCAATAAATTATTAGTACCAATATGATTGAGAACCACTAACCTAAAGGTCCTTATTTTGGAAGATCTTTAGATTTCCAAATGAAAAGGTGAAATATAAAGAAAAGCAAGTTAGATACACAGAAAAAGATTGCATGAGGATACCCCCAAAATTATCCAAAGCCCAAATGCTGGTAGAGCCCCAACCAGAAGATAGACAAAAAGATTCAAGGATATAAGATAATGAAGCAAGACCTAATAACCCATCATCTAGATTTTTGTAAGAATTTCTAAGAAATTGAATATCCATCTATAATGAGAAAATTAAAAATGTAAGCCTAATGGTTCATGTGCAAATGATTTGGAAATAATGCTATAGTGATTCCAAACAAATATATTAGCAATTTCCAACTACATAACGTTATACTATTTGTTGCTGTGTTTCTCCTGCAGCTCTTCACTCAAAAGTACATGCACAAGTAATATAAAAGTCTTGTTCAGCATTTGCTTTAGGTGCATTCATATATGCGCAAGCACATGTGCATAGATCTAACCATCATGTTGCACCATGCAAGCAAGCACTTAATTTTGGTAATGAAGCTCAAATATACCAACTTAAAGACATAAAATCAAAAGGCAAACTACAATGGGTATCATAAAAAACTCTTAATAAGACAAAGCAACAACAAATATCTTACTGCTCTATCTCATCAAATTTCAGGTAGTCCAATGCCATCTGTAGCCGACGCATCCTAGATATTTTTAAATCCCAGCCTGACATGGAGGTAATTATAATTTCATAAGTACATTTAAACTTAGAAAATACTTCAAACCTATGGCAAATGACAAACACCTATCCGGTACAAAAAAATAAATAAAAAAAATATGACAAATGTAAAAATTGATCTAGACTCTCTAAAAAAATAATAAAATCTCACCTAATTACAAAATCTAAAAAGTCAATCACAGATATGGGACATGGCCCAATAGCAAATTTTGATATTAAAAATGATAATCAGATATTAAATAAGTTTGCAGAATTCTGCAAGAGAGCATGGAAATTGAAGCAAAGATCAGTACAGAATTAAGGATATCTCAGTATTTACTAATGCGTGATGCAACGGACATATTGTAATGGAAATCTGTAACTTGGAAGGCTTGAATATTCTTCTTACCATTTTCCAAACACAAACGATCTGCCTCTTCAGGGCCTTCAAACGTAAGAACTCTATCCAAAACTTCAACTTTCCAAGCTGAGAAAAGCTCTTTGGATTCCCTTATATGATGAGTTCTTTTCACAGGATATCTGGCGCCTTTATCAAAACTGTGTAGCCGATATCCAAAAGTTTCAACAGGCAGGAAATTAGATGAAAAAGAAACAGAGGGAAGAACAACTGCAAGGCCAACTTTGTTCACAAGATAAAGACATCCATGAAATGTGCAACCAATTGCTTCTCCAACAGAAGCTTCTTCCTTCCCTTGCAGGTCAAACATTTTTCCCCCAGAATCCAAGCATCTTTCATCACGAACAGCTAAACCCATATGCAGATTTAAATGAATGAGAACATTCGGTTGATTCTTAATGCCGTGCCTCTTGGTAAGCCGAGTGATTCCCAAAGGTGAAAAACAGATACAATCATCCTCACTAAATCTTTCTGTGGGAAGAAAAACATGACGCATTGGTTGTAAATGCACCTCAGAATCAGGAAAACTATTATCTGATGTGATGCTTGAAAAGAAGTCACTCTTCTCCCCTCTACCATGAAAGTTATCTACTTTCCTCTTAAATGAATTATTACAGTACACCATTTGGTAGCCTATATCAGAACCACCAACCTCCCAACCAACCAATGTGCCAAGCCTTAAATGTTGAAAATGTGGAAGCAATTTCTCATATGCATAGTACTTCTCTGGCATATAGTCACCAGCACAAATGACATAAATAATACCACATTCATCGACAACAGCTAGCAAGGAAGTGTGTGAAACAACAAGCAACTTTCTAAACATTCTTCTACCAAATGAATCACCAACTTGAGAAGTTGACATATCATGAATTTTATGAACAGGTTTCATCTGTGGATCAACCGTGGCAACTTTTTCTTGCTGCAATGGCCTTGATTTTGGGTCAAATCCACAAGCTTGTAAAACATCCATATGTGCAATGCACTCTCCAGACATTACAGCATAAAAATAGATTAACCCAGAAGCATTTAGGCAAACAAGAAGATTATCAGAAAAGCCAAAGTCAGTCCACCCACTAACAGGGTCTACATTTGCACTTTCAGCAAGCTTCACAAAGGAAACCCAATGGATTCCCAAACCATCTAACCTAGCAACAAGAAGCAAAGCTTTTATGCTGCTTTCAATCTCTTTTGGTGTATGGGCAAATAAAGAATCTGACAATGTTAAAACAAATCCAACTAGACAATGTGAATTGCTAGAAAACACTCTGGAACATTTGTATGGACGGGCATCCAAAGTGTCTTGGCTTCCTCCCTTATTTGATAGAAAGTTTTCATGAGAAAGGAAGTCCAAAACTGGTAAATTCTCGTCAAGAATGCTAAACGAAACAACCTTCGCTGAGCCCGGAAATGATGTCTTCTCTGGGAACCTAGTCCTAATGTTACCATCAAATTTTATAGTTTTGGCTTTAGTAAAAAATGAACGCAGCCACCTCTTTGAAGCAACACCACTTGACAGATGGTCAACCCCAGTTTCTTTATGTGTATCTTGTTGAGTTTCCTCATTTCCTTTGGTCTTTTGGACAGCAACAGTAGTACTACCGCCTTCAGAATACATATCAAGAATGTCCTGAGATTTCCTATTTTGAGCATATTTGGTTGAAGGACCCCAAGTCACCCACCTCCCTTGCCCAAACTCACCCTCCAATTTAGGTCTTGTCAATGCAGTTTCATCAGGCACTCGGAAAGCATGCACTGTAACACCATAATCATTGGTCACAAAAAGAAACTCTCTAAATGAAACATCCTCGTGTGCATCATAGGTATCCCCACAAACACCCCAAGCCAGTGAATTCACATTACAAATAAAAGGATAATTATTAGATTTCAAAAATCTATGTTCGCCGGAAAAACCATTATCTAAATCTGCTACTGATATATCAGCAAGAGATATATTATCTTGTGAATCTGACCAACTTGGCTCCATTGATGGATGAGAACCAAAAGCTGCTGGAGATTGATTTTGCAGACATTCATTGAGGCAACTTTCTGAAATGTTGTCATCTATGGGGCTCTCTGCCAAGAAGATTGGAAGAAAAGGCAAAAAGGATGTCAAAACATTTCCAGTTTAGCAACTGAAAAAAAGATTAAACAGGTCCATACTTGAGATACAAGTGAACATAATAACAAATCTGTTGTTGCATGCAAATGAAAGAGCAAACATAGTCACAACAGAATGAAACATTTAATATACAGGGATTAAAGCAGAAAGCATAAGGAGAAGCCTCAAAAAATAATCACCAGTAACCAAAGGAAGCAGCAACGCTTCACACTGGTAAGACAGCAATAAGAGCAGCTCCCTAGTTGGTGAAATAAAAGCTTCACGAAATTCTGATAAGTTTAGTTGGCACTGAGAGGCGCCCCATTTATGCAACTGCAGGATAGGCAGAGTCTCGTCACCGAGAAAGTAATCCATTATGATCCTAACATCAAAGGAAACAAAACAAAAAGAAATAAGAATGGTGAAAATTAATTATGATAGGAAGTTCAGAAAGCCATTAAAAAATATATAACTTGTAGTAGATTGGAGCTCTGTAGATTTTTTTGCTATTAATAGGAAATGAGAATACAAATTTATTGGATCGCTACTAACTAGCACAGTGGCATTTGCCTATTGATCTGAAGCTAAATAACCGGGACTTAATACTTTAAGTTCAAACAAAGGCAACAAGTGAAATGAAGATATTAGGTCTTTATTAAAGCAGAGTTCAAATTCTAGCCCACATCTGTCTAACTGCATAAAGCACAAAAAAGAAGAAAAGGACAATACAAAAAATTTATATGAACTGAATGTGTATATATCGACTAGAGAAATAGCAAAATATCGTTGACGGAAAATTTTAGTAATTAAAGATGAGGATTAAAGCTGAGAATTAACCAACATCCACATTTGAACAAATTACAAGCAAACATAAGTAGAAAGGAATAAATTCAATTAAAGGTAATCTCAAATAACTTTTTTCTTTAATGGCTCTTATTTTAGATGATAAAAATTATTGAGCAAAAGAAAACATGAGAGATAGATCGGCTGGCAGCTACTTAATGCTAAAACCGAGCAATTCAGTACTTTTGAGCAGGAAATGACGAATAAATTTGAAGCACCAAATTTGCTATAGATACATAGATGGAAAGGCAAAACAGAACATTCAATTTGAGGGAATAAAAAGGGGAAAAACCTGGAGAAAAGGTTCTACGATCCTTCTACAGTCGATCGAAAAATAATCCTTACAAGGAGATTGAGAGACTCTGATACCAAATTGGGAAAACAAGTTACAAAATAGATATATAAAATTGTAAATAGAATGGAATATAAACGATAACTGATTGAAATAAATCAATCAATTAATCAAACAGAGAGAGAGAGAGAGAGAGAGAAGGGAACTCACAATCCGTAGCCAGGCGTAAACATCGACGGGCGTTTCTCGACGAAGCGGCCAGAAAGGGCGGACAGTGGAGATGAGAGGGAGGCTGGATACAGACGGTGTCTGTTTGATCTGGAAAGATGGAGAGAGATGAGGAAGGAAGAGGGAGGGAACAGAGAAGGAGGGTGTGTGTTTTTTTTTTTTTTTTTAATTCTCCGCGACATGTCGTTTTCTATTTTTTGAAAAATTACTACCAAATCTCTAAATTTTTAAAAAATTATTAATTCTATCCCTATTTCAAAAAATACTCACAGCATTATAATATCAAATTCTTTATTCATTCTGTCAAAAAAATTATTAATTAAATTAATTTTAATTAAAAAAACTAAATAATATAATTTTTAGACTTATTTTATGAGAAAAATATTTTTTATATTTTTTAAAGTTTAAAATATTTAAAAATTTTAATCAATAAAAAATATTTTTTACAGAAAATATTTTATATAAAAAATTTTTTCAAATATAAATTATTTTTTATAAATAAATGGATCTAAAATTAAATAATATGTATAATTAAAATTATAAAAATTAAATAATATAAATATTTAAAGAATTTTAATAAAAAAATGAAAGTGTTAAATTTTATAAAATATAGAAGTATTTTAATTAAATAATTTTAAAATCAAAATAAATTTGTGACTTAATAGTAATTTTATTTTTTTATTTTTTTAATAACTCTCATAATATAGTTTATTTACCCTTATTAATTTTGTGAAAAAATCATTCAAATAAATTTTTTTAAAAATTATGAAAAAATTTAATTTTTTCTAAATGCAAATAGTTTAAATTAACTATAATGGAATGTTTTTCATTAAAAAAGAAATCAATTTAATTTAATTTTTATGAAATTTTTTATTCTAAACACATAATTAATTATTTCGGCTTTTTAATAAGTATATAAAATCTATTTATTTCATTTAATTTCCTTTCAAATTAAATATTTTTATAAAATCATTTGTATATAAAATCTATTTATTTCATTTAATTTCCTTTCAAATTAAATATTTTTATAAAATCATATATACAAACACTGCTATAATATAATTGTGAATAAATTTCATTGAGGAATTTATTTATAAATTAATATATTTTAATATACAAATTATATGTGGATTTTTTTATTTTCTAAGAGAAATATTGAATTTATCTCAAGTTACAATAATATGAAAAGTCAATTTATAGAATTTCACTAACATAAAGTGGAAAGAAAATGGGAAAAATTCGTTATTCATTTCCCTAAGATGAGCTTAACATAAATGTACATGCATGAGCTACTACAGGTGGCGGATTTACATTGGTTATCCAGCTAAAACACCAAACCAATCACAAGCTTAAATTACAATATAGGTAACTAACTAACTACTTCTAGAAGGTTCCTTCTCATTCTCTTCTTGAACCTTAAAAAGAAAGCAAAGATTTTAAGAAAATTAATCTATCATTGGTCGGTGACTCAACCTGTAATGTTAAGTGTTAAATGAAATAGAAGTAGAAAATACAAAACGCCAAAGAGTTTAATGAATAGGATCTTGTAGCATATATCATTCACAACGAAAGGATATAGATGAAACGGTGATTAGAAAGAATAATGAAACAGATTTGTTGAGAGAAAACCAACACACTCATATACAGCAAATCAAAGTGGAATGAAGGTAGAAGCAGAATATTATTGCAAGAAAAGAGACAAACTTAAATGGACAATAGCAAACTTTGTGGCTTGGACTTTCATATTTGATGAACTGAGATTTGATGGATTTATGAGATAGAGGAATATCGTTCTGATAGTCCCTGCACTACGTCGCATTAGATCGAACGGGAACATGCTTTGGTAAGTATGTTAGGCGACTTATTAATAGTGGACAGTCAACTAATAAATAAAGAGTCAGTTAACTCATACTACATATTTTCACCCACGTCACATCAGTCTTATAATACCTGGTTAAACTCCGATGTTAGAATTCAAATTTTCTAACGGAATTCCCATTAAAATCCGAAATCTCGAAATCGAAATATTTAGAAGGGTAAAATTGGATTTCTATAAAATAAATTTAAAGTGTTTTTAAATATATTTAAAAAAAAATAAAAATCATTTAAGATTCGGCCGTCGAAGATGGTTTCTCCAGTATAGGTGCTCTGTCCGAAAAGGAGAGAGTTTTTTCTCCATTTCAAGTAGAGATAAGTCTTCTACTCTTCTTCTCAAATTCTTCATTTTCACAGTTTTCTTATGAGTTTTTATTTTTATTTTGAAGATTTGAGTTTGAAATTCAAGTTTTAGCTTCTAGAATTTTTAGAGCTCATTTATTCTTCTCCTTCAAATTCCTTATTTGGTTGCTGTGTTGGTATTTTCAGGCTGAGATAAATTTAATCATTGCCTCTCTTCTTCTATTGAAGTTCTTAAAAGAGGCAATAGTTATTTTATTTTTCTATGGCTTGATGCTGCTTGCATGACCTTTTAGATGTTTTGGAGTTTGAGTTCTGGTTTTTGGGTTAATGGACATTTTCTTCTTGTATTGTTGATGCATGATGAAGATTAGACTAACTTTAAGTGTCCCTTATGAGTGTTGTGTGTGTATGGTTGCTTGTGGGCTGTTGCATATAAGTTGGAAGCATTTTGGTGGCTGTTGGCTGAGACAGAATCGAGTTCTACCTTGCTGGAATACCTAAATTCGGCTACCAAAGCAAGGTTCAACTATCGAACATGCCTGTGGAGGCAGCATTTTCGCCGCCTAACCTGCCTCTGAAGGTTTGACATTTGGATCTGTAAGGGGACTTTAGGCTGCTGAACCTACCGCCAAAAGTCCTCTGTCCAACCTTTTTTAACTTGTTTTTTACATGAGTTTTTATATGTTTTTAGGGGTTTATTGGGGTAGTTTTTAGAGTTGTAAAAGTTATGTTTTGTTCCTCATTTTAAGTCCATCTATATAGGATCGGACTTGAAAGACCGTAGAGGTCATTAATGAGACAGTCGCTTCAGAGTTAGACTTGCGTCAGTCAGAGGTGAGTAAATAAAACTAAACTGAAATATTATTTTAAAGAAATCAAATATTTTAAGCGTGCTCATATATCACGAATACCATGTATATACATGATTGGGTTGCCTTGCATTAGAAGTCACGAATATGATGCATCGCATAATTTATTGTAGATAGATATTGGATGACCCACTAGCTCTCGAGTATGTTATGATATGTTATGATGGATATGGAAGTTCAGGTTGAGATCCATTTTATGCCTCTAGAATTATGTAAGAGAAAGTTCAAGTTGAGACCCATTCTACGCCCTTAATACTATGGATATATTATGTTATGTGTAAGAGGAAGTCCTGAGAGCACTCATTGTGAGCCAGACACTGTTGAAATTTGTAGAGAGTTACTGGTAATAAGTTTGTAATACCCGGCTCGAGTCCGGCATCGACATTCCTGTAGTCCGGTGGAATCTCGGGTGTCGGAACCCGCGAGAAGGGTAAGGCATATGTTTTCTAAGGTTTTTCACTTGTTTTCATGTGGTGAAGTGTTAAAAGACTTGAGTTTTGAAAGAAAAGCAACAAGGGAGAAATGCAAAGGTTCGGCCGCCGAAGGTCACTTTAGGCCGCCGAACATTGCATGGTTGCGGCTTCACGTTCGGCTGCCGAAGGTGGTCTGGCCAGCCACCTATAAAAGGGCCAAAGGTCGGTGAGAGGAGGGTATTTTCTCCTCCACTTGCAGCCAGAGGTGAGTTCCAGCCTCTTCCACGTTGACTTTCATGTTTTCCATGATTTTCATCAAATCTTTCAAGAGTTTTAAGAGTTTTGGTGACTTTTGAAGGTTTTGAGCAAAAGAACCAAGTTTTGGAGCTTGGAGCTTTGGAAGAGCTTTTCTTCATATCTCCACGTTAGGATCCTTCATCCTCAAGTTGTGTAAGAGGTAAGTGAAGATCCTGAGCTTCTTTGATGATTTTGAAAGGTTTTATGAAGTTTGTATGGGTAGTATGCATGTTTAGGTTTAGGTGAGGGTTTTGGTAATTTGTGGTGTTTCAGCATGTTTAAGTGTTATGTGCTATGTTTGTTTGGGGTTTTAGGGTAGTTTTAGACCCCCTTTGTGCATATATATGTGTATATGCTAGTTGGGAGTAGTTGATATGCATGTTTGTAGGTTTTTGGGCAAAGTTTGCATGAAACAGAGCAGGGTTCTACCCTTTGGGCAAAACCAGGTTCGGCCGCCGAAGGAAGGTTCGGCCGCCGAACCCCTTGTGGAGGCAGTTTCGGCTGCCAAAGGTTGCCTCCGAAAGCTAGGCTTTCGGTTTAGAAAGGGACTTTCGGCCGCCGAAAGAGGGAGTTTGGCCGCCGAAAGTGTGTGAGTTTCGTCTCTGGACGAGACCTTCGGCCGCCGAAGGTGCCGCCGAACATGCATGAGTTTCGTCTCTGGAGTAGGGTTTCGGCCGCCGAACCTGCCGCCGAAAGTGCCCTGTCCAGCTTTCTTTTGCATGTTTTATGTGATGGTTTTAGGATTGTTTAGGGGGGTTTTGGGGAGTTTCTTAGAGATGTTCTTGAGTGAGTTTAGTCCCTCATTTGAGTCCACCTGTGTAGGTACGGACCAGAGGAATCAGGGAGGTCAGCAGTAAGTCCAGTGTCAGAACCTGCAGAGTCTATTCAGAGATAACCAAAGGTGAGTGGAATTTAACTTAATGTTTTAATATGAGAACTGAATATTTTATCATGCTTCATGCATCATGACTATGCTATAGGGTGAGTGCATTAGTGTACACAAAGATGATGCATTGCATTTATCCTTGTACTTGGCATTGCTCCTTGTACATTGTTTATGTGAGACGGCACGGACTTCGTGAGGATTCATTAGCCCTCAGAGGAAAGACCTGGAACAGCCCTACAGGGACCAGGCACAACACAAAGACCTGGAACAGCCCTACGGGGACCAGGCACATGGTACTTAGGTACCCCAGATGAGATAGAGGGATTTTTGATCCGTCCGGCCGAGGTGATGTGCTTATGTGTTGCATTCCATGAGAGCATGTTTTATCACCTGTTATCTTATGACTATTCTACTCACTGGGCTATCGTAGCTCATCCCTCTCCCCTAACTCCAGTTATGCAGGTTCAGAGGTCAGAGAGAACTCAGCAGGGTACAGGAAGAGTACAGAGTTTTGTAATAGCTAGTGTGGACATGTAAATGTATAGAGATAATGTATATGTACAGTGTATGTACAATGTTTAGAATGGTGCTTGATTTATAAGACTTGTAATCCCTTTGTGGAGTCACATGATCAGTTTATGTATGTTTCTTTATTGTTGTATGTTTATGAGCAAAACCAGGCTTAACATTATGAGTTTGATCCGCCTAGGGCCATGAGGAGCTCTAGTAGGGATTAGTAGAGCACAGAGAGAGTGCATGCACAGGTTAAGCCTTGGAATGAAGAAAAGTTTTGTGTTTTTACAGCAATTGTATGATCATGTATGGGATTTCACAGGTATACAGACAGAATAGCAGGCTTACTACGGGTCCCGGCGACCTTAAGTCGATCTGGATCCTAGTGCCGGTGGCAGTTCGGTTTCCGGGCTGTTACAGATTGGTATCAGAGCCCTAGGTTCATATGGTCGGACCTATAGAGCTAGAGTTGGGCTCATAGAGAGGTTTAACAGGTCAAGCACCATAGGAAAACATGTCCACTAGGATAGGATGTCAATCCTGTCTATATGCTGATGTGCAATGCCATGAGTTATGCATGTGCATGTTTTTGATGTGTTGCTTATGTATTATGTGTTTTGTGTTTTCCCAGAGAGTGAAGATGCGAGGAACTCGTCGATCCGCGAGATTGACTGGAGTCCCACCTGTAAGTGAGGGTATAGCTGCTCGTCCACCTGCCTTGCCAAGGGCAAGATCTCACAGGTCAAGCAGGGAAGGAACGTCACGAGACCCTAGAAGGTCTTCTGACGAGAGCAGGAGAGGAGTAAGCAGAGGGGGAAGGTCAGTAGAAGAAAGAGGTGTGATGGGAGAGGATCAGAGTAGAGATGTAAGCATGGGTGTAGAAAGGTCAGAAGAAGGTATGGGGGAGTCCCAAGGAGGCGCACAGGCCTCGGGGTTTGGCTATCCACCCTTTCCTCAGGGCCCCGAGTATCCGATGGGAGGCACGTCGGATTACTCCAGCTTTGCCCCATATCCACCCTACATGCCATATATGCCCTATCCTTCCTTCTATCCACCATATCACATGTATCCACCCCCACCTGTTCATCCAAGTCCAGTACAGCCGGAAGTGAGAGAACCAGTTCCTCCACCACCACCACCTCCTGAACCAGTAGCCCCTGTTGTGGAAGCACAGCAACCCAGTTCTTCAGGGGGAAGTAAGGTGAAGATGACCGAGTACTTAAAGTTGGATGCTCCTAAATTCAATACAGGAGATGATCCCTTTGAGTATCTCAATGCAGTTAGAATGATAACAAGTGAGTTGGGAGCAGATGATGGTAGAGCCATTGAGATGGCAGGGTTCACGTTAAAGTGTAAGAAAGCTAGAGAATGGTTCAAGAACTATGTGGACCCGAGACTGGAGAGTATGATATGAGAAGAGTTCGCCAACGAATTTGCTGGATGGGCTTTTCCTGACAGTTCTAGGGAACTAAAGGTTGTGGAGTTTGAGCAGTTGAGACAGACGGAGGTGATGAGTGTTGATGAATATACAGATAAGTTCCTGGAATTGTTGCCCTATGTCGGTCAGGCATATGATACAGATCAGAAGAAGGCAAAGAGATATGCCACAAGGCTTCATCCCAGGTATTTCTCTTTGATTCTTCATGCGGAGAAGGAAAGTTTCCACTCTATTGTGGATGCTGCGAGAAAGATGGAGGCCAGTGCCATAAGTCAAGGTGTAGTCAAGGCACAGTCTTCTGGTGTTAAACCAGGTTCCTCCTCACAGAGTACAGTAAGTGCAAGTAAGAAGAGATGGGAGAAATTCAGAGGAAAGAGAGGCAAGTTCTGGAACAGGCTTAAGTCGGGTCTGGGAATGAGTAGTGGCTCCAGTTCTGGCGCAGATTTTCCAGTGTGCAAGAGGTGTGGCAAATAGCATAGAGGAGCTTGTCAGTTGGGATCCACAGCCTGCTATAGATGTGGGCAGGAGGGACATTATGCACGGGAATGTCCTCAGGCGACTTTGGTTGCACCATCCCAGCAGATGAGTACGGGCAGTGTAGTACAGCCAGTAGCTGCAGCCCTACCACCAAGCAGTGGTAGAGGAAGAGGAAGAGGGGCAGCCTCTTCATCAGGGATGGGTTCCCGAGGTGCAGGTCCGTCAGCCCCAGCACGGATTTTCACCCTGACTCAGCAGGAGGCAGACACGTCGAACACGGTGGTGTCAGGTAATCTCATCATTGGGTGTTCAGAGGTGTATGCTTTAATGGACCCCGGTGCTTCTCACTCTTTCATTTCTTCTAGAGCTGCAGAGAGGTTGGGTCTGATAGTGTCTGAGTTAGAGTGTCCTCTATGGGTCAGTGGACCCAAATGTGATCCATCTTTGGCAGAGTCAGTCTGTCGGTTCAGTCCAGTGTGCATAGAGGGTAGATACCTTCCAGCTGACCTGGTGGTTCTAGAGTTGACAAATTTTGATGTCATTCTGGGGATGGATTGGTTATCTACGTATGATGCGACCCTGAACTGTAGAGACAAGGTAGTCAGTGTTAGAGACCAGGATGGGTCAGAGTGTGTCTTCAGAGGAGACAGGAGAGGGACACCTAGAGGTTTGATATCAGCCCTCCAGGCTCGTAGGATGTTAAGGAAGGGGTGTCAGGGCTTCCTAGCGTATGTGAGAGAGCTAGACAGTCAGGTTAGGGAACCATCCTCAGTACCAGTGTTTAGAGACTTCCCAGATTTGTTTCCTGCAGAGCTTCCAGGACTACCCCCTGATAGGGAAATAGAGTTCGAGATTGAGTTGATGCCCAATGCCAGACCGATCTCTATTCCTCCCTACAGGATGGCACCAGCAGAGTTGCGAGAGTTGAAAGAACAGTTACAGGATTTGGTAGCTAAGGGTTTCATCCGCCCGAGTACCTCACCCTGGGGTGCTCCAGTATTATTTGTCAGAAAGAAGGATGGACCTCTGAGACTTTGTGTCGACTACAGACAGTTGAACAAAGTCACTATCAAGAATAAGTATCCGTTACCCAGGATCGATGATCTATTCGACCAGCTGGCAGGAGCAGGTTGTTTTTCTAAAATAGATCTAAGATCCGGATACCACCAGTTGAAAATCAGGGAAGGAGATGTATCCAAGACTGCTTTCAGAACCAGATATGGGCACTATGAGTTCCTGGTGATGCCGTTCGGGTTGACTAACGCCCCTGCAGCATTCATGGATCTCATGAACAGGGTTTTCCGGGAGTACTTGGATCGTTTTGTGATCGTCTTTATTGATGATATTTTGGTGTACTCCAGGAATGCAGAGGACCATGCCCAACATCTGCGGATAGTACTGCAAACCTTGAGAGAGCATGGCTTGTATGCCAAGTTCTCCAAGTGCGAGTTCTAGCTAAGGAGCATTTCCTTTTTGGGACATGTTGTATCAGAGGACGGTATAGCAGTAGATCCCAAAAAGGTAGAGGCAGTAGCCAACTGGCCTACACCCACGACAGTGACGGAGATCAAGAGTTTTCTGGGTTTGGCAGGCTACTATCGGAGGTTTGTGCAGGACTTCTCGAAGATAGCTGCTCCTATGACCAAACTGACCAGAAAGAATCAGAAGTTTGTGTGGTCAGAGGAAAGTGAAGAGAGTTTTGCAGAGTTGAAGAGACGTTTAACTTCAGTACCGGTGTTAGCACTGCCGATCAGTGATGAAGATTTCACAGTGTTCTGTGATGCATCCCGAGTGGGATTAGGTTGTGTGTTGATGCAGAATGATAGAGTAATAGCTTATGCTTCTAGACAGCTGAAGAAGCACGAGCTGAATTACCCGACACACGATCTGGAGATGGCAGCTGTTATCTTTGCACTTAAGATGTGGCGGCATTACCTCTATGGGGTAAAATGTGAGATCTATACGGATCATAAGAGCCTGCAGCACATCTTAAGTCAGAGAGAGTTAAACTTGAGGCATAGACGGTGGGTAGAATTGCTCAGTGATTACGATTGTAAAATCCAGTATCATCCGGGCAAGGCTAATGTTGTAGCTGATGCCTTAAGCCGAAAGTCACTTGGCAGTTTATCCCACATTGTAGTAGAGAGAAGACCGGTGGTGAAGGATTTCTACAAGCTCGTGGAAGAAGGGTTACAGTTGCAGGTATCTGGTACGGGTGCTTTGATCGCACAGATGAGAGTGACACCAGTGTTTCTAGAGCAAGTGGCTCTGAAACAGCACGAAGATCCCGAGTTAGTGAAGATTGCTAGGACTGTTCAGTCTGGCAACAGTTCAGAGTTCAGATTTGACGGTGAGGGGATTCTTCGACACGGTAAGAGGTTATGTGTACCAGATGATAGCAGTTTGAAGGCAGACATTATGAGGGAAGCTCATAATACGCGGTATAGCATTCACCCGGGAGCCACCAAGATGTATCAAGATCTGAGAAGGGTGTATTGGTGGCCAGCAATGAAGAGAGAAGTGGCACAGTTCGTGTCAGCCTGCGAGACATGTCAAAGGGTGAAGCTAGAGCACCAGAAGCCGGCTGGAATGCTTAACCCACTGCCGATTCCAGAATGGAAATGAGAGAACATCGCTATGGATTTTGTAGTGGGATTACCGGTGACGTCTAACAGATTAGACTCCATATGGGTGATTGTGGATAGACTCACTAAATCTGCTCACTTCATGCCAGTCAGGAGTAACTACTCTGTGGACAAGTTGGCGCAGGTGTATGTAGACGAGATAGTAAGGTTGCATGGAGTTCCAGTGTCGATAGTATCAGATCGAGGACCTCAGTTCACCTCCAGGTTTTGGCGGAGTCTGCAAAATGAAATGGGCACAAGGTTGGATTTCAGCACTGCTTTCCATCCACAGACAGACGGTCAGTCAGAGAGGACCATCCAGACCATTGAAGATATGCTGAGAATGTGTGTGTTAGACTTTGGCGGTTCTTGGAGGCAGCATCTACCTCTGGTGGAGTTTGCCTACAACAACAGCCATCATGCTAGCATAGGGATGGCTCCTTATGAAGCTTTGTATGGGAAAAAGTGCCGAACACCTGTTTGCTGGGAAGAGGTAGGAGAGAAAACTCTTGCAGGGCCAGAGTTAGTTGAGATAACCAGCAAGTTAGTGCCTATCATCAGAGAGAGGATCAGAACAGCTGTAAGCAGACAGAAAAGCTATGCAGACATCCGTAGGAAGCAGATAGAGTTCCAGGAGGGGGATATGGTATTGCTTAAGGTGTCTCTGATGAACGGAGTGGTTCGGTTTGGAAAGAAGGGTAAACTGGCCCCACGGTACATTGGTCCCTTTGAGATCTTGCAGAAGATCGGGCCTGTGTCGTATAAGCTAGATTTACCGACTTCTATGGAACGAATTCACCCGGTATTCCATGTTTCTATGTTGAGAAAGTTTGTGTCAGATCCAGAGAAGGTTCTTAGTGAACCTGAGGTGGAAATCTTAAGTGATCTCACCTATATAGAGCAGCCAGTGCGGATCCTTGACACCTAGATCAGAAAGTTGAGAAACAAGGAGATACCAATAGTGAAAGTTCTGTGGAACCACCACAACCTAGAAGAGTGCACTTGGGAGACTCGGGAGTCCATGCTCCAGCAATACCCGTATCTGTTTTAAGGTTAGTTTTCCCCTTTTCTATGTGTTTATGTTGTGTTAGGGACATTCGGGGACGAATGTTCTTAAGGGGGAGAGAATGTAATACCCGGCTCGAGTCCGGCATCGGCATTCCTGTAGTCCGGTGGAATCTCGGGTGTCGGAACCCGCGAGAAGGGTAAGGCATATGTTTTCTAAGGTTTTTCACTTGTTTTCATGTGGTGAAGTGTTAAAAGACTTGAGTTTTGAAAGAAAAGCAACAAGGGAGAAATGCAAAGGTTCGGCCGCCGAAGGTCACTTTAGGCCGCCGAACATTGCATGGTTGCGGCTTCACGTTCGGCTGCCGAAGGTGGTCTGGCCAGCCACCTATAAAAGGGCCAAAGGTCGGTGAGAGGAGGGTATTTTCTCCTCCACTTGCAGCCAGAGGTGAGTTCCAGCCTCTTCCACGTTGACTTTCATGTTTTCCATGATTTTCATCAAATCTTTCAAGAGTTTTAAGAGTTTTGGTGACTTTTGAAGGTTTTGAGCAAAAGAACCAAGTTTTGGAGCTTGGAGCTTTGGAAGAGCTTTTCTTCATATCTCCACGTTAGGATCCTTCATCCTCAAGTTGTGTAAGAGGTAAGTGAAGATCCTGAGCTTCTTTGATGATTTTGAAAGGTTTTATGAAGTTTGTATGGGTAGTATGCATGTTTAGGTTTAGGTGAGGGTTTTGGTAATTTGTGGTGTTTCAGCATGTTTAAGTGTTATGTGCTATGTTTGTTTGGGGTTTTAGGGTAGTTTTAGACCCCTTTGTGCATATATATGTGTATATGCTAGTTGGGAGTAGTTGATATGCATGTTTGTAGGTTTTTGGGCAAAGTTTGCATGAAACAGAGCAGGGTTCTACCCTTTGGGCAAAACCAGGTTCGGCCGCCGAAGGAAGGTTCGGCCGCCGAACCCCTTGTGGAGGCAGTTTCGGCTGCCAAAGGTTGCCTCCGAAAGCTAGGCTTTCGGTTTAGAAAGGGACTTTCGGCCGCCGAAAGAGGGAGTTTGGCCGCCGAAAGTGTGTGAGTTTCGTCTCTGGACGAGACCTTCGGCCGCCGAAGGTGCCGCCGAACATGCATGAGTTTCGTCTCTGGAGTAGGGTTTCGGCCGCCGAACCTGCCGCCGAAAGTGCCCTGTCCAGCTTTCTTTTGCATGTTTTATGTGATGGTTTTAGGATTGTTTAGGGGGGTTTTGGGGAGTTTCTTAGAGATGTTCTTGAGTGAGTTTAGTCCCTCATTTGAGTCCACCTGTGTAGGTACGGACCAGAGGAATCAGGGAGGTCAGCAGTAAGTCCAGTGTCAGAACCTGCAGAGTCTATTCAGAGATAACCAAAGGTGAGTGGAATTTAACTTAATGTTTTAATATGAGAACTGAATATTTTATCATGCTTCATGCATCATGACTATGCTATAGGGTGAGTGCATTAGTGTACACAAAGATGATGCATTGCATTTATCCTTGTACTTGGCATTGCTCCTTGTACATTGTTTATGTGAGACGGCACGGACTTCGTGAGGATTCATTAGCCCTCAGAGGAAAGACCTAGAACAGCCCTACGGGGACCAGGCACAACACAAAGACCTGGAACAGCCCTACGGGGACCAGGCACATGGTACTTAGGTACCCCAGATGAGATAGAGGGATTTTTTATCCGTCCGGCCGAGGTGATGTGCTTATGTGTTGCATTCCATGAGAGCATGTTTTATCACCTGTTATCTTATGACTATTCTACTCACTGTGCTATCGTAGCTCATCCCTCTCCCCTAACTCCAGTTATGCAGGTTCAGAGGTCAGAGAGAACTCAGCAGGGTACAGGAAGAGTACAGAGTTTTGTAATAGCTAGTGTGGACATGTAAATGTATAGAGATAATGTATATGTACAGTGTATGTACAATGTTTAGAATGGTGCTTGATTTATAAGACTTGTAATCCCTTTGTGGAGTCACATGATCAGTTTATGTATGTTTCTTTATTGTTGTATGTTTATGAGCAAAACCAGGCTTAACATTATGAGTTTGATCCGCCTAGGGCCATGAGGAGCTCTAGTAGGGATTAGTAGAGCACAGAGAGAGTGCATGCACAGGTTAAGCCTTGGAATGAAGAAAAGTTTTGTGTTTTTACAGCAATTGTATGATCATGTATGGGATTTCACAGGTATACAGACAGAATAGCAGGCTTACTACGGGTCCCGGCGACCTTAAGTCGATCTGGATCCTAGTGCCGGTGGCAGTTCGGTTTCCGGGCTGTTACAAAGTTCATCTTGATATGAATTATTTGTGTTGTGACGTATTCATACGATCATATGTTTTATTAAACTGTTTTTGTTGATATTTCTGTTCACTAGACTCTTGTAGCTTATTCCTTTTCCCTAATCCCATATTTACATGACCAAAATTAACTCGGGAAAACAGCAAAGTTGTGTGGTATAGTCATAATGTAATAGTTTAGTTGTAAACATATAATTTTTACTGTGGATTAAAATTGTGTTTTGTCCGAATTTCTTTTTATAATCCCTTATTTATGATCTTTTATGTGAAAGTTTAAAATTTAAATTATATTGAACCAAACTTGAGATATAAAATATTGACCATACTGGAGCATTTGATGAGAACTCTAGTATGAGTTTTATGTTTTCAGTTATAATGCATGCACACATCAAGTTTTGGTTAATGAAATAGAAATATTTTATATGCTTGTGTGATCATATATGATATTATATCAGGTGTAACATGATGTATAATAGATTTGCTACGGGCTCCGACAACCTTAAATTGATATGAACTTTAGCGTTGGTAGCGGTCTTATTTTCAAATCGATACAAGTCTGGTCCAAAGCACGCGCATTTATGACCTCGCTTAAGGCTAGTGGAGCTGACCATCACATTGAGAGTCATATCTAGTCATATCAGGTCGTGCCTTGTTCGCCTAACCTTTATCAAAGTTGATTGTCTTCAATTATCAAGACCTAATCGAACTTTATTAATATCATTAGGAAAAAAACACAAATAAATTTGGTAGAAGAACTAAACTAGAAAATAAGTGTGGAACTTGAGTTAGATCCTTTTTCAGAGTGAAAAACTAGTGGAAGGTAAATAAATCAGTGAGCTCATGATGATGAAGAAAGTACGGAGATGAAGTATCGTCGAGAGAATTGACATTGTTGTTGGATCAATTTGCGAATAATAACTAATATCGCTAGTTCTCTGATACCAGCTCATACACATGAGCTACTGCAGCGGCAGCTCCATATCAATCACAAGCTTAAATAATAAATAGAACTGACTAACTACTTCTATGTATATTATTAATATAATTTTATGTATTTTAAATAATAATTTATACAAGAGATGTTTTCAGATACTTTATTTTTAAAATTCAACTATTTTATAAAACATTTTAAAATATATTATTAAGATAAAATATCTCAAAATGCTTTTTGTAAAATTCAAAGTAAAAAAGAAAGTAGCACTTTGCTTAACATTGTATTTTAATTTTTTCATTTTTATAGATTTTAATAATAATAATAATAATGATGCCTTTGCACGTTAATCTAAGTCACTTTATAAAAAAATAAATTGGCTTTATTTATTATTATATAAATAGTTAAAATTTTAATTTAACGTAAATTAAATAAAATAAAAGTAAATTAATAATTAGTAACAACTTATAAATTTTATAAGTATTCAAATTTAAGTTTTTCACTAAGAAATTAATTTTGATTATATTTATTATTAAGTTAAAAAAATTAATTTAACGGTGCATTGAATAAAACAAAAATGAATTAATGAGGGTAAAATCTAAAAATGCAAAAAGACAATAATAAATTATTAATATTATTATTTTATTTATTTTCTAAATTCAATGGATATTTTTATTTGAAAAAAATTTATATTAATTTTATAAAATATATAAAATAAAAGGAATAGTAAGATATGGAACGGTAGAGTTACTTCTCTATAGAATATCATGAATTCTAGTTTAAAGGAACTAATACATTCACAATAGGTATATATTTCTTTTAAATTTAATATTATTTTTAATTAATATAGTTGAATACGACTCGTTTATAGAAAGAAAAAGTGTAACGTGAATACCGAGATTTATGAAGAGGAAGGTAAATTTAAAAAAAAAAAACTATAATTAGAAACAATTTTAGGCAGTGTTATAGTTTTTTTTTAAAGCAAAACTGATGATTGTATTAATAAAATTTCATTAAACAAAAAGATATATTATTTCAAACTGAGAGACGATTATGCCTAATAAATTTTCTAGTTAAAAGTATGAGTATTTAGAGTAGCAACGAACCCATCTAACAGAAATATCAGTTCTAGAATCTAACAAAAATTTATTATCATTCAAAATCAAACCACTGCATAAGATAATTTGATAAAAATACTCCTCAAATGCCTGTCGAAACCCTGCATAAAATAATTGAGCAAAAATACTCCTCCTTCTTTCTTATCTCTCGAGCATAAATATTAAAGTATCCCGAATAAAGTCACGGAATGGAGTTTTTACGAGATAAATCTCAAATAAGGTTCTAAAACTGACGTAATCGTTACGATTCCAGAAACTCATAATAACTAGTAAACCTCCATTGAACATTACCTTCCGAAACAACCGAATCAATAAAATTTGAAGAATAGTTAACCACAAAAACAGACACATGACTCGACTCTTCCACATTAACGAAAGGTCTCATCTCAATCATTGTCTATTGACTGAGAATTACGAAAAAATTTCATGCAAAAACTAAGAGTTTTTATTTTCATAAAAAATAAAATGTTCGACTTATAATTAGTAACCAAAATTTTCAATATATTAACTGTCCGAGAATTGCCGAGTTTTCGGCAGTTCCAACACAGAACGATCATTGCCGACTATCCCAACCTTTGACGGGAGGAACCGTTTCACTGTTGCCTGTCAAATTAACATTCACAGGGGTATTGTAAGATTAATTTAATTTAAATTAATTATAAAATTTATATAGATTTTAAGTAATTAATCATATTTCTATTTAAATTCCTTTTAATTAAATCACAATTCAAAAATTTAAATTTATATGCAACATTTTCTTAATTTATTTAAAATTCAAAAATTTTAATATATTTTAGAAATAAAATAGAGATCATTTAATTGAATACATTAATAATAAATTCCTAACAATCTATCTATGATTATATTATATTTATATATAAAAATAGAAATAGTGGAACAATGAGATTACCTAAAATACCCTTAATTTTTTTAATTATTAACAATTACCCTTAAATTTTAAAATGAATAACAATTTTTGTTAATTAAATTAAGCTATTTAATTTTAATATTTTAAATTTAGTATATATAAATACTAAAAAAATATTTTGAGATAAGATTATTATTAAAAAATAAGACTATACATTTAAAATGAAATTTAATTTTTTATTTAAAAATAAAATTATAATAAAAAATAATAAGATTATAAATGAAAAAAATTCATTTTCAATATAATATGATTTTCTTAAATGCAGATGTGAGCCGTGTTCGGTTCAAACTAAAAAAATCGATCGAACCGAATTAATTTAAAATTTTAGTTTGGTATTTTATTTAATTCGGTTCGATTCGATTTTTAATTTCAGAAATTTTGATTATTTCGATTTGGTTTGATTTTGATAAGAAAAAATTAAAAAAATCAAACCGAATTGATTAGTGATAATAATATGTTATTTTCAATAATATGGAGAAATTAAATCATATTAAAATTAAAATATTTTAATTAAATTTTAAAATATTAAAAATAAAGCGTAAAATATAAAAATTTTATTAAAAATCAAAACCGATCAAATCGAACTGAATCAAATAAAATCAAATCGATTTGATTTGATTCAATTTCTGATCAGAATTAGTTCGGTTTAATTTTCATAAATACTAAAATTTTAATTTTCAATTTATTCGATTCGATTTAGTTTAATTTTAAACTGAACCAATCGAATATTCACCCCTAATTGTATGTATTATGTGATGTTGATATAGAATTATCACTCTTAGAATTATTATAATTTTAGTACTAAATTTCTTTCTCAAATATTTAATATTAAAATATGTCTCTTCGTATTTTTTTATTTTATAATTTAATTAAATATAAAATCATACATTTAAAAGGGAGTTATTTTTTAATTAAAAAACAAAATTATAATCAACCATTAGAATGTTATAAACGAAAAACATGTTTCTAATACAATATGATTTTCATAATAATATAAAAAAATGAAATATATATTAATTAATTCATAATATATTTTATTTTAATTATTTTAAATAAGTAAATATTATATTATTTTCATTTTTGAATAAATATATTTTTTATTTTATTTTTTCTTGTCTAATTTTTATTGTTCTAATTGATGTAGTTATAAAATATGCATATGTATATAAATATTTTTTAAATTTAAATATTATTAAAATTTATTAGATTTAATTGTAATTATATTATTTACAATTAAATCAATTATCTAAATTTCATAATCCTTTTTTACCCCTACTTGTAGATGTATGGACCCGCGAAGATGGAAGGAAGGAAGGAAGGTGAGAGGACAATATGGGAATTTTGATTTGAGTGAGCGCGTGGGGAGCGTGACAGCTTGGGCATTCTGTGGGTTACTTGGACATTGCCATCTGAGGCCCAAAATCGTCTCCACTTATTCATCACCAAGCCTAGGCCAGAAGAGGTTTTTCAAAATAATTAAAAACTTTTCAATATTTAAAAAGTTTTATACTTATGTTTTGAATAGGAGTGAAGATTTTATTTTATAATTAAAATATCTTTCAATTAAAAAATCAATAAAATTGCATCAAATCAATTAATAATAATAATATATTATTTTTAATAATACAAAAATTTTAGATAATAAAATTGAAATATTTTGATTAAATTTTAGAATATTAAAAATAAAGTGTAAAAAAATAAAAATTTTATTAAAAAGTCTAACGGATCAAATCAAACTAAATCATATCAGTTCAATTCAAATAGATTTCTGTCCAAAATCGATTGCTTAAAAGAGTATCCTAGGTGTTAGAGTCCTAGAATTCCAGGGATCAAAACTGTAATTTTTCAACAATAGAGTTTTCGAGAAATAATATTGGAATAAATTAATATAAAATATTAGTAAGTTAAGGGTCGTGTTAGATATCTGAAATTCCCTTTAGATTATTTATTTAGGGAGTGTGTCATTTGAAACATATTGATGTCTCCTCCTGCCACAAGCCAAGTTGTTCCTAAGGCTATTTACGAGTGACTAGTTGGCCACCAGCAGGAACTGGACCCCAGTTGGTTACCGTAGGCCTACGGAGATTCTGAACTGTGTTTTCACTCCTTGTAGACCGTCCCCCTGTCTACAAGAGAGGTGAGAATTATCATAACGATGCTATCCATGATAATATATAATTACTATTTTGCCCTCAGAATAAAATAAGTAGCCTGTTCATGAATTCTCATATTCAATTTTTATCTCTTATGCCTACTGTGAGACTTCTGATTGAATGCTGCCTATTGATTTCGTTATTCCCTTATATAACCTCGACTAATTAGGGTATTCACTCACAGGATATCGGGTGATTTCTAAAATTGATTTAACTTGAAAGTATTCAAGTCGAGTGTCACATGGTTCCAAATAAATGTCAAAATGCGGGCCCGTAACACTAATCATGTGAAACTACAAAAAAAAAAAGAAATATAAAATTATACATGAATTTTGTCACAAAATAATATGGTATTTGGATGCATGTGCTAATGTCAAACCTTATTATATAAAAAATAATTACATTGTTAGAAAACTTAAACATTGGTAACTTCAATGGCAAACATTGGTAATTATATCAAAGACTTTTATGGCCTATACACTTTCACTTTAGTGTAGGTCCCAAATCTAAATTAAATCCCAATAATGTCCAAACCCTAAAAAAGAAATAAGAGTAGGGTTTGATTTTGTTATCCTCTCCAATCATTTGTTAACCTCTAATTATGTCGTCTCAAGCTATTGCATCATTGCCTTATCACATATGTGGTTTATCCTTTGAATTTCTACATTCACAAAATAATAGAGTTGTTAATAACTAAATATTGTTTAAAAAATATTTTATTATTTGACTGTTTGGATGTTCTCGAATCTTTTTAATTGCTCGTTCGAGAACTATGATATTTGATTTTAAAATTGAATTATTTTATTGTAGTTGAAAAAAATTTCTAGATTAATAGAAAGGAAATTTAATTGAAACGAATTAAAATTTTCTTCTATGATTAATGATATTCTGAGATCCGGAGAAAGTAGAGTTAAACAGTGTGTGAACTTATTTTGGAGGCTCAAGTTTTCCTCTTTTATTCTTTATTCTCTTATTTTCTAGTGACACATAACCTCTGTCACTCTGCTCCAGTACTACATGTCTTTGTCATGCAGAGTCGTGCGTACGGGCGTACCTGCCTGCCTATCCTCATCAGATAGCCATTTAATTCTCCTTCGATACACGTGGTGGTAGGGCCGTGGCATAACTGGGCCTGCTTTCCTATTCCTAGTTACATCAGCGAGGTAGGCTCCCTTCTGGCAGGTATGGGCCTTCGGACAGCCCGGCCTGCCTTAGGCACGAGTTGGGCATGAGGTGGACGGGCTGGCTCACTTAATGAGCTCCAAAGGGTTTTGGACCCATCTTTTTTCTCCAAGTCTCGACCTCAGCCCGGCCCGGATGTTAGAGGTCCAGTGTTTATCAATTAAAAAATATGACTCTTTATGCATGTTATACTTGATTCAAAAGATATAACTTAATTAGTAGATTTCCGCCCTTACAATTAGATTGTTGCTATTACATATTGAATATCTAATTGTGTAAATCTTACAATTTTTTTAAACCGTTATATAATATATCAATAAATGAACAAAAAAGAAGCTAGTGAGTAGTGTCGCTTTTAAATTGGTAGGTAATTATTTTGACACATGAATGGATTAGAAAATGAAATGCTAATTAGAAAAGTAGTGTTGTTTAGTGAAACATTTTGATGCCAATTTGTCACTCTTCAAAATTAACCAATCACAATTGAGATTAATGGAATCACATAACTTGAAAAGCACATCATTACTCATAACCCCTAACCGCTCCAACCCAACTTGGTAAGCATTATGAATTTGAGCCTCAAACTAAGCAAAGTTGGATTTGATTAGATTGATTACACACAAATAAAGTAATTTTTAGTTATAATTAACTTATAATTAATATTCCCACCAACATATGTTTTTTATTTTATTTTTCAATATGATTAGCTCTAATCAAAGTCTTAAATTTAAATTTTTTTAATTTTAAATATGACTACTGATGATCTGAAATTCAGAAAATAGGGTTTTACAGGAATTTTGTGAACTTAGAAAAAACTTAGGTCTAGAGGAGGGTGATTCTCCTTTTATCTATTTTCTTTTGTCTGCTAGTGAAGTATAACAAATTGTCTATCATTGGACCACCTGTCCCTGCCATAATGATTCGGGCGTACGAGAATATCATATTCCTGCTACATGCATAACGGCCTCTGATTCTCCATGGGCACGCATGCTGAGGGACCCACCAGACGGATGGATCGGTCTTCTTCTAGGATCCGATCCGGACCGGAAGATAAGATTAAAATTAAGTGCAAAGATGATCCGTTTGGTAAGTCGTACAGACTGGACGAGCCTGATTGAGGAACTTAGATGAAGTCCGGTCTTAAGGCTGAGTGGGCCGGACTAGGTCCATGCGGGAGACTTGAAGACCTTCAGATAATGGGCTCGGCTCCAGACCGGAATGAAGAAATCCAGCGATCATCAATTGCTATATTTATTAATAAACTAAAAAATAAAAATTTTAAATTTTATATATAAATCAGATTTTTTTTTTTGAAATGGATATAAATCAGGTTTAATGCATCTTTTAGGCTAAAGACATTATGTTAACTGATGTCTATGTGCTGTAAATACTAATCACGTGCATTAAAAAAATAAAACTAATTGCTTAATACTCAATTTTTATAGAGTAATTATATATGCAAAATTAATTTTAAATTTAATAATTAAAAATAATACAATGAAAATAATTAAGCGGGAAAGGATTTTAGCGGTTTTTTTTGGGGGGAGCCCGGAGGGGGAGGGAACAGGTCGCCAGATCTATCCACCGAATGAAGCACAGGCGGAGCAGACATAGTACGGTGGAAGTGCCAGGTGACGACACGCGCCACCAATGAGACTGACTGATGAGTAACGCATGTATTGTCAGCTTAAAAGAACTGCGTCTCCTCTGACAGACCCACCATCCAATGCGTCTGCCTTCTTCCAACATTTTCAATTCTAATTTTTCTATTATTATTTTTCCTTTTAAATGTTTTTTTCCCCCAAATATGAGTTATATTAAAATTACTTCATATGCTTTAGTTTTATAAAATTACCGATTCAGTTTCTCAATTTTCACTAGATCAAATTGGAAAATCTTCATCTATATTTTTAAATAATATTTCTTTTTTAAATTTGACAGAGATAAAAATAAATATTAAATTTTATTTGTAAATATAAATAAAAATTTTATTTTTTCAAATATAACCAGAGATGAAAAACCAGTTTACCCAATAAAAATAGGCAATCGAAAATGTGTACACAGCTAGTCTAAGGCTGTCTCCCCCAGATATTGAAATAGCATGCTGTAACTAATCATTCCCAACTTCAGTCCTTGTTTTTCTTTTTCTTTTTCTTTTTCTTTCTTAATATTATGGCCTTAATGTCTTGTCATTTAACTATAAATATATTAAAAAATAAAATTAATTTTAAAAGTATAAAATTAAATAACATTGACTTATATTCTTTGGCCATTAAAGATAAACGCTGTGAAAGTTTTTTAAAATAAAATTACTTAAAAGTATTAAGAATTAAAATATATATATATATATATTTTTTATTTTGCAGCTAAAAAAATTAAAATGTGTATCTTATTAAAGTCAATAACTAGTTGATGACCGCTGGGTTGTACCACCCCAATACGAGGCCAAACCCACAATGACAGGTCTAGTCCAAACTCACGAAGCTCCTCAAGTGTGTCGGCCCAGACCATTTGGCTTTGAGATCGGGCCTCTATGGAGCCTCAGCCTCTTTACCCCAAGTTCGGCCATGAAACTTGGCAGGAGAGGGAATAATCGGTCCAGCCACCTAGCAGTCCTGTTTACACGCGTACCAGGGGGAATTAAATGGCCGTTTAGCATGGAGCAGGCGTCTGACGCTTTCGTACGTACGTATCTGTGTGATAGAGACAGGTGGTCCAGTAGTTGTAAGACCATTAGACGTCACTAGCAGACAAAAGAAAAAGAATAAAAGGAGATGGACACTCTCCTCTCAGATCAAACTTACTCAACTGCTGTAAACTTTTATTTTTCTGGATCTCAAAACATTACTAGTTAATTCACATCTTGAGAACATAATAAAACAATTTATTTTTACAGTAAGTTATATCAATTTATGTTTAATAAAATTAATTTTTAAAATAAGCTTTAAAATGTATTACTCCATTTAAGCGGGATGCATGGTTTAATCAAGCATACAAATATAAATATATACGATGTTCTTAGATCTAAAAAGAGGTAGACTCTAAATATATTTTAGTAAGTTTAGTTTGTATTTTTTTCTTATTTTTTTATTTTTTTATTTTTTTATTTATTTCTATATTTTAGTAAGTTTAGTTTGTATTTTTTTTTATTTTTTTATTTTTTTATTTATTTCTTAATGGCGCGTAATTATCGTTCTGCGTTTGTATCCTCCTTCCACAGCTATACTGGCCGTACGCACGGATATATTATATCTTTTTCAATCATCAAACGACCATTTAATTCTATCCGGCACTGTGGGGACGCGATATCGAGAGTCACGAAATTTGTTATGTCGCGGGCCAGAGGGATAAATGGGGTTAGGCTTTCCCCGTGTAGGCTCGAGTCCGGTCTGGCCCCTCAATACGAATTTTAGACTTATACACGAGGCAGATTTGACTGTTGGGTCTTAATAGAGATAAGACTTAGCATTTCCAATACAGGTCTAATCTGAGCCGGAGTGTTCATGGTCCAGTTATCGTCAAGTGCCTCTTTACCTGCTCATTAATTATTTCATGATTAATGAGGTGGTAAAACCCGAAACTCTAATTATTACTGCGCGACTCTATGAGAGTTCCTGTCAAAACGTCTCCTCTTTGACTTTACCCATTTCAAACTTGTGCTTTTGATATCACTCACTGGTCTGCCTTTTGTGCTGCTTCTGCTATCTTGCCATTTCTCTTATGATTCCTGCCTTTCTAATTCGAGGGACGTCTTATTCTTCTTATGGATTCTGCTAAGATTCCTAACGTAGTGAGTCTAGTGTCCTCCATCACCCTTTCATCTCTTTCTCATTACTTCTCTAGCGACTATTCTGACACCACCATCTATAGGATTAGGGCATCCCTTCCGAATGAGATGATTGTTCTCCCCTACCCACCGCTGGCGGGTCTAATAGATGCCTAGCAAGGGTGCAATCAGGTCTTTTTTGTCAAACAACGCGATTTTGAGCTGACATTTCCTTTTATTCCTTTCTTCATTGAGATCTTTCGTCATTTTAGGATGACTCATCGGATGCTATCCCTCAATTCCATCTTGTTCATGTGTTGTTTTGAATCTGTTTGCCTGCACTAGGATTTTGCCCCTTTTATTGAGCTATACTGCACCATTTTTCGACTCGTTAGGTCATCCATGGGTTCTACTACTTTGGTCCTCGGGCTGGGTTGTCCATATGTGTCAGGTATAAGAACTCAATAAAAGGCTGGGCCGAGGCTTCCATTGTCATCAAGCTAAAAAAGAGCTCGGGGATCAATTGGATGTCTACCTCTCCTGGGGGAGGTCCCCTAGGGTTGTAATGACTTTTCTAGGTTAAACCTAGTGGATCAAGTTTGCCTTCTTCGACTGACCTCTGAAAATAGGAAGTATGACGTCGAGAAGTGCATATTTATGTCTAACCTGCGGGACTGCAGAAAAACTAGTATTCTTTTCAGGTTTTCTTTCCCTTTGTGCTTTCCTTTTGTTATTTTGGGCTCTAACTAAATTGGCGCTTTCTTTTCAGCTTCTACGATATCAATGGACTCCATCAAACTCCCGAAGAATTTCACTCTATCCCGGAAGAGCATGAAGGCGACTCTGGCTGCCTTTAAGGTCAATAAGATTGTAGCAAATGTGACCTAGGAGGTCTTCCAAGCTGCGTTTCCTGGTTCTGCAGCTTGTAGTTCTGCCCCCACCTCTGCACCTTCTTTGGCTTTGGTGCTCGAGACAGGGAGCTCTCGCTTTGCCTCCTCGAAGACGACAGTCCCCTCTAAAGCGTCGGCTTTTGTCAAGACTCCTCCTGCTCCCAAGGAGACACCTAAAGAGCCCATCATGCTCAACGATTCGACCAAGAGCAACTCAAAAGAGGGTACCAGGGATGAGGTTCATTGACGGTGAACCCTTTAGCGGCAGGTGGTACGCTTAGTGGAGTGCTGAGCCCTCTCCGTTGCAGCATCTGGCCTAGCTAGTGAGCAATGTTCTGTAGCTGGAGAGCCATGTTTTGCAGCTCTTGGTCATATACGGTAGTTCGGGACATAGTCCCTACTGAGTTTGGCAAGGGGTTAAATAATGTGGCTGGCTGGCTTATTGGGGCGGTTGGACTAGAAAATGAGAAGTATGGTCCTTCCTGAGTCGAACTCAGGTCATTTGGAGAGGTTCCGGTATGGTTTTCGTCGTGATTAGCTATGTGGATCTCAATGGATAAAATGAGGATGAGAACTCCAGTGGTGAAAAAGATTTTCTAAGTTTCCTACTGTAATACCCGGCTAGACTCCGGTATCGGAATTCCTACCGTCCGGTGGAATTTGGGTGTCGGAAACCTCTAGAAGGGTAAAAGCATGTTTTTATAAAATGTTTTCATGTATTTTAATGTTTTAAGTATGATTTTAAATAAGTTTTTGCATGAAAATTCTTTAAGGAAAAACCCAGGTTCGGCCACCGAAACTCACTTTCGGCCGCCGAACATGCATGGACTTTGGGAGGCACGTTAGGCCCCCGAAAGTCTAAGTGAGGGAAGTGCAGGTTCGGCCGCCGAACCTCATGTTCGGCCGCCGAACATTGCATGGATGCGGAGGCACATTCGGCCCCCGAACGTGGCCTGGCCAGCCACTATAAAAGGGTCCCCTTGGTCCGCACGGGCGAGCTTTTTCTCTCCCATTGTCGGCCAAGGTGAGTCTCCACCGCTCCTCCCTCGATCTTGAGTGTTTCCTTTAGATCTTTCATGGTTTTAACAAGTTTATAACTTCGTTTTGAAGATTAGTGAGCTTTGAGCAAGTTTTGAGCAAGTTTTGAGCTTGGAGGCCCAAGGAGCTAGATTTCTCCCAACTCCAAGTTAGATCGCCTCAACCCTCGATCTTCAAGAGGTAAGAGCCGATCTTAAGCTCAATGTATGATTTAAACAAGTTTCATGAAGTTTTAAGGGGGTAGAATGCATGTTAGGGTATATGTTGAACCTATGGGTTTTTGATGACTTTATGAACAATGTAGCTTGATTGTGTGTGAATGAAGTGTTGTAGATGGGGTATATTCATGTTTGAGGCCCCTAGGAACTTGTATGCATGCTTTGGTTGAAAAATATGCATGATTTATGGTTTTGGGAGGCAGGAGGTTCATTTGAACCAAGTTTCTGCCATTTGGCAGAAACCAGGTTCGGCAGCCGAAGGAAGTTTCGGCCGCCGAACCCCTCTTGTGGAGGCAGCTTTCGGCTGCCGAAGGTGCCCCCGAAAAGAGACTTTTGTCTCTGTCTGGCACTTTCGGCCGCCGAAGGTGCCGCCGAACCTAGCTGAGTTTCGTCTCTGTCCAGGACTTTCGGCCGCCGAAGGTGCCGCCGAAGGTGCCCTGTTCAGCCATTTCATGCATATTTTCTGTGATGTTTTCATGATGTTTTAGGGGGTTTTTGGGGGATATATTAGAGTTGTGTTTATATATGTTTGGTCCCTCATTGGAGTCCACCTGTGTAGGTTCGGACCCGAGGAACCGAGGACCCCAGCAGTGAGTGAGCTGCTTCAGTGTCTGGTCAGAGCTAGCCAGAGGTGAGTGGAAACAAGCTTAATGTTTTAAAATCAAGCAATTAAATGTTTTGAGCATGTTTCATGCATCATGATGACATGTAATAGGCTGATTGCATTAGTTCACGAATATGTCGCATTGCATTTTATTTTGTGGTTGTGGGTGAATGCTGTATGATCCAATTAGTCCACGAGACTTAATATATGATATAACAGGAAGACCAGGACCCCATGCTACGGCCTGGCACGAGACTTTATGTATGTATGACAGGAAGACCAGGACCCCATGCTACGGCCTGGCACGAGGCTTTATATATGTTATGACAGGAAGACCAGGACCCCATGCTACGGCCTGGCACGAGACTTTATGTATGTATGACAGGAAGACCAGGACCCCATGCTACGGCCTGGCACGAGACTATGTTGGGACTAATTGGTGACAGGTTCACCCTTGATGTGAATTGTTTGTGATATGATGCATTCCATGAAAGCATGAATTTTAATATAATGTTTTTAGTTTCTGCTCACTGGGCTTTTAGCTCACCCCTCTCCCCTAACCCCAGGTTTGCAGGTACGGGATTGATAGAGAAGAAAAGAAGAGAAAAGTCATATGTATGTAATAGTTAGAGTATGTGGACATGACAATGATAAGAATGTAATGTAAAGTTTGAACAGTTATGTTTATGTAACTATGTTATTGAGGATAGAGTTGTGCTTGACCATAGTATATGTTAATCCCTTGGTATGTACATGATCTTATTTTATGATGTATATGTGAACCAACTCAACACAGGATATATATTGCCCATTGAGGCTTTGATGAAATCCCACAGAGGGATTAATGTTTATGTATATGATGAATATAGTGCATGCACAGGTTGAGTTTGGTGAATGAAGAAAAAGAAAAGTTTTTAATTCTTATGTATGTTTGTTGATCATGTATGGGATTAAACAGGTAAACAGGATGTATGTAGGCTTGCTACGGGTTCCGGCGGCCTTAAGCCGACCTGAATCCTAGCGCCGGTAGCGGTCCGGATTTCCGGGGCGTTACAGAGTGGTATCAGAGCCCTAGGTTCATATGGTCGGACCTAGAGTGTCGGGCTCATAGAAGTTATAGAAGGTCAAGCACAATAGGCAAAAATCATGTCCACTAGGATAGGATGTAGAGTCCTGTTTTGCTATGATTGTATGATATGCCATGATGATATGCTATGTGTGTAATGTAGCTGTGAGGTTCATGCTTGCCGACATGAACCATTTAATGCTAAAGTTTATGTGATGTTTACTGTTTCTCAGAAAACAGGATGAGAGGAACCCGTCGATCTGCACGATTGACTGGAATACCACCTCAGGACGAGGGCATTGATGCCCGTCCTTCAACATTGCCTAGGGCAATGTCAAGTAGGTCCAACAGGGACCGAGCAGTGAGAGACCCTAGAAGGTCTTTAGATCTGGGAAGAAGCAGATCAGTCAGAGGAACAGTGCAGGGAGGTATGTCAGAGGATATGGGGGATCAGATGGATGTTGATCAAAGGAGGGATGGCAGTTTGGGCGTCAGTATGTCAGAAGAGGGTATGGGAGAATCCCAAGGAGGCACTCAGGCCTCGGGATTTGTTCAGCCACCTCACTATCCGCCCTACACCCAAAATCCCGGGTATTCGATGGGAGGTACATCGGATTACCCTAGTTTTAACCCCTACCCCACACAGATGCCATACCCACCATACTACCCACCATATCCACAGTACCCAGTGTACCCACCTCCACCATACTATCCAAATCCAGCAAACCCCACTCCGGGGGATGCTGTACCTCCACCACCACCAGCACCTACATGCCCAGATACCCAGATACCTCAGCCTAGCTCATCTGGGGGAAGTAAGGCTATAATGACAGATTACATGAAGTTGGGTGCTCCCCAGTTTGAGTCAGGTGATGACCCGTTCGTATATTTGGAGAAGGTCAAGATGATCACAGAGGAGATCGGAGCTGATGATAGTAGAGCCATTCAGATGGCTGGTTTCACCTTGAAATGCAAAAAGGCCCGTGAGTGGTTCAAAAACTATGTGAAGCCGAGGGTGGATAGCCTATCGTGGGAGGAGTTCGCTAATGAATTAGCAGGATGGGCTTTCCCTGATAGTTCAAGGGAATTGAAGATGATAGAATTCGAGCAGTTGAGGCAAACCGATGACATGAGTGTAGACGAGTATACTGACAGGTTTATGGAGTTGCTGCCTTTTGCTGGGTAAGACCTTAGCACAGACCAGAAGAAGTCGAGGAGGTATATCATGAAGCTCCATCCCAGGTATTCCTCCTTGGTACAGTCAGCAGATAGAGAGAGTTTTCACGCCATAGTAGACATGGCTAGGAGAATGGAGGCTAGTGCCATCGTTCAGGGGACAGTCAAACAGACAGTGGCACAAGCTTCTGGTTCTAAAACTCCGGGAGGGGGAAGGTTAGATCCCTCTACCTTGAGTGCAGCAGCTTCAGGCAGTAAGAGATGGGGTAAGCCCAAGGGTAAGAAGAATAAGTTCTGGAACAAGGTCAAGTCTAGTCTGGGATTTGGCAGTAGTTCTAGTTCTGGGGCAGATAATGCAGCTTGTGCGAAGTGTGGTAGACCACACAGGGGTTTATGCCGGTATGGGACGACGACCTGCTACAGATGTGGGCAAGAGGGGCATATGTCATGGCAATGTCCTAAAGCAGTTCCTACGGCACAGACACAGCAAACAGCTTCAGGAAGTGTGGCACAGCCAGTAGCTCCAGCTGCTACACAGGCCAGTGGCAGAGGCAGAGGGAGAGGGTCAGCTTCTTCCTCAGCAGGATTCAGAGGTGAAGGTCCATCAGCTCCAGCCAGGATCTTCACCATGACGCAGCAGGAGGCTAACACATCCAACACCGTGGTGTCAGGTAATCTCATCATTGGGTGTTCTAATGTGTATGCATTAATGGACCCGGGTGCATCTCACTCTTTTATTGCACCGAGAGCCGTTCAGAGGTTAGGATTGATGGTCTCTGAGTTAGAGTGTCCCCTATGGGTCAGTGGACCCAAGTGTGACCCGTCAGTTGCAGAGTCAGTCTGCCAGTGTAGTCCAGTTTTTATAGAGGGAAGATGCTTGTCCGCCGACCTTGTGGTTCTAGATTTGACAGACTTTGACGTCATTCTAGGGATGGATTGGCTATCTACCCATGGTGCTACCTTGGACTGCAGGGACAAAGTAGTTAAGTTCAGATATCAGGATGGGTCAGAGGTCGTCTTCAGAGGAGACAAGAGGGGTACACCTAGAGGTCTAATTTCAGCTCTTCAGGCTCGTAGGTTGCTTAGGAGGGGATGTCAGGGGTTTCTAGCTCATGTGAGGGAGTTGGATAGTCATGTTAGAGAGCCCGCCTCAGTGCCTGTGGTGAGTGAGTTCTTAGATGTTTTCCCAGACGAGCTGCCAGGGTTACCACCTGCTAGGGAGATAGAGTTCGAAATTGAGTTAATGCCTGGTACCAGACCGATCTCTATCCCTCCCTACAGGATGGCACCAGCCGAGATGAAAGAGTTAAAAGAACAGTTGCAGGAACTGGTAGACAAGGGTTTCATCCGACCGAGTACCTCACCTTGGGGTGCTCCAGTACTCTTTGTGAAGAAAAAGGATGGATCCCTCAGGCTTTGTATCGACTACAGGCAGTTGAACAAAGTCACCATCAAGAATAAGTACCCATTGCCAAGGATCGACGATCTATTCGACCAGCTAGCAGGAGCGGGTTGTTTCTCCAAAATAGATCTGAGATCCGGGTACCATCAATTGAGAATCAGAGAGGAGGACGTGCCAAAGACGGCCTTCAGGACCAGATATGGGCACTATGAGTTCCTTGTAATGCCGTTTGGGTTAACCAACGCCCCTGCAGCATTCATGGACCTCATGAACAGAATATTCAGACCATACCTGGATCACTTCGTTATTGTCTTCATAGATGATATCCTAGTGTATTCCAGGAATGCAGAGGAGCATGCCCATCATCTGAGGATAGTTTTGCAGACCTTGAGGGAACATGGCTTGTATGCCAAGTTCTCCAAGTGTGAGTTCTGGTTAAGGAGCATATCATTCTTGGGGCATATAGTGTCAGAGAATGGAATAGAGGTAGACCCCAAGAAAGTAGAGGCTGTGACTAACTGGCCCAGACCCACCTCAGTGACAGAGATCAGAAGTTTCTTGGGTTTGGCTGGTTATTACAGGAGGTTCGTACAGGACTTCTCCAAAATTGCAGCTCCTTTAACCAGATTGACCAGAAAGAATCAGAGGTTCGAGTGGACCGATCGATGTGAAGAAAGCTTTGAGGAGCTCAAGAAGAGGTTGACTTCAGCACCAGTGTTAGCTCTGCCAACCAGCAATGAGGACTTCACAGTATTCTGTGATGCATCCAGAGTAGGCTTGGGTTGTGTGTTGATGCAGAATGGTAGGGTGATCGCTTATGCTTCTAGACAGCTAAAGAGGCATGAGATGAATTACCCCACACACGATCTGGAGATGGCAGCAGTTATCTTTGCCCTCAAGATGTGGAGGCATTACCTCTATGGGGTAAAATGTGAGATCTTCACAGATCATAAGAGCCTGCAGCACATCTTGAGTCAGAGAGATTTGAACTTGAGGCAGAGGAGATGGGTAGAACTGCTCAGTGACTATGATTGTAAGATACAGTACCATCCGGGTAAGGCTAATGTAGTAGCTGATGCCTTAAGCCGGAAATCACTTGGCAGTCTATCCCACATCACGGCAGAGAGGAGACCGGTGGTGAAGGAATTTTATAAGCTCATTGAGGAGGGTCTACAGATGGAGTTGTCTGGTACAGGTGCTTTGATTGCACAGATGAAAGTAACCCCCGTGTTTCTGGAGCAGGTGGCTCAGAAACAGCACGAGGACCCAGAGTTAGTGAAGATTGCCAGGACTGTTCAGTCAGGCAAAGATAGTGAGTTCAGATTCGATGATAAGGGGATCCTCCGCTATGGGAATAGACTATGTGTACCAGATGACATCGGGCTAAAAGGAGACATTATGAGAGAGGCTCATAATGCAAGGTACAGTGTTCACCCTGGAGCCACCAAGATGTATCAAGATCTAAAGAAGGTTTATTGGTGGCCAGCTATGAAGAGGGAAGTGGCACAATTCGTGTCAGCCTGCGAAATATGTCAGAGGGTGAAGCTGGAACATCAGAAGCCGGCTGGAATGCTTAACCCGCTACCCATTCCAGAATGGAAATGGGAGAACATAGCTATGGACTTTGTAGTGGGGTTACCGGCAACATCCAACAGACTAGACTCCATATGGGTGATTGTGGACAGACTCACCAAATCTGCTCACTTCATCCCAGTTAGGAGCAACTACTCTGTGGATAAGTTAGCGCAGGTGTATGTTGAGGAGATTGTCAGACTACACGGGGTCCCGGTATCTATAGTGTCAGATAGAGGGCCCCAGTTTACCTCCAGGTTTTGGCGGAGTCTGCAGAGTGCTATGGGTACTAGGTTGGATTTCAGCACTGCCTTCCACCCACAGACAGACGGACAGTCAGAGAGGACCATCCAGACCATAGAAGATATGCTCAGAATGTGTGTGCTAGATTTTGGCGGTTCTTGGAAGCAACATCTACCTTTGGTGGAGTTTGCCTACAATAACAGCTATCATGCTAGCATAGGGGTGGCTCCATATGAAGCTTTGTATGGGAGGAAGTGCAGGTCACCCGTTTGCTGGGAAGAGGTTGGAGAGAGGTCCTTAGCAGGGCCTGAGCTTATTGAGATCACCAGCAGGGTGGTGCCCATTATCAGAGAAAGGATAAAGACTGCCACCAGCAGGCAGAAAAGTTATGCAGACATCCGCAGGAAACAGGTAGAGTTTCAGGAGGGGGATCTAGTATTGCTCAAGGTGTCTCCGATGAAAGGGGTGGTTCGATTTGGTAAGAAGGGTAAGCTAGCTCCGCGGTACATTGGACCCTTTGAAGTCCTGCAAAGGATTGGGAATGTATCGTACAAGCTGGACTTGCCTGCTTCTATGGAGAGAATCCATCCGGTTTTCCATGTTTCCATGTTGAGGAAGTTCGTGTCAGATCCGGGCAAGATTCTTAGCGAGCCTGATGTGGAGATCCAAGAGGATCTCACTTATGTTGAACAGCCAGTGCGGATTCTTGACACTCAGATCAGAAAGTTGAGGAACAAGGAAATCCCGATGGTGAAAGTCCTTTGGAACCACCACAATCTGGAAGAATGCACCTGGGAGACACGGGAGTCTATGCTCCGGCAATACCCTCATCTCTTTTAAGGTTAGTCTCTATGTGTTTTATGTGTATGTTATGTTATTTGTTATACATGTACTAGTTGAGGAACATTCGGGGACGAATGTTCTTAAGGGGGGGAGAATGTAATACCCGGCTAGACTCCGGTATCGGAATTCCTACCGTCCGGTGGAATTTGGGTGTCGGAAACCTCTAGAAGGGTAAAAGCATGTTTTTATAAAATGTTTTCATGTATTTTAATGTTTTAAGTATGATTTTAAATAAGTTTTTGCATGAAAATTCTTTAAGGAAAAACCCAGGTTCGGCCGCCGAAACTCACTTTCGGCCGCCGAACATGCATGGACTTTGGGAGGCACGTTAGGCCCCCGAAAGTCTAAGTGAGGGAAGTGCAGGTTCGGCCGCCGAACCTCATGTTCGGCCGCCGAACATTGCATGGATGCGGAGGCACATTCGGCCCCCGAACGTGGCCTGGCCAGCCACTATAAAAGGGTCCCCTTGGTCCGCACGGGCGAGCTTTTTCTCTCCCATTGTCGGCCAAGGTGAGTCTCCACCGCTCCTCCCTCGATCTTGAGTGTTTCCTTTAGATCTTTCATGGTTTTAACAAGTTTATAACTTCGTTTTGAAGATTAGTGAGCTTTGAGCAAGTTTTGAGCAAGTTTTGAGCTTGGAGGCCCAAGGAGCTAGATTTCTCCCAACTCCAAGTTAGATCGCCTCAACCCTCGATCTTCAAGAGGTAAGAGCCGATCTTAAGCTCAATGTATGATTTAAACAAGTTTCATGAAGTTTTAAGGGGGTAGAATGCATGTTAGGGTATATGTTGAACCTATGGGTTTTTGATGACTTTATGAACAATGTAGCTTGATTGTGTGTGAATGAAGTGTTGTAGATGGGGTATATTCATGTTTGAGGCCCCTAGGAACTTGTATGCATGCTTTGGTTGAAAAATATGCATGATTTATGGTTTTGGGAGGCAGGAGGTTCATTTGAACCAAGTTTCTGCCATTTGGCAGAAACCAGGTTCGGCAGCCGAAGGAAGTTTCGGCCGCCGAACCCCTCTTGTGGAGGCAGCTTTCGGCTGCCGAAGGTGCCCCCGAAAAGAGACTTTCGTCTCTGTCTGGCACTTTCGGCCGCCGAAGGTGCCGCCGAACCTAGCTGAGTTTCGTCTCTGTCCAGGACTTTCGGCCGCCGAAGGTGCCGCCGAAGGTGCCCTGTTCAGCCATTTCATGCATATTTTCTGTGATGTTTTCATGATGTTTTAGGGGGTTTTTGGGGGATATATTAGAGTTGTGTTTATATATGTTTGGTCCCTCATTGGAGTCCACCTGTGTAGGTTCGGACCCGAGGAACCGAGGACCCCAGCAGTGAGTGAGCTGCTTCAGTGTCTGGTCAGAGCTAGCCAGAGGTGAGTGGAAACAAGCTTAATGTTTTAAAATCAAGCAATTAAATGTTTTGAGCATGTTTCATGCATCATGATGACATGTAATAGGCTGATTGCATTAGTTCACGAATATGTCGCATTGCATTTTATTTTGTGGTTGTGGGTGAATGCTGTATGATCCAATTAGTCCACGAGACTTAATATATGATATAACAGGAAGACCAGGACCCCATGCTACGGCCTGGCACGAGACTTTATGTATGTATGACAGGAAGACCAGGACCCCATGCTACGGCCTGGCACGAGGCTTTATATATGTTATGACAGGAAGACCAGGACCCCATGCTACGGCCTGGCACGAGACTTTATGTATGTATGACAGGAAGACTAGGACCCCATGCTACGGCCTGGCACGAGACTATGTTGGGACTAATTGGTGACAGGTTCACCCTTGATGTGAATTGTTTGTGATATGATGCATTCCATGAAAGCATGAATTTTAATATAATGTTTTTAGTTTCTGCTCACTGGGCTTTTAGCTCACCCCTCTCCCCTAACCCCAGGTTTGCAGGTACGGGATTGATAGAGAAGAAAAGAAGAGAAAAGTCATATGTATGTAATAGTTAGAGTATGTGGACATGACAATGATAAGAATGTAATGTAAAGTTTGAACAGTTATGTTTATGTAACTATGTTATTGAGGATAGAGTTGTGCTTGACCATAGTATATGTTAATCCCTTGGTATGTACATGATCTTATTTTATGATGTATATGTGAACCAACTCAACACAGGATATATATTGCCCATTGAGGCTTTGATGAAATCCCACAGAGGGATTAATGTTTATGTATATGATGAATATAGTGCATGCACAGGTTGAGTTTGGTGAATGAAGAAAAAGAAAAGTTTTTAATTCTTATGTATGTTTGTTGATCATGTATGGGATTAAACAGGTAAACAGGATGTATGTAGGCTTGCTACGGGTTCCGGCGGCCTTAAGCCGACCTGAATCCTAGCGCCGGTAGCGGTCCGGATTTCCGGGGCGTTACACCTACAGACAGCGCCAATTGATATCCTGAGATCCAGAAAAAAGGTAGGCTCAAAGTATATTTTGGTAAATTTAGTCTGGTTTGTCTTTTCCTTACTTTATTTACTCATTTTTCCTTTTGTTTTATAGTGATACATAATCGTCGTCTTGCGTCTGTATCCTCCTACCACAGTTATGTTGACTATATGTACAAATGTCCTGTATCTTTTTTCATCATTAGACGACTATTTAATTTCATTCGATGCCGTGGAAACACGATTCCAAAAGTCACGGAATTTATTATTTCACGTGCCAAAAGCATAAACGGGATTAGACCTTTCGCGTGTAAGCTTGAACCCGATTTGGCTCCTCAACGCGAATTTTAAACTTATACACAAAGTAAGTCTGCCTGTTGGGTCTTAATAGGGTTCATACTTGAACTTTTCAACATGAATTTAGCATCAACCCAATTATCATTAATATATATATAAAATAATTAATACAGATATTTTTTATGTGTTGATTATAAAATCTAAATCCATAAATAATTCGGTGAATACATGCCGTCTGATCTCAGGGGTATGAATAGTTATTATTTATTTTTTATACTTTAAGAATTCAGATAAAATTTTTTTTTTTAGCGATTTGTATTTTCTCCATAAGAAAACAAAATGAAAGAAAAAGGCAGGCAGGCATGGGCGGCCAAAACTGTTGAAGAGGGACATCCTAGCCAGCTATGGAACGGAGACAAAAAGAAATGATTGAGTTTGCCATCCCACATCTTCCCTCTCTCCAACTCCATTAGGGCTTTTTATTATTATTTTTTTAAATAAACTCCCTCAGGACCCATCCACAACGACCTGCCAAGCATTTTTTTTTCGTTTAATTTTCCTTTTTTTTTTCTAAATTATAACATCTTCTTATAATTTACAACAAACAGATAATTTACACAAACGATATATTAATTTAAAAATTATAAAAATAAAATACATAAACTTATTTTATAATATAAACCCTTCAACTATATTTAAATAATAAAAAGTCTATTTCAACTACAATATCAAGTTTGTTGATAATTTGGTGACGGTCAAGCGCGAAGGGAAGGTACGGCAAGAGTACGTGCCGTACCGGCGATCGAAAAATATTTTAAAGGGGATGAAGGTGTCTTACCAAGAAAAGCTCTTGGTTCCGCTATTGACAGTGTTATTTATTAAATTAAAAAAAATATATTTTATCTTTAATATATAATATTTAAATATTTTTCTTTTTAAATGAAATAAATAATTTATTTAAAATATTTAAAAACTTATTAAATATTAAAAATAATAAAAAAGTATATATTTTTAATTTAATAAGTGTTACTGTCAGTAAATTAACATAGTTAAAATACAATTTTATTGTTAAAAGAATTTTATGTTATAAAATAAAATTTACGTATTTTATTATTTGAACTCTAAATTAATGTATTGTTTCAGTAAATTATCTATTTTTAAATGTATAATTTATATATACCCTCAATAAAAGCTGCCACGTCTGAATTTATTTAAGTTTTTAAATTTTTGCTCAATATTAAATTAATCATTTTATTATTTAAGTTTCGATTTGGATGAGTTTAAGTTTTCGGGTGTGAGATGAAGTCTAGATGATGCTATAATTATTCCCTAAGATACGTACTATTGTGACGTCATATCCACGTTATGTCCACCTAAGCATAACCTCTTTCTATATTTCCCCACTACAGTTTACACAACATTTAATTAATAGCAAATTAAAATTAATTAATAAATAATTGTGATTATGAATTCTAATTTTTTTACCGTAAATTTTAAAATCTTTTATCAAATGTTTAAATTAAAATTAATTTATTAAAAATAAAAATCTAAATACTAAGAATTAATTTATCAAAATTTACTATTAAATTATTTTTTAATTTAATTATTAATAATAATAATTTTTTTAAGTAAAATTGTTAATATTAAATATTATTTTCACTATAAGTCTACGAATGTAATTATCTATTTATTAATAATGGCGGCTTATTAAAAAGTTTAATATATTAATTCACCTCGAATAATTTTTTTAATATGGTAATAAAATTATAAATATTTTTTTAAAAAAATATTTAATATATCATTAATTTATAATTACCTAAAAATTCATTAGTTTAATTATAAATTATTTATAAAAAAATTGATAAAAAATAATAATTACCCACTTTTCAATTTCATTGCCAACCATGTTAGTTGTTATTACTTCTCAATAAAATTTACTCATCATAATATATATAATTATTTTCTCTATGTTTACCAAGTACAGTACAAACATAATTGGTGAAGTCAAGATCATCATATATCTAATCCAACGGCCATAATGAGTGCAAACACTATGATAAACCAAGTCCCACCTAGAATTTTATTTTTATTAAAAACAAAGGAGAGGGGAAAGGTGACTAGCTTTTTTTTTTTTCAAAAAAAAAAAATGTTTTTCTGCAAAAAGTCAAATAGGACGCTTTTCTTTCATCAATCATAATGATATCTTTCACCGCCGATTACAGGGAAGGAGAGATTTGCACCCAAGATTCATCATCATTGCTCTTCATGTTTCTTTTATATGTACCCCAAAAGAAACCCTATTAATCAAATCCCACTAACATTTAAACCCTAACCTAAGTAATTAAGTTCATAAGTTTTTTTCACCCGTGTAGTTTTGATCCAGGTCTATCCTCGTCTCCCTTTCTTTTGTGGAGTGCCATCCAAATTAAGGTGACAAAAGGGTTGACGGAAATCTTCATGCAATCTGGCAGTGGCAGGGGATACAAAACCAAGCTACTGCTAAAATTAACCATATGCATGTCGTCTATTGTTGACTTCTGTTACACAACAGGAAAAAGAAATTCCATTAACCCTTTTGAGACACAAAAGTTTCATGCTTTTGGGGTCAAACAGTAACAAGTGTTGCACAACTTATATTGCTTAAAAAGTTAGGAAACTAATTCCAACTTGAGGAGATGTATGTGAAAAGTGCATCTATACATAAAGAAAGTCATCTTTTATTTCTTTTTCTTTTTCTTATAATGATATTTTTAAAATAAATTTCGAAATTTAATTTTCAAACTCAAAAAAATATTAAATCACTCATTTCATTACCCGTAAAAATAGATATAAAAAAGAAAAATGATTTTTTAGAGTTAACTTTAAAAATAATGTGCTAATATTTATTTCAAATAGAAATTTCAATTTTATTTAATAGTAAAAAAAATTTCAAACCACTCAATTTAGGACTCGTGGATTCCAACAAGACAAAGGGCTCCTTAATACACAGATGCAGAGAGAAAGGAGAAAAGGGAAAGTAGGTTGGCATATTTATGGGTATTGGGTTACTATCATTCTCTTGGTTAAATTCTCTTTGCTTATTTCTCCTAGAAGTTTGAGAGATCCTCTCTTTGTGTTCTTTCTCGTGATTATCTACAGATCGATCTCCTTCTACCAAATATTTGTTTCCTTCTGTTCTTGTAGCTAGCTTTCAGGAAATAGAGATGGCAAGCACCTCTCAAGCCATGCTGAACCAGGGCTTGTTTGAGGAGCAAGAGATGCCTACGCAAATGGGTTTCTTCTCTTTTGCTCCACACTTAAACTTTCCTCAACTGGGTAGTTGCCATCAATCACTCAAAAGCTTTACTATACCTCATTCACTTGTCGCCGATGCACCATCTACTGCTAATCTCGCCGAAACCCTAATCTCATCCGCCGCTGCTAAGCAAAGAGAAGACGTGACAGCTTATTTAGGAGGACCCCATCTCCTTTCCTTGCAAAGATCTAGTGCAAATCTCTGGTAAAGAGATTACGCTTTTGAGAAGACAATATCATGCAAGCAAAGCTCCTTAAGTTCATGGCTTCACTAAAATTTTTTTTCCTAGTTACTAACGTTGTTTTTTTATAAACGAAACAAAACTATATTGGATCTTTCAAGTAGGGAGATGTTAAAGATCCATTGATATGTTAACGGTTCTTGCCGTTGATATGTTAATGGTTCTTGCCGTTGATATGTTAATGGTTCTTGCATCTTCGTTAATTTTCATGCATGAACTCTTACTCTCTCTCTCTCTCTCTCTCTCTCTCTCTCTCTCTCTCTTCATATATGTAAACATAATGAAGTGGGCTGATGTTGGAATTATTTACAGGGCATGGGGAGAGGTGAATGAGTGTTTAAGCAGCAAAAGAAGTGGAGGAGATGATCATCATCTAGGGGTTTCTGCCATGAAAATGAAGAAGATCAAAGCAAGAAGAAAGGTAAGAGAACCTAGGTTTTGCTTCAAGACTATGAGCGATGTGGATGTGCTTGACGATGGTTACAAGTGGAGGAAGTACGGCCAGAAAGTGGTGAAGAACACACTGCATCCCAGGTGAGACGATCGAGTACCCATATATGATTTCAGATTCAAAAAATTTCTGCTTTTCATTTGGTTTTTGTCTAGCTTTTTCTTGCTCCCCAAACACATTCTTTATTATTCTCTCTCTCATTGTCATTATTATGCTCTTGTGTTATCATTATTGTTAGGCTTTTACAGGCTTGCTGCAGGAGATTTTGATTGATAAATCAATATATATAAATATATGAGTGTGTGTGAGAAAATTAATCATCATTTGATAATAAAAATAATTTCATTTAAGGAAGTGGCCAAAAAGAAGTAATTATTAGCTTTTAAAAGAGAAAATCACAATATAAGAAAAGAAAAGTAAAAGTATAAACAAGTTAGACAATATGATAAGGTAAAAAAAAAATAGTTCTTGATTGACCCATTTTCAAGATATCTATGGAGAAATATGTAAGATTTTAAAGAATTCATCAAGTTAAAAATTAGATAAGCAAGAAATATTTGTTAGATAGGAACCAGATTGGCGATATTCCATGGGCATCTATACCTTGTGCATGCAACAGATGTCTCTTTAATTATAGATATAGATTGTAATGAATATCTAGATTATGGTGTGGAGGAAAATTCTACTGCAATGATTTCTGCTTTTTGAATTTGCAAATCCTGCATAATCATATATATGAGTACGTTCCCTATTTGTTTTTGCATGCTTGCATGAATTTTCTTGTGAGCATGAGCTCAGAAGTGGACTCTATACACAGGCGTAGCTAAAGTCAAAAACATGAAAGATCCCTTCATACCCACATGGATTTGACCACTTGACTACAGTTTTTTGGCAGTGGATTTAGCTGAATATATATAAAAGATCAAATAATTAATTAATTTCGTATAGAGAGAGTGAATAATAATTTTTCTAGATAAATTAATTTTCTTATGATATATATATATATATATGCAGAAGCTATTATCGATGTACACAAGATAATTGTCGTGTGAAGAAGCGAGTTGAGAGGCTAGCCGAGGATCCAAGAATGGTGATAACAACCTATGAAGGGAGACATGTTCATTCTCCATCTCATGATCTTGAAGACTCACAAGCTAATTCCCAGCTTAACAATTTCTTCTTCTAAGCTCTACTTTCAATTCCTCCATCATCCTGTTGTTTGTTTATTTTGTCTCATGGAAAAATAAACCAATGTATTATATAATCCTAGCAAATATTAGAATATAATCGTTGTATGTACAATATTTTTATTTTAATTATTGATTATTATGAGATTTGTGTAAATCTTATCGTAATTAATAATTATAATATATTTGTTGTACATATAACGATTGTGCGTAAAATAATTAATGCAATTTTCTTTTTTGTGTAATTTCCTTGGTGCATAAATGAGATGGTTCTTGTTAATTAATAACTCTCTGTTTATAGATAGATGATATTTTTTACATGAGTTCTTTGTTTAGTATAATTTATTTTATATAAAAAAATTAAGAGAATTCTTTTAAAATAAAAATTTTTAAATTAAAAGGAATTAATTCTTTATTTCAAATAAAAAAAGAGAAAATTACTTTTTAGTCCATGAGGTTTAACGTAATTAATACTTCTGTCCCTCTAGTTTGGCGACCAAACACTTAAGTTTCTCAATTTCTTTTCTGTCCAAATTCGTAGTCCTTCTGTCCAAAATAGCGGGATTTTTAGTGAGGGTTAATTTTGTATTGGATCGCAAAAATAGAGAAACATAAGTGTTAATTACGTTAAACCTCAGGGACTAAAAAATAATTTTCCCTAAAAAATTATTAAACATAGAACAGCTCATTTCGTTTCTCTTCTTAGGAAATTCAATTTTATCATAAATTTATGATTTTTATTAATAATTTTCACTTAGAATTGCTAAAAATATAAATTTCACTTCATTAACATCCATGGACATGTAATTTAGTTGTGGGATTGTAAATTTGGGCCTAAAGTGGTCCACCAGAATCATAGGCCCAAAAAGTCTGGACCCAACACAAATTTAAAAATTAAAATTGTATCTATGAAAATTGGAAATTAATTTTAAATAATAACAATTTATGATTTGATTATTAAAATTAATTCAATTAAAACTAAAACCATAATATTCCATTTAAAATAATTTACGTATTTAATATTTGAACCAATTTGAAAAATATTAATAAAAAGAGCCCAATGCAAATAAAATAATAATAATTTTTAAAATATTAACTAAATTGAAATATTTTTTTTCAAAAAGTAGAATTTTAATTTAATGTATATAAATTTCTTTTTCTTTTGTAATCCGTTGATATTAGTATTTAGTAGTATTAAAAAATAATGTAAAAAATAGAGAAAAATCTAGAGCTGGCATGGGATGGCAACTGCATGGGTCCCACAGGAGACGGTGAAGAATGGTTAGAGAGTGAGGGTTTTTAAATTCAGTTAGGGATAAATCAAAATTAGCTGATTCATGATTTGGAATTCTCAAGGAAGATGTAGACCCCACAGCTGGCTAAAATCTATTGTAATAGACAATGACGTGGCTGGCTGATTAAAGAGGGAAGAGTCCTCATCTCCTGCACACGTACGTAGTCTAACTTTATGGATTATGGTGATGATGACAGCAGTGTATGTGATCACCACCATGCCTTTCCATGTAACAACGACGGCTGCGTTCTCACTCTTATTATTATTAACATTTCTTTTTCTTTTTTCAAAATTATTTCCAATTTTTATTTCTATCTATTTGTTTAATTTTTGTTTAGAACTTAAAGGTAAGATCATACACCATAGAAATTTTGAATTTATGTATTAATTAGAATTTTTTTAAAAAAAAACTAAAATTAAAATAATAGAAAATTTGGAAAATATAAAATTGTGATTGGCCCACATGTCACTCACCGTGCGTGTGTATAGTTGAAAGAAATGTTTAAAAGTGCATGAACCACAAACGTCTTAGCAACTTGGGCGTTAGATCCAATGGACTCGGTAGAGATTAGCTTCAATGGAATTTTTAGTGTATAAAAATAATTAATTTTTAATTTTTAAATTTTATTAAAAAAATAATAAAGTAATGAATGATAATTAAGATCCCTCCTCTTTGAGAGAAAAACCACTTGTGTGTTTAGTGGAGCTTTAGCCTCAAAGCCTCTTCTGTGTTTGATGGTGTATAGTTTTACAGACCTGGTTTCTATTGGATTATTTTTTTTAGTTGTTTATATGGGCAGCACTTCGTTTCTCTAGCTCGGGTTGATGGTGCTGATTTTTCTTCCGATTATTGGAGACTTTGAGCCCATAAAACCTTGATGGAGGTGTGTTTTCAGGGTTATCCCTTCATCTCTATCTATTTAGGATTTCTACTTATTCCGTCTCTCTTATAACTATTATAAAAATTATATAAAATTTATTCTTTTATTAATAATATATATGAATAACCTTTAAATTTCTTATACTGAAATTGAACTTAAAAAAGAATATAGGTACAAAACTTATCGAGCCACATTCAAGTAAATCGGTTCAACATTACGTATTCTAACTCGATAGCGAGAAATAGACCGGACCGACTAATCGAGCCACATTCAAGTAAATCGGTTCAACATTACGTATTCTAACTCGATAGCGAGAAATAGACCGGACCGACTATATGCGCAGGTTCACCGAGAGATAGTTTAGTTCGGTGACGTAATAAGAGATAAGAAAACACGCTCAGTCATCTCGCAGTCCCATCAACACGTATACTATGGAATTAAATGGCCGCCTAACAGATAGGTATATTAGTACATCTGTAGGTACGAATCTGAGTAAAAGAATAGATTACAGAGATAAAGATAATTAAGCGTCACTAAAAATAAAATAAAAAAATAAAGGATAAAAGACGTGATCCTCGTACGCTAAACTAACTCGTACGTTGAAAATCCTATTTCATAGGCTGAAAATCCTATTTATTGAATATATAGGATTAAGAGTATTGCAAAGTTCAAGAAACACTCCAACTCTTGGAATTTAAGATCAAGGCTCACAACTCAAAACTTTTAAGAAAGTCTTTGAAATAACACCGAACAATCAGTGATGATCCTTCCTAGAAACACAAAAAAATCTATCACTTGTAGAAATTATAAGATCACCGCAAGCTTTTCCGATGAGCCACTCTAAAAACTGAGAAGAAGAAAAAAAAGAAAAGAAAAGAAAAAGAAACTCAATAACAAAAAATAACAGGAGAACATCCTTGAAATCAGCCATGTCTTAGCTTAAATAGTTCCTTAGAAAACCACAAAGTACCCAAGTAAAAAGAGTCTCCACCTAGGCATCACCAAATTACAAGGAGAAATCTAGCACTATAATAGTCTTATTTTCACATAGCTGTGGAGGTGCCTCTTCAACGCCTTCTGACACTCAGAAAGAAATTCACAACAAGTCTTAAACTCAAATCCTAAAAGAATTTCGATGAAGCACTGAATATTCACAAACCAACACACACTATAAATAACCAAATCAGGAGATTTGGAAGTAATAACTTCCTATTAGTAAAATTCAAAACATAGCTTCCTCCGCCATGAAAGGTAGATGACGCCTAGAGAAAAATAAAACTGGGCGTAACTTGAGAAAAATAAGAAGAAGATGATTGCATATGAGAGTTTTTCTTCTTTCTAAAAAGCTAGAGAGAGACTAATATATATATACACATTCTCAAAACCATGTACCTTGATTAAGACATCCACATGACAGGTTTGCTAAACATTAATTTCTTTGATCGGTGCATATATTAATACACTTTGGTTTCAACAAATTTAATCATTTAGCAATATTCTGTTCCGATATCAAGAAAAAAATAGAGTTTTATAGAGTGTATAAACTTAGTATGAAGGGTTATATATTCTCTTTTTTCATATTCTATAGTGATACATAACTGTCGCTATATTACCAGTGTCACCTATTTTTATCACACGTATTTGAATATACATGTATTTAAAATAAAAAAAATACCCATTATGATATGGTGGATTTAAATTATTTAGAAGCTTGAAGAGCAGCCAAAGAGGCAACAAATTTCATAGTTAGAAAAGAAATAATGAAGTGAATGGGGAAGAGCACGTGCAATGCACATCATACACGGCAAAAGACAAATGTAATTGATTGATTTTTTCAAAAAGAAAAAAGGTAAAAAAAATGATAAAATAATTTATAAGGTAACTTCCTTCAGGCATATTGCTAATTATTTTAATTATTATTATTATTATAAATGTGTAGGGTTTATAATGATGAGATTGGGAATTGATTACAGATTTTGACCATTGCCTTTGATGTGAATAATAAGGAAAGAAAGGCTAATGGGGGTTGGGCAAGTGGTCCTATTAGCTACAATCATTTTGGCATCCAATATCCCTCATGCTTGGCCCCTGCCCTCTGATGTTTTCTTTTCTTTTCTTTTTTCCTTTTAACATGTGCCACGTGTGCATTTTTTTTAATTATTGCCCTTTTTTCTGAAAAAAAAATGATAATATATTGGCCTTTCATAGATGACAAAATTGAAAAATCTGGAATGTGCTCAAATTTTTATGTAATTGAGCTTAAAGGTTCCTATAGAAGATATTAAATAAAATTTAATGAAGAGAGGAGACAACTCGATAATTGAAAATAAGTATGTATATCTCAATTTTTTAAAATTAAAATTTTATTTAATTTAATAAAATAATGAATAATTAGTAGAAGCTTAAAGAAAAATTCCATTTTATGTAATTAAAATATAAAGATTTCTTTTATTGCACCCAAAAGAAAATTGAAGAACACAAGAAAAGGCAAAAGATGATGACAGGCACAAGTAAAAGAATAGAAAGATGAGCATTGAGTAGAAATGAAAAAGGAGAATTGATGTATTGGTTAAAGTTGCAGAAATATAGGGACTCTTTTCGACATTACCATAATTCTCAAACAGAAACAAAAGCTGCGAGAGAGAGAGAGAGAGGCAGCCTCAGAAAGGACCAGAAGACTCCACTTGGTCACCATCATTGAGCTCACAGCAGCAGCAGCAGTTCTTCATCTTCTTGCTTTCATGATTTTTATATAAACTGAATCCCAAAAAAAAAAACTAAGGACCGAAAAGATTATAACACTGAAAACTGTATATTTACACATTTATAACAAAGTTAAAACAAGCTTGTTTATGTATAAAATAACAAGAAGTTTGCAGGAAGGCTAACATTATACATACATTGAATGGTAGAGAGATACAAAGACAAGTTGCCATTTTCGAGTGGGAAGATAAGTGGGAAAATTTCATGGCAGCAGAATCAATCATCCTCACTTTCTTTCTTCTTTTCTTTCAAAGAATTCACTGGAAAATTTTCATTCAGCTTGTTCTTTTTATTACCTGCTACTTGCCTGGTTCAGGGTCTTCTTTTATGCTCATCTCTACCATTTGGAAGCCTGCGTCTTCGGTAGCAATGGTGGATTGTGAGTCGAGGCCTGACCCTGCTTGTATTTCTTTGAACATTGCCATAACTTGAATCATCGTCGGTCGTCTCCATGGTCGATCATCCAAACAAGCACAAGCCACATCTAAGTGTCGTAAAAGCTCAATCTTTAGATTTGGATCTTCTTTCACAAGTTCTGGGTCAAAAACGTCTGTTATTTTCAATTTTGCATGCTGTTTAACCCACCCCACAAGATTGTTGTCGCCGAAATCAGCTGAATCTGTTGGCCTTTTTCCCGTTAGCAACTCAAGCAAAACTACACCATAGCTATAAACATCACCTTTTGTAGAACATCTAAAGCTCTGATAATATTCAGGAGGAACATAGCCTGGTGTTCCTGCTAATGTGCTAACACTCAGATGCGTATCGACCGCATTCATGAGCCTCGCCATTCCAAAATCAGACACTCTGGCCTCCAAGTTCTCGTCAAGCAACACATTACTTGATTTCATGTCCCTGTGAATGATATGTGGTATGCAGTTGTGATGAAGAAAAGCTAATCCTCTAGCAGCTCCAATGGCAATCTTTCTCCTGGCAGCCCAGTTCAACTTGATTCCAGCTTTCTTCTGGTCATGAAGAACATCGTCTAAGCTTCCATACTTCATGTACTCGTACACCAATAGCCGCTCTTCTCCAACTTTGCAGTATCCGAGAAGTGGAACGAGGTTTCGGTGCTTGATCTTCCCAATGGTTTCCATTTCTGCAGTGAATTCTCTATCACCTTGTCCACTGATGTGTATCAATTTCTTGATGGCTACAATGTTTCCATCTTTCAGTTGAGCCTTGTATACATCACCAAAACCTCCAGAGCCTATAAGGCTGTCATTGTGGAAGCCGTTTGTAGCTTCAAGAAGATCTGCAAATGTGAGCTTCCGCAATGGCTTCTCAAAGGTCGCAAGGTTAATGCTCAATGCTTCTCGTGCTCCGGTGAGCTTCCAGCTAGTATTTGCTGTTCCTGAGTGTGAATGATTGTCGATGTAGACGACGTCGAGAACTGAATCTTTCTTTTTCTTTCTCTTCTTCGCCTCTAGAACAACTATAATCAAAGCAAAGACGCAGAAAAGAGAGAACAACAATCCCATTGCCACACTCCCTGCTAGAGATGCTTGTTTCCTATGTGACTTCTGATGCCGAGAATTTGCGCTTGTGCTCGGTCCTGATCCACATTTAGGAAGCGGGATCCCGCAGAGGCCTGAATTGTTAGCAAAGCTGGCAGCTTGGAATGTTTCAAATTGACCCATTTCAGGAATCATTCCGGTGAGATTATTGTTGGACATATCAATCTCATTAAGCAATGAAAGCCGGGTCAAGGACTGAGGAATCATCCCTGTCAAAGAATTGTTTGAGAGATTAAGAATGTTAAGGCCATCCAAGTTTCCAAGCTCTTCAGGAATGTCGCCAGAAATATTATTGTGGCCCAAATTCAAGATATAAAGATACGCCATGGTCCCAATCTCCTTTGGAATGCTGCCGGACAATAAGTTGTATGAAAGATCAAGAAAGATCATTGAACCATTATCATTGAATGTGGGCTGTGTGTGACCTCCATATACTCTGGTGAAATTACAGGGGTCCCTAGTGGAGATTCTATCCAAATTTTCCGGCCTAATTCCAGCAAACTCTAGCAAATTGCCTTCTCCATGGCAACGTTCACTCTTCTTATTCTTAAGATACACAAATCTCTTTCCGGTGATAAAATTTACAGCAACTTTGCCAGACTGTTTGAATAGCTCAGGTGGTATTGTGCCATTCAAGAGATTAGTATTAAGATCCAACCAAATCAAGCTACCACAATCGCCAAGCTCAGGTGGAATTCTTCCATAAAACGAGTTGTTGCTTAGTTTAAGAATTGCAAGACTTGAAAGCTGTCCAATTGATGCTGGAATCTCACCAGTCAACTGATTGTTAGACAATGAGACCCAGTTCAGCTTTGAACAGTTACTTATAGTAGAAGGAAGAACTCCTGTCAACTCATTGAAGTCTAAAATCAAAGTCTCAAGTGTCTGTATGTTCATTATCTCCGGCGGGATGTCTCCCCGGAGCTGATTGAACCATAGCTTCAAATCACGAAGCTTAGGGAGGGAACCCAAGCTGGGAGGAATTGTACCCGTAAGGTAATTGAAGCTCAAATGAAGTGAAGTGAGTTGAGAACAGTTGCTCAGACTTGCAGGAATAGACCCAGTAAACAAATTGTTCTGAAGGAACAGTTCTTTCAAGTTGTTGTTTGGATCTTGACACAAACCAGCAGGAATTGGACCAGATAAATTGTTAGAACTCAGATCTAAGGACTCCAAACTGCTGAGCTTTGACAAAGAATCAGGCAACCCACCACTGAAAACGTTATATGAAAAATCAAGATGCTTCAAGCTACTCATCTTCAAGAGAGTATCAACCGGCAATTCACCAGTGAAGTTGTTGCTAGATATATCAAAATATTCCAGTGAAGTGCAAGCAGCAAAACTACCAGGGAAAAAACCAGTAAGATTATTTGAAGAAAGATCAAGCTCAACAAGACCTGGACAAGCTTCAATGAGATGAAAAGGAATCCGCCCTTGAAAATGGTTTCCACCAAGGTAAATAAACTGCAACTTCCCAGTTGGAAGCAAGGGAATCGGACCCAACAACTGGTTGCTGGACACATTCAAGAAACTGAGCTTAGCACAACCACCAATTGCATGAGAAAGATCACCATAAAACTTATTAGAAGAGATATCCAGATGCTCCAGAGCCAAACAATCACCAAATGAGGGAACGCTCACAGAGAAATTATTTAAAGAAACATCAAGAAACTGTAGATTCTTGCAATAAGAAACATCAATATCTCCACTAACTTTATTTCCCTTCAAAGAAAAGTACTGCAACTCATTGCAGCCTCCAGATAAAATGAATGGCACCACGTTCGAACCTGAAATCTTATTGAAAGAAAGATCAAGAGACTCTAAGCTGAGCCTTAACCCATTTGATTTATCTTTGACAGAAAAATCAAAGGAGTTGGTAGAAAGATTCAAGTATTTCAAGGATGCACAAGAACCTAAACCAGCTATATCAGAGATAGGACCTGATAGACCATTTTGGGATAGATCTAAGTTGCTCAAAGCTGAGCTGCACTTAGATCCAGAAGGGAAAGAAATAGAACCAGAAATGTTGGTTGATTTCAAAGAAAGGCTCTCAAGCTTGTCAAGACTCAAAAGAAATGCAGCCACAGCGCGAAAATCAGTGCTTAAAAGAATGGAAGAGAGGTCTAGAGAGGAGACTCTGTTTGTTTCTTGGCATTTTACACCAGAAAACGTACATGGATTTTGGTTAGGGAGCCAGGTTGGCAGCTCATCAGGGTTGGCTAGAGCGTTCTTGAAGTTGATAAGATTCTGGCCATCTTTGTTTGTGGAGCTAAAAGGTGATGCTACAACTGGTGAAGCTTGTAGCTGCAGTTGCAGTTGAAGAGAGAGAAAGGTGAAAGAAATAAGCAAAAGAGAGAAGTGGGGTTTCATTTTCTCTTAGTGGGTATTCAAAAACAAGAGAGAAACAGTGTTCAGGGCTTCAGAGACGCCATTAGAAGAAGAGCTCTAAGCTCTGTGGAGTCTGGTTTTTGAGAGAGAAAGTTTGCTTTTTTATTATCATTGTTTCTTTCACTTCAAAATAGAGAAGAAGAAGGAGAAGGAGAAGAAGAAGAAGTTAGTCAAAAGACAGAGCAAGGGAGATGAGAAGGGTATTTATCAAGTGGGGGAATGGACACAGCTGTTCCTCACATGGCATGTATCTCAATTTATTTCTCTCTTAAACACCATTCTTAAACATTGATTTCTGTCTGTAATCTAAAACTAATCCCTAATTTTCTCTCTTAATTAATCATCTCTTGTCTCTCTCTAAACATGGAGATTAGGGCACATTAGCCGTTTTAATCACTTCCCAAAAATAAAGAAAAGAAAAGAAAAGTGGGTTTCTCTCCAATGTTAAAATTATATCTCTTTGTCTCTCTAGCTTTTGCAATTGTACGTGTGATCAAGGATTGAACCATCACTATCAATTTAATGGAAGAGAGAGAGATTCTCAATTTTGATCTCTAAAAAGTTAATTAATTTATTAATTAAATTAAATTAAAAAATAAAACCCATCTCTTTGTTCACGAGGATTAATCAAAGTGGGTTTGGCATTTATATGCATGCATTAGCATTTACCCTTCTTTTGACATGTATAGCACTCCTTTGCTTGCATTGGAAAAGTTGAAGGAGGTAAAGTTATTATTAATTTATAAAAAAAAATTATTAATTATAAAAAATATTATAATAAAATTTTAAAAACTTATGATTAATTAATGAATTTATTATTATTGTAACAAAAAAGGAAGCAAGAAAAGCCACCCTCATCTCCACCATGTGTTCACCATCTACTTCTGTTCACTATCTCCTCATAATTTGTGCATTTTGATTTTTATTATTATTTAAAAAAATAAATAAATTTAAATAATTTGGCTTCCTTTCCAATCCTTAATAATGAATTATAATGATCTTTTTTAATATCTTTAGGGTCCTACCACTATAATAATAACATTCAACTTTAAATGCAACTTCATTTTATCACACACGTGTGGTTCCAAAAATTTCCCCATTTTCCCTTCCAAAAGTTTTGAGGGAAAATCCAATTCCTTTATAAACTTCCTTTCTCTTAAGATTAATTTAGATTTTAAAAGTTGAATCGTAATTACATTCTCGAATATAATCCGATAATAAATTTATTTGAGTAAATTTAAGAGATTTTTTACTCTGCTTTTTTAATCTCTAATTCCCATTTCAAACAAAAAAAATCAATCTTAATTATTATTATTATTAAGTTATTATTAAAAATAATGATTAAAATCAACAAAAAATAGTAATTATTATTTTAATTTTTATTTTAAATTAATTGGTCAATATACATTTACTTTTTATTGTTCAATTTACTTTATAGAGTTATAATTTTTTTTAATCCGAGAGAGTTATAAATTCAACATATAAAAATAAATTTTAAGTTTTTATTAAATATTTATATTGAGATGTACATTATTAATTCAAATTTAATTATATAAATTTAAAAATAATATTTTATTTAATAATTATTAGCACCATTTTTATATGAAAGTGTAAATTTTTAATACTCCCTCTATTTATTTGATAATTTTTATCTATTTTACGTATAATAAAAAATATTAAATTTTATTAAATATTACAAAATATTTTGATATATTTTTAAAAAATAAAATAAAATAAAATAGAATTAATTTATATATTATTATAATATAAAAAATAAAATAAACAATAATTTTAGAATAATAAAAAATTAAAATAAATAAAAATTATGAAAAAGAATGAATATTAATTTGCATTATTTTAAGTTTTCCAATTTACCTTCTTAGCTCATTCTATAGTTAATTTATTACATTTCTATATCAAAGCATTTAAAACTCCACATTTGAATATAACACAAAACTAACTAAATAAATATATTGGTTAAAAATATTAAATATTAAAATATATATTATTATAATAAATAAATAAATAAATAATATTTTAAAAAAATAGATAAAAATTATGAGAGAGATATATTTATAGACTATTAGCTTGGTATTAAAATTCAAAGATTCTACATCAATTGCTAGCTGATTTTGTAGAGCTTACTATGCAGTTGAGCAAATTTGGTCTATATATGTGGCGTTTTTTCTTCCAATAGTTTGCAATCTCTTATCACAATACATTGTCAAAATTAGTTAGATAAATGGATTTTTCACTAAGTTATGAAGCATCCTTCCTCCAAAGACCATAACATGCCATTTAATTTCTCTTTCATTCAATTTGATGACCGTCCAATTTTTAACACCCGAATTAAAATTAAATTTTTTAAAAAAAGTATGTTTAAAACTCAATAGAATCCATTAAAAAGACTAATCTATCAACGCGTTATCTCGTCTGCGACAATGCCATGGCCCTTCAGTATAGGGGTGAGCATTCGGTCGGTTCGGTTTAAAATTGAATCGAATTGAATAAATCGAAAATCAAAATTTTAGTATTTATAAAAATCAAACCGAATCGATTTTGATCAGAAATCAAATCGAATCGAACCGGTTTGATTCGGTTCAGTTTGATCGATTTCGATTTTTAATAATTTTTTATTTTTTGCACTTTATTTTTAATATTTTAAAATTTAATTAAAATATTTTAATCTTAATATGATTTAATTTCTCTATATTATAAAAATATATTATTATCATTAAACAGTTGAGTTCGGTTTTTTTGATTTTTTTTTATTAAAATCGAACCGAATCGAAATAATTAAAATTTCTGAAATTAAAAACTAAACCGAACTGAAATGTATAAAAAATCGAATCAAATTTTTAAATCAGTTCGATTCGATTGATTTTTTCAGTTTGAACCGAATATTGCTCACTCCAATTTCAGCATGTGTGTTGAAAGAGAATTAAGTTGTCGTTTAACGAAAATGGACAAATATATCTATACAGATTTGTGTGATAAAAATAGATAATATTCTAATATAATGATGATTATGCGTTATTAAAAATTAAAAAAATAATAAAAAAAATACTTGATCTCATGTAAAATTTACACACGTTTTTAACCATATTTTCTCTCTCAATCTCAACACTATCACAGCTTCTTCTCTTTTTCCTTGAAACTAACATAACTTCAATTTTACAATTTTATTTTTTCATTTACTTAATACCAAGATAAATTACTTTTTTACATTTACAGCTAAAATATATACTCCTCTTTTCTAAAATTTAAGAGGATTATAGTTTAATTATCTTTATTTTGAATCCATCTAATATTTCATTAATTATATTTGAAATTATCATAATACTTTTAAATATATAATATTATGAAATAATTGACAAATATATTCTTAAATTTTTTAAAACTAAATATTTTAATTATTATATTTTAACTTTATTAAATTAAAAAAAATATTATTCTGATAAATGAACTTTTAATTTATTATTATTTTTATTATTATTTTAATTTTGATAATTTTGGCTAATAATTGATAATTAAAATTCAAATGGTTGCCAAAGAAGATAAAAGAAAAAGGTAAATATAATTGAGGTTATAGTGGCAAGATTGTCCTTACGCTACTGTTGGCGCTCGTGTAACGAAAAGGCTGCCTGAAATTCTGATCCCACTTTAACTCTCTGTACACTCTCCTTCACGGAGCGTGCATCTCACCGATCCTCCTCCCTTGGGCCCACAATATTTTAATTTTAAAGTTATATTCTCCATGTAAAATTAATTAAAAAAATTATTATTTATTTATATTAATTTTTTAATGATTTATAATTTTATAATTTACTGCCAGATAAACTCCTTTTCAAGAAACGTGTAATTACTCCACAAACTGACAGAGATGACATGAGGCAAAATAACTAGCGCGACTGTTTGTTTTCCTGGGGATTCATTGGCTGTTAGTTTTACTTGCCAGCGTTGTACTGTGCACTAGGCCCCATGGTCTCAGCCAATCATGGCCGTTGATTCCTTTTGACGGTCAATATTTCACTGCTGAAATTTTGAAAGGTCACTGATTGTACTTGGGGGACAAATAATTCAGCTCCAGCCTTCTAATATCTAGCGGTAAATCTAGGACGACAGATAGTATTACCTTCTCAATTGAATTTACCTCACTGCCCTTTAATCTTCAAGGCCACTTAAATCAAACTTTTGGGGGCATTTACGTAAATCACATTTCAGGTGCTCCTTGAAGAGTGACCTGGAGAATACATAACTGAAATTTCAGGGAGTTTCGTCAACCCATTTAATGATGCAAGCAAATTATAACTTTCGTTTAGTGTTAATATTCAAAATTAATTTTTTTTCTAAAATAGATTTTTTATTTAATATTAAAAAACAAAATTTAAGGCTCTGTATTTTTTAATATTATTTACGACTACAATGTAGTTTAATTAATTTTATATATTTAAAAAAATATATTTTTACACAACGTTCCAATATTTGTCCTTGTAACTAGAGAACTTACGGGGTGACGTGTCGCATATAAGTTTGGGCTTGAACTGAAATCAACTTACTGGGCCCGGCCTGGCCCATCAAGTGAGTGCTAGTTTCCCTCTGTTTACTGGTTCAATTACAACTGTTAGTTAGGGATATTAGGCTAGGGGAAGGAGGAGAAATATTGGATAAATTATTATTAGTCCATGAATTTTTATAAATTTAATTAATTTATTTTTACTTTAAAATTATTTAATAAAAATATTTTTATATTTTATAAAATTTATTTTTTAGTTTTTTTATTAATAAAATTATTAATAAAATCGAAAAATCAGTTTATGGGGCACGCCGGAAGAGTGAAAGAGAGAAAGATGGGGGCTGGCTGATATCACTGTCAGACTCAGACTCAGACTCTCGGTCTTTCAAGGTAATAATGGGTAGCCATACAATAGCTATAATAATTTTGGTGGGTCCGACTTTTTGTTAGTCTCGTCTGATGAGGTTATCATCATCCAAAACTTTGATGAGAAAATGGGCACTGAAAATTTTGAGGGGATGGACTCTTGGATTATTTTCTGTATAGTGCTTTGTACCGTAGTAAAAAAAAAAGAAAAAGAAAGAAAGAAAGAAAGAAGGATCTTACATGATCATCATGATTATCATCTCAGAACTCAGAAGTGAGAAGGAGATAGCCATGGAAAAGGAACCGGACCCCACAAAGCTGCTATAGCCACGTGCTCATGTTAACATACTGCTGACTTGGCTAATATCGGTAACTTATCGTCTTTAATTTTAAGTGAGTAATATTTAAGTTTTTTTTTTTTTTTTTTCAAAAACATTATATAAAATTTTGTAATAATAAATTAAAAAGAAGAAATTGAAACAGTGAGATACGTTCCGCATGTGTAATATGCGCCATCAATCGCTTTGGTCACCGACAGCTTGGCCAGACTGTCACTGTTACTCTAGCTGGCTCATAATAAGTTTTACTATTCCCACTCCTTTTTTTTCATTATAAATTAAAATATTTAATTTATTGTCATCTTTTAGCCCTTGCTTTAATAACTTTTTAAGGAAAAATAATATTAAAAAATGTTATTTTAAATCTAAAATTAAAATAATATTAATGAGTGTAAGTGGTTGGATAATATTTTTAATTAATTATATATATAAAAAAGAAAAATAAAATTAATAAGTATGGGAAAGGAGAGAGAGGAACACCACACGTGCGCTAACACGCGTATTCAATTATTAAGAGGTCCACCTTAATGTGGACTATGCTAAGCCTTATTCTGTATACTCTCTGAAATTTTATATATAAAATAATTTTTATTTTATTTGAAGGAGGTACAACTTAAATAAAGAAAAATCATATCATTGATTGTTTTTATTAATTTAAATGAATATTATTTTTTTAAGAAAAATTTATGTATAAAAATATTATATTATTTTTTAAATAAGGTTTGAATTGTGAAATAATAGATAATATTATTTAACATTTTTCTATTTAATATATACAATAAAAGAGGATAAGGACTCCAACTTAATGCAACTCAACTATTAAGAATAATAAATAAATAAAATAATTATGAAGTTGTCACAATTGTGTGGCCATTGCAACATGAACTGCCTCAAGTGCTTCCAACATAAAACAAATAAATTTTTTTAAAAGAAAAATTTATAAGAAAATAGTGTTTAAATTAACATTTAAAGTAAATTTAGTGATTATTACTATTTATATTTAAATAAAAAAATAAAATAATATAGAAAAAAAAAAGATAGGGCATTAATAATGAGTAGGTGTATGATTAAGGTAGAGAGAGAGAGAGGTGGTGGGTCTTACACTCTTTTTGGTATTTCTTTTTATTGTATGGAAAAGTACAAAAGAGAGTGAGAGAATGAAAATGAATGCCACACGAGATAGATTTTGACATTTTGATTGATCTCTTCATATTATCAATAATTTTGAGTTAAATAAATTTTAATTTCTTCAATAATACACCACTAGAATTATAGCTCAATATGTTTACCTCATGGGATAATTATAATTTACGTTCCTCAAACTTTAACAAACTTATATAAGACCTAAAATCCGGACTCAAAGCATTTAGAGAGATAAAACTCAACTAAAAAAAAATACTCTAGCTTGCAAATTAGGAGGCTTATGGATTTATCTGCCATCGCCGTTTGAGACAGACCTTCATAAAGAAACCAAAACGTCGCCAAAAAAATTAAGAAAATATCAGTTGAAGCACCAGCACCTGAAGCCAAGGATTCCCAGAAGGGAGAGAAGGACACTGAAAAGAGCTCAGCAGCCATTGTCGTGCTTGGAGGATCAACCCCTTAACCAAAAAGGGGATGGAGAAGGATCTTGGGAATTTCAACACACATGGCTAGAACATATATACTATCAGCTAAAGTGCAATAGACAAAAAGGATGAGATTTCCGAGAAAGCCAAGCATAGTGAATGGAATTGACTATAAAGGATTACGTGCCTCATTAATTTAACTAACATGCTACAATCTTTCATAAGAATTGAGATAATAAATTATGAAAAATTATTCTTATAAGATTTACTTAACTATAACCAGTGTACCTAATAACCACTAAAACAATTAGTATTGTTGAATCAGGCTGATATCATTATAAGTTTTCTTAAATAAATTTGTTTTTCTCTAGATGTTTGACAGCATTTAAAATGCATATAGGGTAGATTAATATTACAATGGGGGAGGAAAGGCTCAAACCCAAGATACCCGGTATCACCAAATTATGAGGTGGTTAGCTTTTCTGGTTGTTGCTGTCCATGCAAATTTTGATATAATGAGTACAAGAAGACAATTTTGAACTTCAAAAAGGCCAATTGTAAGGATTACTACGAGAATATGACTATAGTCACATGGCTCTACTACGACTTTGCTTCTTTCTTGGGCAACTTATCATCCATCAAACCCTATTTTCTGTCAACTAAATTAGTAATGTTTGAAATTTTGCCATTTTAGAAAGATGCAGACTAGATACTCAACATGTCTAGTCTAGTCAATAAAAATGAAAACTTTAATTTCTTTTTAATCAAAGTTAGATTTTATTAGAAACTGTAAAGTAATAATTCTGATTGCAAAAGCGAGAATGTGTTTCAAAAACAAAAAATATCTGAAAAGACTTCTCATTGCTAGTAACTGGCTTGAATGCCTAATAAAAGGGAATTACTATCACCTGAAATTTTAAAAAAAACTCACTAATTTATTTCCCTTTCAAAATTATTCAATAAAAACATCCATTTATTTTGTAAGACTAAAATTTTTTAATCTTTTCATAAAAAAAAATTCATTAACTTGCTTCAAAACTTAATTAGAGGACTAAATAGTATAGATATTTAAAATTATAAAAATTAAATAATATATTTAATTAAAATTACAGACTAAAAAATATAAATATTTAAAATATATAATAATTTTTTTAATAAGAAAACTAAAAAAATTAAATTTTATAAAATATAGACATTGCGATTTTAAAATAAAAATAAATTAATAAATTTTTCAAAGATTAAGAAACTCTAGAATAATTCATTAATGTTGCTGCAAAGAGAAGTGTTAAAATCGCAATGACAGCTTCACTATTTTGAAACAGGCGATTTGAAGTCAAATCATGGCTTCTACCTCAGAATTTGGTTGCCATACCATCATAAGAAAACAAAGGCTATAAATGCCAGACAAATTGAGAACAGATGGATAGATTTTTCGGAATCCAAATCAGGCCCACACCCTCAAGCAAACTTATCCGTGGAGCATGTGCACGTGTGCAGCGGCACGTATCAAACACAACATTAATGCTCACATTAACCACAAAATCAAAGTCCTTCACAAAAATTGCATCATTCCCCATGTCTCAGTATCAGGTTCATTGCTAATGTGTATGTGGTCTGGGTTTGGGTTTCCCAGTCTTAAATCTTCATACGAAGAACATTTCTGGACCACACTTGAAAAAACAACCACTTCTCTCTCCAGCAGGCAAAATTAAAAAAATCAACACCTACCATATATCACAATTTATTTGCCTAACTTTTAAGTTTCTGATGATCTGCAAACATTTGATATGCCCAGATTGCTGCAAAAGCATCGATCCGGAAACATCAATGCAAATCTGGTTTCTGGGTATTGATGCAGAAGAAAAACACATGAGAAAGCCAAGAGCTACTCGATATGGAAATAAATTCAACAGAATTTGACTGGACATGTAAATTTTACTCTATATCTTGTATTCAACTGAATAACATCCTTGCATGAATTCTGAAAAACCATAAAATAATCTATGATGGAAAAAAATTAAAAACTTATAGCAGCTGGAGATTATGACCTCACGGGGTGAAAAAGAGATTCCTGAAGTCAGCTAATTAAAGATGCTTAATTCATTTTGCCATCCCCCCCAACCCCCACCCCAAACCTTTTCTTTCAGAACTTTAACTGAAAACTAAACCTTATCATCCACCTCAATGGATTGTGATAACACATCATGTTTTTGTGTTTTGTTACCATTCATTGAAAGGCTACGGCGTTCCTTCGCTCCTGGCCTAGATGAGGCTTTAGCATTACCATACCAAATCATTCCAGCAACTGCAATAATCATACCTACAACTACTTGAAGATTAAGACCCTCTTTTCCGAAGAAAATAAATCCTAAGATCAGGACAAGAATTGTCTTCATATGACCAAGCACTTGGAACGACACAGCAGTAAACCGACCAATGCAAATGAATTGACTGAGGTTTGTACCTACTGCAATAGTGCATGACAGGATTATGAACAACTGCATACAACAAAGGAGCAGCTTGAATCAGTTAAAAGTAACTACAACTGCAAGTATAATAACCAGCACATTTACATTATTGCTAATATCCAGCTTAAAACTAGTAAGACCATTGAAGTATGATCTTCTAAACAGAGAAACAGAGAGATGGAACAGCTGCATGACCAGATTTGTAATTCTCCAAATATATGCGACTTTTGGCTAACCAAATCAGCATCAGTTTAATACTAAAACTTTGTGCGCATTCCTAACTTTCAATTGACTAAAGAATCTAGGAGCATGCAAGTCACCTTCTGTTGGTTGATAACAGAGTTTCAAGATCACTGTCCTAAATGGCAAAACGCTCCAAACATCTAGGTATCAAAAAATATAAGCAGCGATAAGGATTGTGGAATGGTAATAGAGGAGGGAAAACAGGAAGGCTGTGATCAAGAAGAATCTAGAATATCTTTGTCAGAAGAAGATTAAGCTTGAAAGCAAAGGATTCCATTTCCATGTTGGGAAGCTAAGAGAAAACATGACAAAGATACTTAAATTAATTATGGATTCTAATCAAACTCTTCTGCTATTCAAATAGTGATCTAAGGATTCAAAAAGCGTGCTTCAATTAAGTCTATCATACATAAATCTGATGACTCGATGAAATGGACCACAGGAACTCTGGTTCCTATGGAGTTGACTAACATTGACAAAAGAATAATCTAATTGAACTTTCAATGATGGATATAATTTTGTTACAGCTCATTGCACAGAAATAGGCCAAAAATTATGTTCGTGAAACGTGAGTGAAATTTCTTTTATTTTGATTTTGGAATGAGATCACCTAATTGATGAGACTTGTTTGTCATAAGTGTCTTTTATATTCATAATTTACTTCAAATCTAACTCTCCCCTGCATTTGATCCTTTTCTCATCTTTTCTTTATTGGCCTCCACATCAAGATTCTATCTTATTTCAATATAGTTTTGCTTGTTTGTTCTCCCTCTCTTTCTCTCCCTTTATTAATGCTTCTATCACTTAATTTTTATACACTAGCTCTCCTATTATTCTAGCTCGCAAGAATCTTAAGTTAAATTAATTTGACTATAAACATTTTGCAATTATATTGGGCCGCCTTGCATCGCCCAGGAGCACTGCTACGCCTAGGCTCCAAAACCAACTAGCACTTGTAATAATTATGAATTTATGATAATAACAAACCTAACGTAAAACCCTAAACTATCAAACAAAGAGATCCATACATAAGATTAATCCATTCCATGTCTGTATCTTATCAGTACGGATCTTAATTTTACTGAAGTCCTACCTAACCTCTACCACATCACACCCCGGGATTGCAAATTTTTCCAGAACCCAGATTAGAATTACATAATCTGTCACCTAACCAAGACTGAATTTCTCTTTGTTCTTGTTGTCATGAGTCACAAGCCAGTTGCAACAAAAGGTATTTTGAACGCTAGGATGAGCATCTAACGAGCTGCTTTGAGTGATTATGTCCATGATTCAGAAGCCAACTTGAACAATAAATGTACAGATCTAGTGATAGGAGGAACAAAAATATGCAACTGTCCGTGCAATTAAGTGTAGCATGCCTCAACAGTTAACCAGAGTTCATGCAATTGATGCAAAAACTTACCACAGATGTGAAACTATATGCATAGGCATCAACTCTTTTTTCCGTCAACCAGTAATCCAAGAAAGGTCCTACCAACAGCAGAGATACGGCTTGTGCTGGAGCAGTGTGCCCCAACAAGTTGAAAGATCCTAGAGAATACCTCTGTTGAAGAAAATGTACATACTGCACAGAAACAAAAAGCCAAAATGCCAATACAATGTAATTAAACAAAATTAGAAATAGACTACTAGTAAATTTATAGGAAGCAGCACCCAAATAAAATGTGTATTGGAATTAATTCTGCTCATTAACATTCCTGATTACATCTATGTGGGCAGAAAAAAGTGGGTTAGCCAGTTAGTCTCATCAAGTGGTTAACAATTCACCAATGTACTTGAGTAAGTCTACATAAATTACACGAGAAGAGAAAAGACAAAATCAAATGAAACTATAATTACTTGATGAAAAACTGGAATTTGACCTGTCTTAACCACAGATCAAGTCCAAATTGTCACAAGAAATACATTCTGACTTGTATACCATTTTATGCAATATAATCATTTGCATCTGTGTGCATATATATATTTACTTACATATTGCTGCAAGGAAGTGCTCCAAATTGCCACCACTGCAGCTATAAATCCTTTGGCATTGACACTCACATCTGTAACTGTACAGACAGCAACACCAAGTAGAACTACTGCTATGCTAAGCTTTGTGTCCCTTGAATACCGTACTTTGTCCAATACAACTTCCAGAAAACAGGATACTGGTATCATACTCAACTTTGCAATCTGAAAGAAAGTTTCAAGGAATAACAATGTGTAAACATTGTCCTCACAATGAAGAGAGGACAGACTTTTTGCAGTTTACTGAAACTCACCTGATAAAATCCAACTGAGTTCCACATTAAACTCACATTCATTCCAACAATTGAGAAATTTGCGAACAAAACAAACTTCAGAAGCTCAGGTAGCGGTAGATGAGATGCCTGGATATATCCCAGCCACCTAAGAATAACAGTTAACAAGGTTGTTGTGGCAAAATGCAGACCAGTTAAAGTCGTAGCTGCATGATGGCATTCAATTAAACACAAAATCAAGGTTGATGAAAATATGAACATATTAAGGGACTTCTTGAGAAAGCTAATGATACACTGAAAAAACTTGATCAGCATTAAATTATTCTCCTAACTCAGGGTGCCATTCTTTATTTAAGTTCATATTTAATTGGTAAATAAGCACAATTAATATTCTCTTTTAGGATGTCAATCACAGAAAATAAGTAACCAAATCTAACGCCAATTCTTTTAAGGAGAAATATATCAGACCAGTTAACTTGCCCTTTAACTAATGGGAGAAAGTCTATCACACCCCTGATATTTTTTTTAAGTCCCACTGCACCCTAGACCTTTATTGCACCAAAACTTTTAGTTCTATAACATACAATCATAATGCCAACTCATCAATGAATAACAGAATAAACCATCAAGTTTAATCCACTGTAAAGTGAAAAAGACAAGCCATGATATTTAATCCATTATTTATTTATGAATAAAAAAATTATGTTTACAAAAATAAAAAGTATTGAGGGGTGTAATAGGTCAAATAAAAGGTTAAGAATGCAAAAGATTTTTCCCAAGCAGGGACAAGTTATGTACCCTTCTTTTATGGACTTGCTTGAAGATACTTCTCCTTTGTTACATTTAATGGATATCTTTTCATGCTGCATCTCATTTAATATGTTATATAGATATATAATTTTAAAACAAGTATAAAGGCACTGTAATTCAAATGTGTAAATCAAGCGTCAAAATAAGACCACGCACTGATTTGAACCAAAACCAAATTAATGATTTCATGGTTCATAAGCTGTATAATTTCCTAAAACTTTAACTAACTTGTATGTGTATTAAATTATTTAATAGATGGAAATAGAAATAAAAGCACAAAAGTACAAATTAAGTTGCATGATAGGCCCAATGGCCCACATTCATGCTTCAAATTATCATTTGTACATCCTCATTTGAACAATTATAATATTCATAAAAATCCTAGTGAATGAGACCACTCAGAACAAGTATTGGTGCACAAGCATCCAACATCTAATCATTTTATAATTCTATGCATCACAATAGTGGCAGTTGAATAAAATCATAATTCAAACCAAACCAGCAACCATTGTCCAAATTTCAGAGTACTTGGCTTGAATAATAGGGACAAAGCATTACATTCAGGTTTGAGATTATTTCCACAACCTCGTCCTTCAAGTTTCTATAGTTTGATCAGAGATTCCTATATGGTAGCTGCAGATACTAAGGTTTCCCATTAAAAAACAAGAGCAAAAGATTGTATCAGGGATTGCGAATGATGATAAGGCTTTTTGCTTAACTCTAATTGAACAAGAAATACTTGTAGTATAGGTGGTTCTTTTTCATGAAAGCATAGGAATATCATTATGGAGTATTAAACTATAGACTTCAGTGAGTTACATTCTTTTGCCAGCTCAAACACTATCTTTATTTGCTCAATCCCATTACTTGCAAGGTCAAACAATCACAAAGAATTTAACCAACCACACCAAGTTTTTTTAAACTTCAAAAAGGATCAGCTTCCGGGGCAATTTTAAAAGTTATTGCCCTTAAATACTAAAGGAGACAAACTAGAGTGATTCACTAATGCAATTTTAGATGGTCAACTAATGAAAACAAGGAAGGCACAAAATAAAAGTGATATTCATGCAAGAATCTAAGACCTTAACATCTTCAGTATTGGAACTACTGAAGGTTATTTATGTACAAGTCACAGCATTTGGGAACAATCCACTCAACACATTTTCATGGTAATGAATTTATAGGATATAAAATGTGAAACCTAGTCAAAATTTTCAGTTAGCATAGATAAGTGGGCACGTAAAACTCTTTCATTTTGTATGAGCTAACCAAATAGTTAGCAAAACTTAAAGAACTAATAAGCTTTGGCCAAACCTCTCTGCCTCTCCTTCATCTTGAAAGATAAATTTTAAGGAGAGAAGATTATGCACTATTTGTTAATGACAGATGCAGTTTAAGTTGTTTTTATTGAGAGGATCATATCCAACAGAATTATATACATAAGATACTATGCAATAAAGTACTGCTAAAGGACTGGAGACACAGATGAGTATTTGATAGATTGTTAGAGAGAAGATACCAAAACTAAAGCCGTAGGTGGCCATCAATGCTTTATTGACAAGGATAATTCCAACAGATGTGACAACATTGAACATCCATGAGGCTGCATCAATAGCCGCTTTCCTATCAGCCTTGTTTGCTGAAGACATTTTTATCTATTCTTCCAATTAGCAACAGAATCTTCCCTAACAGCTTTTCATAAGTGGGAATAAGCTTGTATGTTAAAGCTGTTGGTTGTAATTTTGTACCTGTATTCACAAGGTATCTGCAAATATACTATTACCATAAATCACAAAAAAGAACAGTGTTTGAAGGAAAAAGAAAACTATGAACAATTCACAAACTTAAACTGTGAATTGAAGAGAAGAAAGGCATGAGCACATACATCAAAAGATACAAGGACAATACCAGACAATAAAATGATGTATTGCTTAACAAGAATTTGGGATGACAGGTATTTTTATGATGTTAACAAAAACAAATGTAAACTTACATGAGAGCATACACTGGTTCCCAAAATTATAAACTAAATAAAGTGATTGCAGATTCCTCACACTAGTGTTCAAGCTCACACATGTCCATTACCATGGAGCCAAAACAACAAATCTGGTAATAATGGCACGCTCCTTTATGGACAAATCTTGGGAACGACTTTCAATGGAACCTTTCAGTCTTAGGATCAACTTGCTAATCTGCTCGTTTATCATTATAATGCCCCCCTCATACAAGTTCTCCACCATTTAAAATCTATACCAGTAAGCTTCACATATAACATGGTAAATTACGAAGATGATCCAATACTCTAAAGCCTGAGACAGAGTAAAAATCTTCTTATACTTTCAATACTAAAAAATGTCCAATAATGATTGAGCTTTAAAGTTAAAATAACAGATCAAAGCAAACAGCCTAAGTAAAATTCAAATCCCTCAACTTAAGTTCAACCAGAGCTCATCCAATAAGAGTTATCCGAAATCCACAATTCGACTACAAGCAAAACAAGAAAAAAAAAAGAAGTAAAAAAAATAGTACATCTACATTAAAAGTCAGTTATAGCAAACACAAACTGATCCCAAACTTGAGCCGAATTTAATCTTCTGCAAACCAGATCCATCATTGTTCAACACTAACCAGTAAAACTACACACTAGAAACGCAAAAATCCAGCAACATAACATAACAAAGAAAAAGCAAAAAAAACTCACAGATCATAAACAACCAAACAGTAGCAGAAACGGAAAAGTACAAGGACAACAAAGAAGCAAAGAATTTGCTGTTACATAGAAACTAAAAGAGTAGAAGCCAAACTACCTGAAAAAAAAAAAGGAAGAAAAACAAATTGCAAGTCTGGTGCTCTATTTTGCCATTACTTTTTCCCGTGAAACAAACAGAAAATAATGAAAAGCAATCTCGTAGACGGAGGAGAATAACGAGGAGGCGTTAATGAAGGAATCACAGAGAGAATGTTAAATATATATAAGGAGGAAAGCAAATGGCGAGCAGAGCAGGTACAGTCGCTCTGGATTTTGAGAGTTTCGTTCTCGCCATTAAAGGGCAATGGACTCTTTTAAGACAGCGAGGAAAACAACTTCCTTTTTCTTTTTAGTAAATTATTGTATTTTTTTCCCTTTTTTTAATTATTATTAAATAATTTGAAATCTCATTTATGTGCTTAATTTTGTCTGCATTGTGGCTTCAACCAAATAGGGACTAGGGAGAGAGATGGAAGAGGACTGTTGGGATCTTTTGCAAGTACAAACTAGTTATCAAAGTTTCCACTAATGCTTGATTAAATTAGTAGATTTTTTTTTTATTAACTTCATATATATATATATATAGAAAAACTTGGAAGAATTTTCCAGGTAGTAAGACTCATCAAAGAATAAACTAAAATTATGTTTTATAAGAGGATTTTATCATCCGAAATAATAAAACCTACTTCTGAATTATTAGATTCTAATAATTGAATAGCAGTAGCAAGTAGTTGAGAGTCTGTTTCCATTACTATTGAGCTGAAATTTTGAGAATTGAACCAAATAAGAACCTTATACAATGCAAGTGATTCAGCGAAAAAAGTAAAAGAAAATGATATTATCCTAGAAAAAGCAATCACAAACTCTCTATAATTTATAACACAGCTCACAATCTCTATAATTGGAAATACTGTCCCTATATTATTAAATTTTATAATTTACTCATTATATATAATAACTTAATCATATAAAAAATTATAAAAACTAATCCATTTAATATATTTTTTTTATTTCGAAAGTCCATATCAAAAAATTATAATGTAAATAATATTATTAACTATCTGTTAATTTGAATTAGTTAAATTTCATGAATCAAATCAATCGAGAGAAGTGCACTAACACTGTAACATGCAAAAATTTATTAATTGATTTTTTTATTTTAAAAATTATATTAATATATTTCTTAAATTTTAAAAATTTATTAATTGATTATTTTATTTTAAAAATTATATTAATATATTTCTTAAATTTTAAAAATTTATTAATTAGTTTTTTTTTTAATTTTATATTTTAAATATTTTATTATTTAATATTTATAATATAAAAAATTTATTAATTAATTTTATAAAAATATCTACTAGTTAATTTTTTATATTAAAGGTATTTTAAACTTTTTAATAATCCTTAAAAGCTCCATTTTAAAAAAATAACACTTAAAAAGCTAAAATTAATGAATAAATTTATTAGTAAATTTTTTAAAAATTTTATAATTATTAATATATTTTTTAAAATTAAAAATAAATTAATAAATTTTTATATATTATATCGAATAAATAATAATAATAATAATAATAAGGCTAAAAAAGCTAGGTTCGTGATAATTTTCCTGGGTGACAGATAAAAGTTTTATGAAAAAATAGTTTATTCGATATTATTGTTGGAGTTGTGATAAAAAAAAATGTTTTTTAAAAGAAAAATAATGAAAGAAATTTAAACTTTTGAAAATTTATAATTTTACATGAATTAAAAATTTGCTGAATAAGGTAACTAAACTCTGAAAATATTAAGAATTACATAATTATATCCTACCATTATATTGTCCATTAATATTAAGATTACAGAATTACTACACCTTCAAGTTAAGCTTAATTAAAATTAATTAACTGAAATTAAAATGTAAAAAATAATTAATTGATTTTTTAGAGTGATTACCCAAAATCGAGAGTTTTCATCCACCATTTCATTTTTCTTTTATATATATAAATATATTAACTGTTTATTTTTTTCTATCAATTCAGTCCTTAAAAAAAACTTTTAATTTTGAGGGATTAAAAGTTAAAAATCAGTTTATTTTTTATTATATTTTAATTTCTCACAATTAGGGTTAAGAATTAGATTCTTTAAAATGGAAAGATAAAGATCATCCTCGAATTTTTTATACTCGGAGATAAGACCGAGTCCTAAAAAAATTCAGGCTCAAAATTAATCAGGCCATTTTTAAGCAGATCGATCCAACACCGCAAACCATAATCCGGATATATGGGGCAAGCCGGATTCCATATGAACACGGGTCAAAAAAAAAGTAATCAAGGCCGGTGACATGTGGGAGAAAATAGCTGATCCAGTCATTTTGCAGTCCTACTGCATATGTACTAGGAGAAATTAAATGGCCTCGGTACGTACGAATTTGAATGAGAGAGACATGTGACACCGTAGTAGAACAGCGATTAAACATCACTAGCAGACAAAAAAAAGGATAAAAGAAAAATGACGTCTCATTCTCTAAGCTTACACATCCATTATAATCATATTTTCTAAATCTCATAACATCAAGACAGCATAAAATAAAAATCTTTAATTATTTAAATTTAATTTCTCTCTTTTTTTCTAGTCTCTTAACGATTGAATAATGGCAAAGCGTACAAATCTGAATAATTCAAAATTTCTTTTTCAATTCAAAATAGACTAGATTGAATAGAAAATTTTAACCAAAGTTTTTTTTATCTTTTACATGTTTTAACCAGAATTTTTAATTTGATGATAACTTAAACTTTTATTGCAAAAATAGAAACTAATGTCATTGATTCAGTGGTTCAACTAATATTATCATAAGTAAATAGACTAGATTGGATACAAAATTTTATTGATGATATGATGTTGAACTCAAATTCCAATACTTGATACTCTAAAATATTCTGAAGTTATTCATAATTTAATCTTGGTAAAAGCTGTGGTGCATATAGAAACATGACTACATGAGATCTAATCTACTCTTTGTTAACTTTTTAGTCCAAATGCACCTCTGGGGAAGTGATTTTTTATTTTTTAATTTGGTGTACATGTGCTTCTACTTAACAAAAATAAATAAATAAATAATCAATTGATATTAAAGTCATTTTCAAACTGGTCATGTTTAAATCCATTTCATATGAATTATATATATATAATTATAATTTTTATTTTTTAATAAAATAAATAGTCTGTTCAGTTGTTATGTCTTGTAATTATTATTGTATATTTATTAATTGATATAATCTTAACTATTAAAACGATTTAGAATTATAAGACTATCAGATAATTCTTAAGGCAAACTTATTTTTAAGGTGTTCAAATCAAGTATCGCACGAATATATATACAAATCAAATTCGGTTGACTAGTACGTCTACTGATTAAATGGAGGAGAGTATTAAGGTCTAGAGTTTCAGAGACCGAATATATATATAAATTAAAAAATAAATTATGTATTTTGGCAGAAAATGTTTGGATGAAAGATATTGTTAGGTAATTGCATCAAATGTCATAATCACTCAATACCTAATCAATTTGGTAGGATGCATGCCTCTTGATGAGTAGTGGTGCTTTTTCCAATCCTTGCTATGTAGTAGGATAATTAGGAAAACTCCATACATACTTGGTATGTTTTGGCTAAAGTGAGGAAGGTTGTCAAATGTTGACACCCATTTGACACAATTCTCATTTCAAAATTCATATGTGTAGTGGGTGCTACTTCCTTTTCTAATCCAAACCCACCAATCCAAAATAGGATTACCACCACTAATTATTTATTTTCATGTAACTATCATTAGAACATTATTCTTAGTGTAAATTAATAGTTGATTTGAACTCTTTTACATGATGGAATCTAATCATTGTAGCCATTGACTTGTTGAGGCTTTGTTGAATATCCTTGGAAGAATGATTAATTGTTATGTTTAGGTTGCAAGATAGTGCAAAAATTAAATATGTTCAAAAAATAATTTATATTTACAAAATATTTTTTATAAAAATTATTTTTTATTATTTTAACTGTAATTATAAATCAATGAAAATAAAAATATTTTTTATTATTTTTATTATTTTATAAAATATTTAATGAAGATAAAAATATGTCTAAAACGGTGATTATAAATTAATATTTTAACTGTAATTATAAATCAATAATAATAATTTAAAAATTATTATATTTACTTTTAATATTGAATATAAGAAAATGATTTTTTATTTTTTTCCAATAAATTAAAAGTGTGGTTAATATTATAATCTATTAAAATATATTATTATATATAATAAATTTTTTTTATAATAATTTAAAATTATTATTTTAATAATATTAAAATAACAATTACTAAATTATTATTACCTAAACTTTAAAATGTAGTAACGATAGATACATCAATTTCAATGTTCAGAATTCATCCACTCTGTGGTTGCTCTTGAATATGGTAAAATGAAAAAAAAAAAAGGGTGAACTTATTATTTATTTCGTTTTATAATTTTTATTTATTTTTTCATTTTTAATTATTTCAAAATTATTATTCATATTTCTTTGTTAGATATTGTCTATTATAATTTTATTTAATTTTTAAAATATTTTTAATATTTAATAAAATTTAATATTTTAAAATAAATATAATTAAAAAACTAATAATATTTTTAATATATATAATAAAAAAAAATTATGGGCGGATATATTAGGATGATATTGAAGGATAGTCACTGGGCATTCAAAATACAGGTAAGATTTAGCTCATGATTAGGACATTTGAAAAGGAGACAGAAGATAAGGAATGCAGCCTGAAATTCTTCTTCTATCATCATGGGTTATATTTTTTATTTAAAAAAAAAAAAAAAAAAAAAAGAAGAAGAAGAAGGCAGCCTTTTAGAAAAGGACAGTAATCAATCGCACCACCTTTTTTTTTTTTTTTTTTTTAACTTTTAAATTGTAATATGAAAAAAAGGGGAAAATAGTTATGTGATGGAGGCATTTGTGGTTGCATCATAAGCATAAGGTTGCATGATTAGGGTTTAAGAAGATTGATGGAGATCATCAGAAACCAATTTCTGCAAATCAATCATTACTTCTTCTACTACTCAAAGCAGCTATACATATGAACATTTGAAAGGGTACTTCTTTTTAACAAAGCAGTTTCAATAAATTATTTAATCTCTTAACCAGAATCAAATGTGAAATATAATAATATAATAATTAAATTAATTAGTTCTTGTTATTTATCTTTTTTTATAAATTAAATTTAAATAAACTATTTGGTTATTATTTTATTCATATTGATCATGCATTTAAATTTTAATTTACAATAACAAATGAATACAAACTTACACAAAATTCAATAAACATCACAATTACAAACTTTAATTGGATTTTTATGTTAATTTTAATAATCCAATTAAATTAAACAAAATCAAGATGAGAAAATTAAAGAAAATGAAGATGAAGATGATGATCACACATCAAAGTAGTCATTGACAAATTTGCTCTTGATCCACTTGAAGCTATTTCTCAAAGATGATTTCAGCTTACCTTCCATGTTGTACATATTATACTGAGCCACTCTCTTTCTCCTCTTCATCTCAGGATCGCCTGAGGCCGCCACCTCATCAATCTTGCCAGTGGTCGGACCGTTGAAACTATAAGATTTAGATCGCTCTTCAAACCCTAGCCGGATTTCTGAATAGGCATTAGAGTAAGCTGAGAAAGATTTGCTCTTCTCCATTATGAAAGGAGCACAGAGAGAAAAACCAGGCACTAAGTGCTATTATATAGAACAAGGACATGCAAAATGTTGAATTTTTTTGAACGTTAGTGGGATGTGCAAGTGCAATAGTGCAGTGACGTCTGCATCAATTTGATAATTAATTATTGGATTAATTTTATATTTATTTATTTATTTTTAATTTTATAATTAAGGGTATAAATTAATTTTGTTTGATTTGATGTGTAAGTGGGATATGGACATGGTGGGAGACAATAGGCAATGGAGGGCCATATGCATTATTATAATAACAATAATTATTTTTATTATTAAGCTCTGTATATGTAATGAGTAGCTTTTACTTTTATTTTTTAATGCAATGTGATTTTAAGATTAATAGTTTCTCATTAGAGATTTTAACTTTTTATATATATATTTTAGTAATTACTTAATTATACTTAAAAGTACAATATGAAATGAATGAATAACGATTATGTATTATTAGCATTTTTATATTTAATTAATCAATAAATGATATATGATCTTAAATATTTCAAGTTGTGAAATTTGATAATTATTATTATTATTTTTTTTTTGAAAATGAAAGAAATATTATTAACTCAAAGCGATCAAGGAAACTATATGAGGAGGAGGGACATGAACCCAAACTCCTTGACCTGACTCAGAATGAGCCGATGTTGCTAGAACATGAGCGACATCATTCGCAGACCTGTGAATAAAAGCACATCTTGCTTCCTCATAACTGGATAGAAGCAATTTACAATCTTGAACCAAAAGACCAAAAGGTGATAAATCATCTAATGAAGCATTGTTAATGGACACAATAAGAACCTGAGCATCCGATTCGAAAAGAACTCGATCCCATCCGCACTCTTTAATCCAGCTCAATGCCTCTCGAAAAGCCACTGCCTCAGCACACTTAACCTCCATCTGACTGCAAAAATAGCCTGCTTTAGCCGCTATAAATCTACCATTAGCATCTCGGACTACACAGCCAAAGCCTAGCGAACTTCGTTGCGAGTTTAAAGAGGCGTCAATATTAACCTTAATCCAACCCTGCGGTGGAGGAGACCAAACAGTCAAAGTCGATACAACATTGGTGCAGCTGGTAGAATCAGAACAGGCCCCCCTCCATTGCTGCAAAAAATTCAGTGCCATGAAGAACACACCACTCGCAGTTCGACCCTGAGCTTTCCAAACAACATTATTTCTGTTATGCCACAAAGCCCAACATATCATTAGAATAAGGGAAGCATTCTCTGCAGAAGCAGTAAGGAAGGCTAAAGAGAACCACTCCCTAAGAGAGGCAGCGGAGAATGCAGGCCAACCCAAAGGCGAACTCAACCAGCAACTGCGGGCAAAAGGACACTGAACAAGAATATGTAGGATAGTCTCAGGAGCCTCATGACACAACGGACACATCGAATCAACCGGAACCCTCCTAGACTGAAGCAAAGAGAGGCAAGGAACTACATTAACTAAAGCACGCCAGCAGAAATTAAGCACTTTAGGAGGCACCTTCGTCTTCCAAAAACGACTCCATATCTCACTACCTTCCCTATGTCGAAACCCAGCAACCAGAAATCTGTAAGCACTCTTAACAGAATAGTGACCCTTGGACGCAAACTTCCAGCACCACGCATCTGGATGCGAAGAAAGACTTAGAGGGATGTTCAAAATACAACTCCTGTCTCTATCATTGAACAACTGAGCTATTAAATTCTCATTCCATCTATAGCCGATCATAAGATCTGCAACAACAGAAAGAGTACAGTTCGGAGGAGGGGGTGTAGAAACCAATAAGTCGGGCGCCTCTTTCAACCAAGGGTGAGTCCAAATAGAAACTGACCTGCCATTCCCAATTCTCCAATAAGCACCAGCTTTAACCAAACTCTGAGTCACCAATATACTACGCCACAAAAAGCTAGGATTGTGGCCCAAAGATGCTTCCAAAAAAGATGTTGTTGGAAAATAACGAGCCTTAAGAACGCGGGCCACTAAAGAATGAGGCCTGTTAATAATGTTCCAACCCTGCTTACCAAGCATGGCTAAGTTAAAATCATGGAGCGATTTAAAACCTAACCCGCCGTCAAGTCTGTGCTTCGCCATTCTATGCCAACCCAGCCAGTGAATACCGCGATTTTGATCAGCACCCTTACTCCACCAATACTGAGTCATCATATGCTGCAAATCAGCACATAAAGTCCGAGGCAGTAAAAACAAACTCATAACATAGTTTGGCATAGCTTGGAGGACTGTTTTCAAGAGGACCTCCTTACCTGCTTGGGACAGCGCACGATGCTTCCATGAATTCAGCCGCTTCCACAAACGATCCTTAACAAAACTGAACACTTCCCTCTTGTTACTACCAACATGAGAAGGGAGTCCCAAATAATTACCCAAATTCGGCTTCTCCTCAATCTGGAGCACTGAACAGATAGAAACCCGAAGAGCCACAGGAGTATACTTGCTGAAAGAAAGAGATGATTTTTGAAAGTTAACCAATTGTCCAGATGCGTTCTCATAGATACGAAGAATACGCTTGAGCTCCAACGCCTCTTGAACATTTGCTCTGAAGAAAATCAAGCTGTCATCTGCGAAAAAAAGGTGGGAGATCTGCGGGCCACCCTGTGATATCCTGAACCCATGAAGACTGCCACGGTTTATATTGTCTTGTAAAAGGCGGGATAGCCCCTCAGCACAAAGAATGAATAAATAAGGCGACAAGGGATCTCCTTGCCTCAGTCCCCTCGTTGGTAAGATAGGGCCGATTTCCCTGCCATCATGCAGAATCCAATAACGAACAATAGAGATACAAGAAAACACCAAAGTAACCCATCGTTGTGCAAACCCCATGCGGATGAGCATGTCACGAATGAAATCCCACTCTAGTCTATCATAGGCTTTGCTGATGTCCATTTTAAGGGCCCCAGATAACTCTTTCTTTCGATGAAACATATTAAATCCATGCATAGCCTCAAAAGCTAAGATTATATTGTCCTGAATGCTACGCCCAGAAATAAAAGCGCTCTGGCTTTCGGAGACAATAGACGGCAAGATGGACTTAAGCCGGTTAACTATCATCTTAGTCATGATCTTATAAACCACGTTACAGAGGGCAATAGGACGCAAATCACTCATTCGCTAAGGGACACACTTCTTAGGTATCAAAACTAAAGCAGTCTCATTCAACTTCAGCGGGAGAGACAGTTAGTGAAACTAGTTCCTGTGAATAATTAAAATTATAATTTTATATGAGTAATTAAAATTAAAATTTTTAGAAATATATAATATTAAAATTAGAATATGATAAGTTTGAAATCCAGTAAGATTGGGATACTGAAGGGATTGGGATACTGTAGGGTTTAATTTATGGGAAAGTTAATGGATCTGATTGGTATTTAAAGATTAAGAATGGATTAGACTGGTTTTTTTGGCTTTCGAAAAGTTGAGATTCTCGGAAAAGTTTAGAGTTTTTAAGGTCTAAATTTCATAAAAATTTGTCCCTCTACATAATTGATTCGGAGTTATTAATACTTTGATTATTTTGGTGCGTTCTAACGGGTTGTTCTATCGGATGCAACGGCGAAGTATTATGACAGTGACAGAAATATCAGGCGGCTTATTTATGGCAGACAGTCGGATAATAAATGTTAGTCGCTTCACCCATATCTAGTTTATTACTCATGCCTTATCTGTCAGTCCTACTACACGACACAATTATGACCCACTTGAAAATCAACGTGTCTTTAAAGAGGTCGATTTGCTTGGATTTGATTGGATAGTTGAGAATTGAGAGTGGATCAAGTTGGTTTTTCTAACTTTCGGAATGTTGAGATTCTCGAGAAAGTTGAGAGTTTCTAAGAGACCTGGATTTAATTGGATAGTTGAGGACTAAGAGTAGATCAAGTTGATTTTTCTAACTTTTGAAATGTTGAGATTCTTGGAAAAGTCGAGAGTTTCTAAGGTCTGGGTTTCATAAAATCTGTCCCTCCACATTTGTAATACCCGGCTAGACTCCGGTATCGGAATCCCTACCGTCCGGTGGGACCTCGGATGTCGGAAACCTCTAGAAGGGTAAAACCATGATTTTATGAAATGTTTTCATGTATTTCATGTTTTTAAGTAAGAATTAAATGAGTTTTTGCATGAAAAATCTTTGGAGGAAAACCCAGGTTCGGCCGCCGAACTCCCAAGATCGGCCGCCGAACATGCATGCTTTCGGAGGGACTTTAGGCGCCCGAAAGTTTTGAGTGAGGGAAATGCAGGTTCGGCCGCCGAACTCCAAGTTCGGCCGCCGAACCTTGCATGCATGCGGAGGCACCTTCGGCCCCCGAACGTGGCCTGGCCAGCCACTATAAAAGGGACCCTTAGCCGAAATGGGCGAGGTTTTCTCCCATTTTCGGCCACAACAAGCTTCCGATCTCCCTCTCCTCAAATCTTGTGTTCTTTCACTAGATCTCCTCCATCTTTCTTGAGTTTTAAACCCACATTGCAAGTTTTAAGCTTTAAAAGGCAAGTTTTTTGGAGCTTTGGAAACTCAGGAGCTCTCGTGCTTGGATCTCCGAGTTGAGTCGTCTCTTCCTCGATCTTCAAGAGGTAAGAGCCGATCTTAAGCTCAATGTATGTTTTAAATGAGTTTCATGAAGTTTTAAGGGGTAGAGAAGTATGTTAGAGTTAGTTGAGCATATGTTAGGTTTATGTGATTTTTTTTGAACAATGTGGCTTGTTTGATGTGTGTTTGAAGTGTTGTAGTTGGGGTATATGTTTGTATGAGGCCCCTAGGAATTGGTATGATGTGTATGCATGAGTAGAAACAAGTTTATGCAGGTTTTGAGGTGTTTTGGAGGTTGTGGACACAAGGGAACCAAGTTTCTGCCCTTCGGCAGAAACTCAGGTTCGGCCGCCGAAGTGACTTTCGGCCGCCGAACCCCCTTGTGGAGGCAGTTTCGGCTGCCGAAGCCTGCCCCCGAAACTCAAGGTTCGTCTCTGTCTGGGAGGTTCGGCCGCCGAAAGTGCCGCCGAACCTGCATGACTTTCGGCTGCAGAGGGACTTTCGGCCGCCGAACCTGCCGCCGAAAGTGCCCTGTTCAGCCAATTCTTGCATGTTTTCATGTGATGTTTTCAGGATGTTTTAGGGGGTTTTTGGGGAGCTTTTCAGAGTCACGTTCATGTATGTTTGGTGCCTCATTTGAGTCCACCTGTGTAGGTTCGGACCCGAGGAACCGAGACCCCCGGTTGTGAGATAGTTGTTCAGAGTTCGTTGTCAAAGCTTCAGTTACCAGGTGAGTGGAACACCCCTTAAGTTTTTAAGTAAATGAATAAATGAATGAATCATAAAGCATTGCCCATGCATCATTATGCCCTGCAATATTAGGTTGTTTGCATTAGAATGCACGAATATGTTGCATTGCATAATTTGTTGTTGATGTGGATGAACATTGAATGATCCATTAGCCCTCGTATGACATGATAGCCTATGTGAGTCCAGGTGTGCCTGCTACGGCTCTACGCCCCTGGCACTATGATTGATGATGGAAGTCCGGGTGTGCCTGCTACGGCTCTACGCCCCCGGCATGTATAAGTAAGAAGGATGGGGGCTAAATGGTGACAAGTTCATCCTTGTTGTGAAATGTTTGTGTTATGACGCATACATGAAAGCATGAATAAGAAAAAGAAAGAAAATAAAAGTTATTTGATAATAAAAATAATAAAATGAATAATAATGTACCTAAAAATGGAGGAATTAAAACAAATGTTTTTAGTTTCTGCTCACTGGGCTTTTAGCTCACCCCCCTCCCCTTATCCCCAGAGTTGCAGGTGCAGGAGAGATCAAGAAGTCGGCTAGAGTGAAGTCAAGTCATATGTATGTAATAGCTAGAGTATGTGGACATGACATATGATAAGAATGTAATGTAAAGTTTGAACAGTTATGTTTATGTAATTATGTTATTGAGGATAGAGTTGTGCTTGACCATAGTATATGTTAATCCCTTGGTATGTACATGATCTTACTTTATGATGTATATGTGAACCAACTCAACACAGATTACGTATTGCCATTGAGGCTTTGTTGAAATCCCACAGAGGGACTAATGTTTATGTATATGATGAATGCAGTGCATGCACAGGTTGAGCTTGGTGTATGAAGAAAAAGAAAAGTTTTTATTCTCATGTATATTTGTTGATCATGTATGGGATTAAACAGGTAAACAGGATGTATGTAGGCTTGCTACGGGTCCCGGCGGCCTTAAGCCGATCTGGATCCTAGCGCCGGTAACGGGTCGGTTTTCCGGGTCGTTACAGAGTGGTATCAGAGCCCTAGGTTCATATGATCGGACCTAGAGTGTCGGGCTCATAGATGTTCTAGAAGGTCAAGCACACTAGGAAAATCATGTCCACTAGGATAGGATGTAGAGTCCTGTCTGTATGATGATATGATATGCCATGATGATATGCATGTGCATAAATGCTATGATGTGATGCTATGTATGTGATGAGGGTTCATGTGTTTCCACATGAACCATATGATGCTAATGATTGTTTATGCTATGTGCTGTTTTTCAGAAGATAGAATGAGAGGAACTCGTCGATCTGCACGATTGACTGGAGTGCCACCTCAGGACGAGGGCACTGATGCCCGTCCTCCAGCATTGCCTAGGGCAATGTCCAGTAGGTCCAACAGAGACAGAGTAGCTAGAGACCCTAGAAGGTCTTTGGATCTGGGAAGAAGCAGATCAGTAAGGGGAACAGTGCAGGGAGGAATGTCTGAGGATATGGAGGTAGACCAGAGGAGGGATGGCAGTCTCGGTGTGAGCATGCCGGAAGAGGGTATGGGAGAATCAGAAGGAGGCACTCAGGCCTCGAGTTATGTCCAGCCACATCACTACCCACCCTACTCACACCATCCAGGGTATTCGATGGGAGGTACATCGGATTACCCCAGTTTTAGCCCTTACCCTCCACATATGCCATACCCACCTTACTACCCACCATACTCTCAGTACCCCATGTACCCACCTCCACCTCCCTTTACCAGTACAGCAAACCCTACCCCAGGGGATGTTGTACCTCCACCACCACCAGTATCTACTGTCCCGGAAACACGAGTACCCAAACCTACCTCATCTGGAGGGAGCAAGGTCAAGATGACCGATTATATGAAGCTGGGTGCTCCCCAGTTTGAAACCGGTGATGATCCGTTCGTGTACTTGGAGCGGGTCAAGGCAATTACAGATGAGATAGGGGCTGATGACAGTAGAGCCATTCAGATGGCCGGGTTCACGCTTAAGTGCAAGAAGGCACGGGAGTGGTTCAAGAATTATGTGAACCCGAGAGTGGACAGCATGAATTGGGAGGAGTTTGCAAACGAGTTTGCAGGTTGGGCTTTCCCTGATAGTTCAAGGGAATTGAAGATGATAGAATTCGAGCAGTTGAGGCAAACTGATGACATGAGTGTAGACGAGTACACAGACAGGTTCCTGGAGTTGTTGCCATATGCTGGGCTGAATTTGGACACAGATCAAAAGAAGTCAAGGAGATATATTATGAGGCTGCACTCCAGGTATTCCTCTTTGGTACAGTCAGCAGAGAGGGAGAGTTTCCATGCCATAGTAGATATGGCTAGGAGAATGGAGGCTAGTGCTATCGTAGAGGGGAAGGTAAAACAGTCAGTGGCACAGTCTTCTGGTTCCAAGACCCCAGGTGGGGAAAGGTTAGACTCTTCTTCTCTGAGTGCGGCAGTTGCAGGCAGTAAGAAGTGGGACAGAGGCCACAGAAAATCTAAGAAGAATAAGTTCTGGAACAAGATCAAGTCAGGTCTGGGTTTAGGCAGTGGCTCAAGCTCTGGCGCAGAGGTTACAGTATGTATGAGATGTGGGAGACCACACAAGGGAGTATGTCTGGCAGGGACAAACACATGTTTCAGGTGCGGACAAGCGGGTCATTTGGCTCGAGATTGTCCTAGAGCAGCCTTTGCAGCACCGTCTCAGCAGACAACCTCCGGCAGTGTGGTGCAGCCAGTAGCTCCACCCGCAACACAGGCCAGTGGCAGAGGCAGAGGGAGAGGGTCAGCCTCTTCATCAGCAGGATACAGAGGTGAAGGTTCATCAGCTCCGGCACGGATCTTCACTATGACTCAGCAGGAGGCCAGCACATCCAACACCGTGGTGGCAGGTACTCTCATCATTGGTTGTTCTGATGTGTATGCCTTAATGGACCCGGGCGCATCTCATTCTTTTATTGCTCCGAGAGTCGTGGAGAGGGTAGGATTGATGGTCTCTGGATTAGAGTGTCCCCTATGGGTCAGTGGACCCAAATGTGACCCGTCAGTGGCAGAGGCAGTCTGCCAATGTAGTCCAGTTTTCATAGAGGGAAGATGCCTTTCCGCCGACCTTGTGGTTCTAGATTTGACAGATTTTGACGTCATTCTAGGGATGGATTGGTTATCGACCCATGGTGCTACCTTGGACTGTAGAGACAAGGTAGTCAGATTCAGAGATCAGGATGGGTCAGAGGTCGTCTTCAGAGGAGACAAGAGGGGTACACCTAGAGGTCTGATCTCAGCTCTTCAGGCTCGTAGGTTGCTTAGGAGGGGATGTCAGGGGTTTCTAGCTCATGTGAGGGAGTTAGATAGTCATGTCAGAGAGCCCGCCTCAGTGCCTGTGGTGAGTGAGTTCTTAGATGTTTTCCCAGACGAGCTTCCAGGACTACCACCTGCAAGGGAGATAGAGTTTGAAATAGAGCTGATGCCTGGAACTAGGCCTATCTCTATCCCTCCCTACAGGATGGCGCCAGCAGAGTTAAAAGAGCTAAAGGAACAGTTGCAAGAACTGGTGGACAAGGGTTTCGTCCGACCGAGTACCTCACCTTGGGGTGCTCCAGTGCTCTTTGTAAAGAAAAAGGATGGATCCCTTAGGCTTTGTATCGACTACAGACAGTTGAACAAAGCCACCATCAAGAACAAGTACCCTTTGCCGAGGATCGACGATCTATTCGACCAGCTAGCAGGAGCAGGTTGTTTCTCCAAAATAGATCTGAGATCAGGGTACCATCAGTTGAGGATAAGGAATGAAGATGTATCGAAGACAGCTTTCAGGACCAGGTATGGGCACTATGAGTTCCTTGTGATGCCGTTTGGGTTGACCAACGCCCCTGCAGCATTCATGGACCTCATGAACAGAGTATTCAGTCAGTATCTGGATCACTTCGTTATTGTCTTCATAGACGATATCTTAGTGTATTCCAGAAATGCAGAGGAGCATGCCCATCACCTGAGGACAGTTTTGCAGACCTTGAGAGAGCATGGCTTGTATGCCAAGTTCTCCAAGTGTGAGTTTTGGCTTAGGAGTATTTCATTCTTGGGGCACATTGTGTCAGAACAGGGTATTGAAGTAGACCCCAAGAAGGTAGAGGCTGTAGCTAACTGGCCTAGACCCACCACAGTGACCGAGATCAAAAGTTTTTTGGGTTTAGCAGGTTACTACAGGAGGTTCGTTCAGGACTTCTCAAAGATTGCTGCTCCTATGACCAAATTGACAAAGAAGAATCAGAAGTTTTTATGGACCGATCAGTGTGAGGAAAGCTTTGAGGAGCTTAAGAGGAGGTTGACTTCAGCACCGGTGTTAGCTCTGCCAAAAGGTGATGATGACTTCTCAGTATATTGTGATGCGTCCCGTGTGGGACTGGGTTGTGTGCTAATGCAAAATGAGAGGGTGATCGCTTATGCTTCTAGGCAGCTGAAGAAGCATGAGCTGAATTACCCCACACATGACCTGGAGATGGCGGCAGTGATCTTTGCACTCAAGATGTGGAGGCATTACCTTTATGGGGTAAAGTGTGAGATCTTCACAGATCATAAGAGCTTGCAGTACATCCTGAGTCAGAGAGAACTGAACTTGAGGCAGAGGAGATGGGTAGAGCTGTTGAGTGACTACGATTGCAAGATTCAGTACCATCCGGGTAAGGCGAATGTTGTGGCAGACGCCCTAAGCCGGAAATCACTCGGCAGTCTATCCCACATTTTAGCAGAGAGGAGGCCGGTGGTGAAGGAGTTCCACAGACTTATGAGTGAGGGATTACAGTTGGAGTTGTCTGGCACAGGTGCTTTGATTGCACAGATGAAGGTAACACCAGTGTTTCTGGAGCAGGTGGCTCAGAAACAACATGAGGACCCAGAGTTAGTGAAGATTGCCAGGACTGTTCAGTCAGGCAAAGATAGTGAGTTCAGATTTGATGACAAGGGGATCCTCCGCTACAGGAACAGATTATGTGTGCCAGATAACATTGGTCTGAAGGGAGATATTATGGGGGAAGCCCATAATACCAGGTATAGTGTTCACCCTGGAGCCACCAAGATGTATCAGGATCTGAAGAGAGTGTATTGGTGGCCAGCTATGAAGAAGGACGTGGCACTGTTCGTGTCAGCCTGCGATGTGTGTCAGAGGGTGAAACTAGAGCATCAGAAGCCGGCTGGAATGCTTAACCCGCTACCTATTCCAGAATGGAAATGGGAGAACATAGCTATGGACTTCGTAGTGGGGTTACCGGCAACATCCAACAGACTAGACTCCATATGGGTGATTGTGGACAGACTCACCAAATCTGCTCACTTCATTCCAGTTAGGAGCAACTACTCTGTGGATAAGTTAGCGCAGGTTTATGTGGATGAAGTCGTCAGACTACATGGGGTCCCGGTATCTATAGTGTCAGATAGAGGGCCCCAGTTCACCTCCAGGTTTTGGCGGAGTCTGCAGAGTGCTATGGGTACCAGGTTAGATTTCAGTACTGCCTTCCACCCCCAGACCGATGGACAGTCAGAGAGGACCATCCAGACCGTAGAAGATATGCTCAGAATGTGCGTGCTAGATTTTGGCGGTTCTTGGAAGCAACATCTACCTTTGGTGGAGTTTGCCTACAATAACAGCTATCATGCTAGCATAGGGATGGCTCCATATGAAGCTTTATATGGGAGGAAGTGCAGGTCACCCGTTTGCTGGGAAGAGGTAGGAGAGAGGTCCTTAGCAGGGCCTGAGCTTGTAGAGATTACCAGTAGGGTGGTGCCCATGATCAGAGAAAGGATAAAGACCGCCACCAGCAGGCAGAAAAGTTATGCAGACATCTGCAGGAAACAGGTAGAGTTTCAGGAGGGGGATCTAGTATTACTCAAGGTGTCTCCGATGAAAGGAGTGGTTCGGTTCGGGAAGAAGGGTAAGTTAGCTCCACGGTACATCGGTCCTTTCGAGGTGCTTCAGAGGGTCGGTAATGTGTCGTACAAGCTAGACTTGCCTGCTTCGATGGAGAGAATCCATCCGGTTTTCCATGTTTCCATGTTGAGGAAGTTCGTGTCAGATCCGGGCAAGGTTCTTAGTGAGCCTGATATGGAGATCCATGAGGATCTCACCTATGTAGAACAGCCAGTGCGGATCCTAGACACTCAGATCAGAAAGTTGAGGAACAAGGAAATCCCGATGGTAAAGGTCCTTTGGAACCACCACAACTTAGAGGAATGCACCTGGGAGACACGGGAGTCCATGCTCCAACAGTACCCCCATCTGTTTTGAGGTGAGTGTTAGTTGTTCTATGTGTTGCATGTATGATATGTTGTATGTTATGATTGATGCCATGCTTTATATGTTAGTTGAGGAACATTCGGGGACGAATGTTCTTAAGGGGGGGAGAATGTAATACCCGGCTAGACTCCGGTATCGGAATCCCTACCGTCCGGTGGGACCTCGGATGTCGGAAACCTCTAGAAGGGTAAAACCATGATTTTATGAAATGTTTTCATGTATTTCATGTTTTTAAGTAAGAATTAAATGAGTTTTTGCATGAAAAATCTTTGGAGGAAAACCCAGGTTCGGCCGCCGAACTCCCAAGATCGGCCGCCGAACATGCATGCTTTCGGAGGGACTTTAGGCGCCCGAAAGTTTTGAGTGAGGGAAATGCAGGTTCGGCCGCCGAACTCCAAGTTCGGCCGCCGAACCTTGCATGCATGCGGAGGCACCTTCGGCCCCCGAACGTGGCCTGGCCAGCCACTATAAAAGGGACCCTTAGCCGAAATGGGCGAGGTTTTCTCCCATTTTCGGCCACAACAAGCTTCCGATCTCCCTCTCCTCAAATCTTGTGTTCTTTCACTAGATCTCCTCCATCTTTCTTGAGTTTTAAACCCACATTGCAAGTTTTAAGCTTTAAAAGGCAAGTTTTTTGGAGCTTTGGAAACTCAGGAGCTCTCGTGCTTGGATCTCCGAGTTGAGTCGTCTCTTCCTCGATCTTCAAGAGGTAAGAGCCGATCTTAAGCTCAATGTATGTTTTAAATGAGTTTCATGAAGTTTTAAGGGGTAGAGAAGCATGTTAGAGTTAGTTGAGCATATGTTAGGTTTATGTGATTTTTTTTGAACAATGTGGCTTGTTTGATGTGTGTTTGAAGTGTTGTAGTTGGGGTATATGTTTGTATGAGGCCCCTAGGAACTGGTATGATGTGTATGCATGAGTAGAAACAAGTTTATGCAGGTTTTGAGGTGTTTTGGAGGTTGTGGACACAAGGGAACCAAGTTTCTGCCCTTCGGCAGAAACTCAGGTTCGGCCGCCGAAGTGACTTTCGGCCGCCGAACCCCCTTGTGGAGGCAGTTTCGGCTGCCGAAGCCTGCCCCCGAAACTCAAGGTTCGTCTCTGTCTGGGAGGTTCGGCCGCCGAAAGTGCCGCCGAACCTGCATGACTTTCGGCTGCAGAGGGACTTTCGGCCGCCGAACCTGCCGCCGAAAGTGCCCTGTTCAGCCAATTCTTGCATGTTTTCATGTGATGTTTTCAGGATGTTTTAGGGGGTTTTTGGGGAGCTTTTCAGAGTCACGTTCATGTATGTTTGGTGCCTCATTTGAGTCCACCTGTGTAGGTTCGGACCCGAGGAACCGAGACCCCCGGTTGTGAGATAGTTGTTCAGAGTTCGTTGTCAAAGCTTCAGTTACCAGGTGAGTGGAACACCCCTTAAGTTTTTAAGTAAATGAATAAATGAATGAATCATAAAGCATTGCCCATGCATCATTATGCCCTGCAATATTAGGTTGTTTGCATTAGAATGCACGAATATGTTGCATTGCATAATTTGTTGTTGATGTGGATGAACATTGAATGATCCATTAGCCCTCGTATGACATGATAGCCTATGTGAGTCCAGGTGTGCCTGCTACGGCTCTACGCCCCTGGCACTATGATTGATGATGGAAGTCCGGGTGTGCCTGCTACGGCTCTACGCCCCCGGCATGTATAAGTAAGAAGGATGGGGGCTAAATGGTGACAAGTTCATCCTTGTTGTGAAATGTTTGTGTTATGACGCATACATGAAAGCATGAATAAGAAAAAGAAAGAAAATAAAAGTTATTTGATAATAAAAATAATAAAATGAATAATAATGTACCTAAAAATGGAGGAATTAAAACAAATGTTTTTAGTTTCTGCTCACTGGGCTTTTAGCTCACCCCCCTCCCCTTATCCCCAGAGTTGCAGGTGCAGGAGAGATCAAGAAGTCGGCTAGAGTGAAGTCAAGTCATATGTATGTAATAGCTAGAGTATGTGGACATGACATATGATAAGAATGTAATGTAAAGTTTGAACAGTTATGTTTATGTAATTATGTTATTGAGGATAGAGTTGTGCTTGACCATAGTATATGTTAATCCCTTGGTATGTACATGATCTTACTTTATGATGTATATGTGAACCAACTCAACACAGATTACGTATTGCCATTGAGGCTTTGTTGAAATCCCACAGAGGGACTAATGTTTATGTATATGATGAATGCAGTGCATGCACAGGTTGAGCTTGGTGTATGAAGAAAAAGAAAAGTTTTTATTCTCATGTATATTTGTTGATCATGTATGGGATTAAACAGGTAAACAGGATGTATGTAGGCTTGCTACGGGTCCCGGCGGCCTTAAGCCGATCTGGATCCTAGCGCCGGTAACGGGTCGGTTTTCCGGGTCGTTACAACATTCGTTCAGAGGTATTAATATTTTTATTATTATGTGGCATTCTGACGGATTGTCCTATCGGATGAGATGGTGTAGTACTGTGACAACCGGCAGTCAGCTAATAAATGCCTCTATATTAATAATACTAGAATAAACGATGATATTAGTTGCTCTAAAAAAATTTTTTTAAAGAAAAACGACATAAGTGTTGGTGGTTCAGGTTGCATATTCATACTTTAGTTATTTTAACTAAGATCTAATTTTTCATTAAATTCTTTTAATAAAAAAATTAAATTATGCTATATTTTGTTCATTTTATAAATTAATCTGCATCACATAAAAAAATTCAATCCAATTTAACTAATAATTTAAAATAATTCAAATAATAAAAATAGAATTCAAAATCCAACCGACTTAAATACTCAGCCATACGCAAACCACCACTCAAGTTTCAGTCGATGATGGTGGGGACCTTCAGGACCAACGTCTCCATATCCAAGATGTGGAGTGACTAAGCTCAAGATCTCCGAAAGGATTTCACGACACAACAAATCTTTCAAGTGCCACACCCACTTCAGCAATTTATTATTAACCCCCATAATTTTATAAAATTAATAATTTAATCTTTTAACTTTTTAAACAGCACATAATTAATCATTTTATAAAAAATTTACTATTTAATTTTTATAATATAAAAAATTCATTAAATAATTTATCAATTTTTAAAAAATATATTAAAATAATTTTAAAATTTAAATTAATTTTCATATTAATTTTAACTTTATATTTTTAAAATTTAAATAAATTTTACTAAATTAGTTCCCTAGAAAAATTTATTATCCGGTTTCAATTTTGTAAAATTATCTATTATCTAACCTAACTGTATTAAAAATATTTTAAATTTTTATCTTAAATAAAATTAAGAAAATAATTAATTAATAAATTATTTAAAATTTCAAAATACTTTTTAAAATTAAAAAATTAACTAATAATTTTTTTTATATTATAAAAATTAAATAATAATTTTTCTTATTTTATATGTTATCACTAACTATTTAGTCCCTCCTCAATGTCTAAAATCTCTAATTAATCCATTGAGAACATAATTATTAAATTACATAATTTCAAAATTAACCCCTACATTTTAAAAATAATAACTATTTAATCACTGTAATTCATGGATGTGACCAAGCCACCGGAATCAGCCCAGAGAGGAACAATTTCCAGCACAATGACACCTCAATTATCATAATATCACAAGACAAACTTTTTCTGCATGCAATTCAGCAAGAGCATTAAAGATCCCTCAAAATATCTGAAAGGAAAAATATATAAGAGGTGGTGGTGGGGTAATTCTTGATTCGGCTTATATACACTGCACTGATCATTACCATTCATTTAATATGAATTATTTTATAAAAAAAATTAAATAAATTTTTGTAAAAAATATTTAAAATTTAAGTTTCTTTTGAAAGGAAAATGAATTGAACTAAATTTTTGCAAAATTTTGATTGGAAACAGAGTGTTGTCCTCAAGCTCAGGCAGCATATCAACTGTCCTTGCTAAGAAAGCATGGCAGAAAATAATAACAAACTGCAGACTTGATGGAATCCTTAAGGACAAAGGAACCATATGTAATTATTGGAAAACATTAGATAGATTCAAAAAATGTCATCTAAACCATCTGAATTATTTTTTCGATACATGGTTTGTCAGTATAATTAATATCTCCTCCCGATTTAATATTGCAGATATGTGCTATATATCAAATGTTACTTATGAACCATGCAACAAGTAAAATGAATCAAAATATAAAAATTCTTATATAAAATTATTTATTGATTTCAAATTAAAAGATCACTTATACAACTATCACTTGTATAGTTCATAGATCTGTTCAGTACACTTATTTTTCATATGCATTTCTCATATGGAACTGTTCAGTAGACTTATTTATAAAATAAACACTTATATATTAGTTTCAGATATCTCATCTATCTCAATTTATGAAATCAGTTATTTTCTCAGAAAGCAAAAGAATATAATATGTATTAGTCTCAACAATTTTAATTATTATTCAAACATGATAAGAATATCAATTAAAAATATTTAGAGACGTTACTTAAAAACAATAAGAATCTCATAATTATAGTCACATTATAATTTTTTTTTGCGCAGTCTCATATATTTTATCTCTTATTCAATATTCAATTAAATTAATATTAAAAATAAATAACTATTTTTATATAATTATATTTAGATATATAAAAATATGAAGAATAATATCCCACTACAACCAAGAAATAGTTACAGCATCTTACTAACAATTATCAAGTCTTTAAATACGTGAGATGAGCTGCGAAGCAAAAACATAGATACATGTCAAGCCCATATGTACAGCATTTCAGCTTCATCTCCACAATGCCTCCCTGGAAAACGAGTATTCAATTTTGCCAGGACCTGTACGAAAAGTTCAACAGAAGAAAGAACACGTCAGCTTCTGCAAATGATCTGCATATTCCATGTAAAAATTTCTCAATATCCTATGAATTTTAAGTCAGCAGCATAGTGTGACCTCTTCAACAGGTGGACATCTCCAAGCATTATCATTTCTGGGTTCTTGTCGTTGGAAATGATGATTGGATTAGACAATGCAGCGAATGTGAAGAGTTTTTGCTTCTGGCTGATTGACAGATTTGGTCTTCGAATAAGCTCGGAGAAAAAGGATTTGTTTATTTAATTGTGAAGAAATATATGCATGCATCGAGAACGCAGCCCAAGGCATTGATAATGGAGGAAACAAAACAAGCTCTTTTCTCTTCATTGTTCTCTCTAATCCTCCTGGCGGAGAATGCTTAGCTAGACACGACAAACCTCCAAAATCGTGCTGTCCAAAGGACGGCCAAGTGTATCCTTTCCTTCACATTTCTTATAATGATCAAAGAATTAGTTGCCAACCCTTAATGCTACTTCTTAATTCTATGTCACCTAGCAATCACAGCTTTGATTCTCCGCGGAAAGTTGAAGATTTTGAGAGATGGGTTGCGTTCTTTGCAAGGATTCAACCAGCCCCCCTCTTAATCAGAGACTAGAAAAATTGAAGCAGGAACGAGGTTATGTCGTCGGCAGACATAACAATGGGCAGGCTGATCCTGCAGGGAAGTTATTCAGGCAAGAAACAGACAACAAGAGGGTGGTAATCCTAAATGGAGTAGGAGAGAAACTGGTTGCCGGAGAAGGGACAAAGAATGGCATGGTCGGAAATGTCTCACAAAGAATTAACTTGAAGAAGATTGGTGGAGATGAGCTTGTGAATGGCTGGCCAAAGTGGCTTGTAGACAATATTCCTAGAGATGTCTTGGCTGCTTTGGTTCCAAAAAGTGCTGATTCTTATGATAAGCTAGCAAAGGTTAGTGTATTCTATTGTTAATCAAACTTCATCTGAAAATTGTGCTCAAGTTTTGCTTCTGCAGATAGGCCAAGGAACTTATAGCAATGTGTATAAAGCTAGAGATAGAGACACAGGAAAGATTGTTGCTTTAAAGAAGGTTCGATTCGACACGTCGGAGTCTGAGAGTATTAAGTTTATGGCAAGAGAGATAATGATGTTACAGAAGCTAGATCATCCCAATGTTATCAAGCTTGAAGGGCTAGCCACATCAAGGATGCAATATAGTCTTTATCTTGTTTTCGATTATATGCAATCTGATCTAACAAGAATCATCTCCCGTCCAGGCCAGAGGCTAACTGAACCACAGGTTTCAATCTCCTCTTAGAACTTGTATTTTGTTACTTGAATATATTTGTACTAAATTTGTAAAGACATATCCTTCGTAAGGACGTATCTTTTGGTGGAATTGAGTTAATCCACATGCCTGACCCATTTCAATTTCAAACTATCGGTGATATGTTGCACTTGATACAGGTTAAAAGCTACATGCATCAACTGCTTTCAGGCCTGCAGCATTGTCATGAGAGGGGAATTCTACACAGGGACATTAAAGCTTCCAACTTGTTGATAGACAAAAATGGGAGACTAAAAATTGCTGATTTTGGGCTTGCTAATTTATTCATTCCTAAACCGAAAAGACCTCTTACAAGTAGAGTGGTGACACTGTGGTATAGAGCTCCAGAGCTGCTTCTGGGTTCTACAGATTATGGAGTAGGCATTGATCTATGGAGTGCAGGATGTCTGTTAGCTGAAATGTTCATTGGTAGGCCAATTATGCCTGGAAGGACAGAAGTTGAGCAACTTCACAGGATTTTCAAGCTTTGTGGCTCACCACCAGAGGATTACTGGAAGATAATGAGATTAGCTACAAGTTTCAGACCACCACAACATTACAAACCTAGTTTTCAGGAAGCTTTCAGGGATCTTCCTGATTCTTCCTTTGGTCTCCTGACAACACTTCTTGCTCTAAATCCAGCATATCGTGGTACTGCTGCCTCTGCTCTTCACAGTCTGGTAACTAAAATTCATTGTTTCCCTTGTCTTGTCTACCTGATTCTGCGTCTGAAAATAGTAACAAAGACTTCTCTTCTACAGTTCTTCACTTCAAGCCCATTGGCGTGTGAGCTTTCAGATCTACCCGTGATATACAGAGAGGAGGATGAACCAGCTCAAGCTAATAATCGGAAGAAGTAAAACTCTTTCTGGGTTGATTTATTTGCTTTATCTATTGGCTTAAATGGATTGGTTGACTGAGTTTTCCATCTTAAAGGCACAAGAAATCCAAAAAACAATCCTCTCGAGCTTTTCATGAAGGCCATGGGAGGAGGAGGAGCTTGAGTGCTGAACAACTTAAAGAAGACATTGAATCTTCTAAAGAGGTAACAATCATTCCTCAAATTCTTTTTATTTCATCACAACTTTATAATAAAAACGGATTCTCTGTCATAGGAAAACTTTTGACACTTAGATTTTGAAAAATATATTAAAACGTTCTTAATATTTAAAAAAGTTAATTGTTTACTATTTAGTTCTTATATTTTGGAAAAATTCATTAATGTTATAGAATACTTTTTATTTCATCACAAGTTTTGCTAATTAAAACAACCCTCTACCATTAAGCTAGCAGTCCAATGATTAAAAGCAAGTGATTGAATAATGTTTTTGGAGGAATTTGAATGAATTGGGATGTAGGCGGAGAGGTACTCAGAGGCCAACATGAGTGGGCAAGAAACAGGAAACAGTGGAAGTAGCAGCTATTCCTCTAGTGTAAAAGGTAACAGAGAAGTGCAAAAACTACGAGCATCATTTTCGCCGATTCGCCTTTCTCGGCAAAACATGGCAATGAGAACAGAGGCTCATCCTAATGCAGTGAGGAATATACAGAACTACACACTTTTACAGGCCTCTATAACAGATATCATCAACCACAATCCAGCAGGAGGCGGCAATGGAATGCCTGCTTATCGCAGGTCTATTTCTACGTTGGACTTCCGTACTCTTGATCCTGACAAGATTAACAAACTCTTTGGGTTGGATAAAGATTAAGCTATTCTTCATCATTGGTCATGTATGTTCAAGCAACTTTCTAATTAGTTGCCTCTTTGGTCTTATCAATAACAGCTCGTCTTGTTTGGTTTCTACTAAATATAGAAATTCATTTAGTGATGTTTCATGCTTTTCAATTCATAGGTTATATAATTAAGATGAGAGCATGTCATGACTATTTTTTTCGAATGCATCAAGATGAGAGCATTAAATCCCAATATTAGTTTTATATTGATTTTATAAATTTTACGTACTATCTACTTGATATTTTACTAATTGTAATAAATTCATGAAATATCATGTAAACTTTACAATGTGTAAATGTTAAAAAGTTCAATTTAATTTTTAATTTTTAGTTTTTAATAAATACCATGTCACAGAAAATCTCCGTTGGATTTCAGAAAACAAAGAACCTCGCAAGTGCCGCTCCCTCACCAAAAACCAACCAGGAGAAGAATACAAAGAAAATGAAAATGCAACGACAGCTAAACTAAGCCGTGAAAACCTATGTGCTAACAGCACCCTCATCCTAAGGAACAAAACCCACATAAATCAATAAAAACAAAAAAATCTGACACTTCATATACCATAATTTCTTGAAATTTAGGGGCAGACCAGAAAGATTGATTTATCTGTCAGACACTCCGCAAGCACACACAACACAAGCGCTCTCCCCTCATCTTGCACGGAGTTCAGCAAGAGGATATTATATTTGAAGTTGCCACATCTTTGCTTGCATTAAAGGTCCCCCAGAATATCTGAAGGAATAAATCGCCCTGAATCCACTATTACTAGTCATTGATTTGATTTGCATCAGATTGCTAGCATACCTACAAATTACGACACTTAAAGATTGTGGACACATACTCAAAGTTCAGGGAGCATAGCAGCTGTCCTTGCTAAGAAAGCATGGTGGAAAATAATTAGTAATCATAAACTTTACATATGTGTGTGTGTGTGTGTGTGTACAAACTTCTATTCTTGATTACCAAGAATCACATCACAAAGTTATTCAAGATGATTGATGCCTGAAAAAATCAGCACCATCTTCAACATCATCAGTTTTGATGCTTCCACTTTGAGCCATAAGTATTCTATAGACTCGCTTAGAACAAATCTGACCTACTCTTCTTTCACCACCAAGTAAACCTTCTGTGGTCAAATCCTCAAGCAGAAATTCCTTGTCATGGACCTGCCATTTGATGGGAGAGAAAAATGTCTTAACATGATATGTTACCCCTTCCACAGAAACCAAGATAATATAAAGCTAATCGCTGTATTTTTCACACCGAGGATATGGTCACCCAGAAAAAGGGTAGGAGAAAGTTGAGTACAATAGGCAACTCTGACCCTTGCAAACCCAGAAGCTTTGTGAAATAAGGATACATTTTCTATTCTTCACTCAGAAAACATGTATTTCAGAATCAAAGTACGAAAGAATCCTTTCCAAAGTAGAGCAGTATTCATTTCCAATTCCATCCTCGCATAACATTTGTCCCGGATGCAAGTCTAAAATATACTGGACACTTAAGCTACAACTTCAAGAAATATTCAAGAACATATTAGTTTGAAAAAGCCAACTTCTAGCACTATCATTAAGACAGAATATATGATCCTAATAGTCATCCACAATTTTATCCTTGCATTTTCATAATTTCTCTACATGAAATATTTCCTTCTTTTTTTCTTTTTTCCTATTGTTTTGAATTAAAGCATAGTTGTTATTGTTGTTTCTTCCTATTCTCTGTACAGCAACATTAAGATACAGTTGCCAAGTTGCTTTGTGGTACTGATACCAATAATTTGAGGGAAACATAGGATACCAAAATTTCACTTCACCATCACATGCAAGGTTCTGAAATGAAAGAAGCATTGGTGAGTTCTAAAACTAATTAAATGCTCCATCCAAATTTTTACATTTGTTACATGACAACAAATTTTTGCATTGGCAAGTTTCCTGAGATTCATTGTATATGAGGCTGTGAAAATAGCAGTATCCACACAGGTGAATGTGTTAACTTCATTGCATGAACTCGCAAAAACTAAACTATTCCAATTTGAACAATTAAATTCCTGTGCAAATTTCCTCAATGTGGATGGTAGACTTGTATCCTAGGTTCTTTGTGACTTGCAATGAAGCCAATGCAATTCCTAGGATGGTAAGATGCACCCACATGAAAAAGTGAACCATATGGAAAACTATAATATATTAACCATTTAAATGGGGATGCAATCGAGAGCACATCTTATATGTTAGCAACTTAGCATCGCTAGAAAATAGATGGGGCATTTTCTCCTCATCCTTACCGATATGCTAGGATCCATGTAAACACGCAAAAGAGATTTCATGGTAGGATACTTCTTCCATATAGCAACAGCATGTCGTGGCTGCACCTTTGGGATAGCAACCAACGCTTTTAACCTGAATTTTGGAAGCAAAATACACACCCATAAATGAAGGGAAATAAAAAGATTCAGTCCACAACTCCACATTATATCACATTGCTCAGATAGGGTTCCAAACCAAGGAGGAGGATTGGCTTCATATCCGCAGTGGAATTCCCTAGGGTAAACTCAATATCTGTCTGTAACTAGGTAATGATGATCATTTCAGGTAATGTCTATTTCAGATACTTAATCCCATAAAGATTAGGTGTTGACCAACATTTCCTAATTAGCAGGATTCAAATCTTTAAAATCCTAATTAGACTTGATTTGATTTTATTCTTATTGTAAATATTTCTAATTTAGGTTGATTTTTTATGTATAGATACTCAAACCTTGTAAAGATCAATTCAATTGGAATACAATTAAAAAATTCCTCCCAAAATTCTTCATTAGCATAATATTTGATAAATGTTACAATATGCACATCTATGAATTTTCTGCAACAATATACTTGGGAAGTGTAACTCACCATGGACTCTTTTTTATTAAATCCTTGTCAACAGAATCTTTAGGGATAAGGGAACCATTAGCATTCACAGATAGTCGCGTTAATTTATTTCTGCAATTATTGGAAAACATAAGATAGATTCAGAAAATCGATCAGCTAAAGTAGAGGGCTCGGATATTGTGAAACTCTTGAAGTATTTGAGATGAAGCACTGACAGTAAAAGATAAATATTCAGAACCTAAATTGGCAAGTTGCCAGGCTACATGTCAAACCCACTATATGTTCAGCAAGTTCAGCTTCATCTCTACAATGCCTATAGTGTACCCTGGAAAAATGAGTGGTCAGTTTTGCCAGGACCTGTAGAGGAAGTTCAACAGAAGATAAAAATAGGTCAGCTTCTGCAAGAGATCTGCATATTCCATATAATAAGTTCTTAATATCCCATCAATTTAGACCAGTAGCATCATATGACCTCTTCAACAGGTGGACATCTCCAAGCATCATCATTTTCTGGGTTCTTGTATTGTTCCTTTTCCCTAGACATTGCCAATGTCCAAGTTACATTTAATGCAAAAGTAGATTTCGAGAATAAACAAAACAAACAAAAAGCAAAAGACACAAATAAGACCACACTGGATTTTGTTAATACCAGCATTCATTAGGAGGTGCCTTATAAACTAGAGAATCTTCTCTAAGCTGGCATTCAGAAATTCTATGGTACAAATTTACATCTACTAGTGTGAATAATTTATTATGGGCAATTGAGAAAACAATATGCATATTCACAATAACAAAGAATAAAAGCAATGAGTATCAGCCACTTTTCTTGATGAATCACTGCATGAAGCATTAGTCAATAACTCACAAATACAAAACTGACTTCGTTCCAATCTCATTAAACAGACAGCTCAATTTCCTCTGATTAAAAAGACTGACAATATTAATGCAAAGAAATAAGGAAGGAAGTTCACAAGTCAAAAAGAGAAAGAAAAAAGAAAAAGAAAAAGAAAAAGAGGAGAGAGGGGGATGAAGGGATGAATAATATTAGAGTTTCAAATACTGGGCAACAGTTGTAAATTTGCCAAAGTTAGTAAGATGACAATATGTTATATAAATAAAGTAAACCCCTTGTAAACTCGATTATATTCCTGCATTAGCTCTCCTTGGGTTAGAATAGACATGCCTCAAGTTTGATACTTTGACTTGACTCTCACCAATTTAACAATCCTTACTCAAATCCTTTTGTATTACTTTTTTTCAATGAACAAATTCAATGTCACATCAAATTTCACCTTATTCTTATAACCAAATAATGCAAATCATGATCAAATATTAGCCAGCCAAAACTCAATTTTATGTGAAGCCACATGGCACAAAGTCATAAAACAGACAACTGTCTGACAAAAAGTCCAAAATAATTTATTTGTATAAGAATAGGCTAGAAAATTCCTTACCTTTTATTTATATAAGCCATCAGCTTATTTGTGAGATAGCAAATTGTATAAGATGGATAACGATTTTGAACTCTAGTAACATGGCCCAGAAGTGATTCATTTATAACAAGCTTGCAAAACTCCTCGGCCTCATATACAAGTAACACATATCGCACCTCAGTTCCTTCAGGAGAAAGCTGCAAAATTTTTATAAGAATTTTACAAGCTGCATAATAATGGGAAACATGTATCCTCACAAGCTATCTAACAGCCACAATATGAACCTACAAGTACCTTTTACCTTAAAAAGAAAGATGACAATTTACTACAATGTCCAAAACCTTAGAATTACCAAAAATTTACAACATCTACAAACAACTAATTACCTGCAAAATATGTTCTGGAACACTCATACTCCAAATAATAGACTTTTCAATTGGATTTGATGTTATGCGGTATGTAAGACCTTTCTCAGCAAACCTCGTAAGCAAATGTCCTGCACTAATAACATAGAAATAAGCAAGAAGGTATTAGAATGAGGAATCTGCTTATAAAGAATCAAGGAAAACCTCACCTCCAACTGACCCCTGTTCAACTATCTTAGTGTCAAACTCAGCAACTATAGATTTTAGGGCTAACTTTCCTTTTTCCCACTTCTGCTTTTCCTTCTCCAATTTTTTCAGCTCTGCAGTTTGAGCCTTCAGAGCTGCTTTTTGCAACTTCTCTTGCTGTACAATAGATTGTGGTTACCTATTGTGCATAAAGCAGCATACCATTAAAAGTGCAGTAAGATCAGTGGTCACCAAGATACTTACTTCTTTCTTGAGCTTTTTTTCTTCTGCTAATTGGATTCTTTCCTCTTTTGACATCTTCTTCTTCCCTGCACCTTTCTTCATGATATTCTTGTCATAATTAACATCAGTTGTGGTTTGTTTTACAGTCCTACTCCTCCGTTCCATGCTAAAATTTTCTCCATCAGGACTACTTACCTGGTCCAGTGTCATTGAACCATGAAAATGAAAATTAACCAAGTAAAAATAATGGTCCCTAAAAAGCACCCAGTCAATAATAATAGCAAATGTCACTAAGTAGCAAAGTTCAAAAGTTTGCAAAGGAAATCACAGCATGCTTTTCATATGAACAGATCTTGAGCCACCAGCATGGCTTTACTAATGGCCAAGGCTGTCAAATAATTGTTTTGTCAAATATACTCTTGTTAAACAATCTATCAAAACATGACAATTATCACAATTAGATAAATAAGAATTCATCTTTCCCAAACATTTATTCCTTTTAGGATTTTTCACTCACATTATCTTTGGTTCAAACTTGAAAATTTTTATGTATCCCCCGCCTGCAAAGGTGTGTAGACTAGGGGAGAGCATTAGGTCGGGGTTCGGTTTAAAACCGAATCGAATAAACCAAAATCAAAATTTTAGTATTTGTGAAAATCAAACCGAACCGATTTTGAACAGAAATCGATTTGAATCAAACCAATCTAATAAGATTTACTTTGGTTTGGTTTGATCGGTTGGGCTTTTTAATGAACTTTTTATTTTTTACACCTTATTTTTATTATTCTAAAATTTAATTGAAATATTTCAATCTTGATTATGGTCTAATCTCACTAATCGATTCAGTTTGATTGTTTTTATTTTTTTCTGATCAAAATTGAATCGAACCGAAATAACTAAAATTTTTAAAACTACAAACCGAACCAAAATGAATAAAAAACTGAACCAAATTTTTTAATTAATTCGGTTTGGTCGGTTTTTTCGGTTTGAACCGAATACCGCTCACTCCTAGTGCAGATCTTTCTGCGACACATATATTATGCTACAATGTCAACCCATGCAGTTTTGAATTACAGCTGATTGAGTTTGTAAAACTACAATTTGATCTAGGATGACAAACGGGGAATGGAATGACTATATTGGCCAAATGGATGCAAAGCTGTAGTAAAAAAATGCCATTTTGGGGAGATTTTGATGCTGCAAGAACAACGCCAAATCTAATTGATGGGATGAAGTGCCGAATTCTGGAAATGTCAAGTAAGCAAAAAGGTAATGTGTGTAATTTTGAACAGAAGAAAACAAAGAAAAGTTGAGATTTTAAAACAGCAATGCTTCCGCCTGGATTATGCATAGTGCCGCAAACAGTAACTTGTAGATAATTTTCTAGCTAATTTATGAAAATATTTTAATTGCAAAAGTAGGAAAATAATGGCTGATTTAAGGGAACTAAGAATTTGGTCTGAATTCTAAAAACATGGTATATGCAACATTTTCAACAGAAGGAAAAATATGAGATTTTAGAACTGCAACGCTTCTCCTGGATTTTGCACACTGCCATAAACAGTAGTTTTTGGATAATTTGGTGGTTAATTTATGGAAAAATTTTGATGGTTGTAAAAGTAGGAAATTTGTGGCTAAATGGAGATAGAATTTTCTTTCAGGGCAGCGAATGTGCTGTTAGCATCGTCTAAAGGGTTAGAGTCGCACAAGAAGATGCCAAATCAAACCAAGAGTTTTTGTAAAATTATTCATCATTCCCAAAATAAAGCAGTGTAAACACAGCATATTTATTTTAAGAGATCCATGATAACTAATCCTTGGTGCATGTAGGATTTAAAATCTTTTCTGTATATGCTAAACCTACAGAGTCACATATGGAATGACTCGTAATTTCCCCACCTAGTTCATTTCTAATAAAACAAGAGAGGAAGGCATGCATATCTTAGAAATAAAATTATCATAATCCCAATCCAGTTTCTTCTCCAATAATACAGTAGTACTGTAAGAAGGAAAACAAATTCAACCTTTAACAACTCAAAAATGAAAATTATATTGTTCATAGCATTGTCTTCATGAGAATTACCTGATCAATATCACCTTGTAAGAAAACTGGTTGGGAAGAAGCGTCCCCTGTTGCTTGAGCTGGATTACCATCCCCTGATAAGTGTTCTTCCACAATGACAGTTGATATAGAAGAATGTGGATCCCAATTACTGGGGTCACTATCTTTTCAGTTTGCAAAAAAAAGGTGGAAATTTCAGGTTAATCTGTTTCAATGAAAAAAAGATAACTTTATTGAGATAGAACATTAGCATACCAAGCAAATCAGTGGAACCAAATAGTCTAGAACACCAACCCATCTTGTCTTTCTCATCATCACTATCAGCCATTGTTTTGTTCTTCTGATTTTCCATTACAGGCTCGCTTTCTGATTCCTCATTTTCGGATTCCAAACACATAAATCCACAATTTCCTATTAAATAAAAAAATAATAATAAAAAAGGAGATTGTTAATTCAGAGATATAATAATTCCATAAAGAAAAAATTCCTGACAAACATAAAATTTTGACAAACTTTACAAAACAGTCAAGGAATATGCGGAAAACAAGAACCATAACTGCTAACAGATCTGCTTTGTAGTTCAATTTGGCTAATATTTCATGGATAACGATAACTTGACTATAATATTAGGAAGAAATCAAAACAAACAAAATGAAATCTAACTCATCCAAATGGAAAATCATATAGTCATCAGTGCTTCTAGGTGTCAAAATATAAAAAGGAAAGATACAACAACCACAAGGAGCGGTAGCTATATTAATTATGCAGAAATTTACAGAAATAACACTTGGTAACTGAGAATTCTGAGAATGATAAAGAGACTAACAAACTCAACAAGAAAGCAGGATGTCAGCTTTCATTAGCCATCCTATACACAGAAAAGCAAATGTGAAACCCTAAGTTTCGGACCATTTTATATCACTTCAGCCATTTCATCAAGCTCCCAAATTGAAAACAAAGCAACCACCAAAGACATAAACAAATGACAGCCACCAAAAAAATTCACAGCCAGACGCAAATCAGCTTCAATATCCCGCGCCCCACCCCCAACCCCCAAACAAAAAAAGGAAAAAGTAAACAAGTAACCTGAGGGCTTTGGGTCGCAATTGGAAACTCCAATTTGGGAATTTGAAGATCTTTTTGTGCATTTCACGATTGAGAGATCAGACATTGGAGTCTCGGCGACGAAAGAGGGAGTGGAAGAGAAGGAGGAGGAGGCAGGCTGAAATTTCTGAGGTGTTGGATCATCGTCGAGCACGAGAATTGTAGGGAAGGGGTCAGACAAGGTTCTGGGTTTTTTGGAGAGAAATGGTACCGGAGTCTTTTGGTCTTCATCGTCGGAGATGATGATTGGATCAGACATTGAAGCAAATGTGAAAAAGCCAATTCGAGAGTGGAGTGTTTTTGCTTCTGGCTAGTGGCTATGGGCTGTGTTCGTCTTCGAATAAGCGCGGGATTGATGAGGAATGGATCTGTTTGGTTACGAGGATTGATGTTTTCATGTTTGGATTTCAATTGTCTCTGTTCAGACGCAGAATAGGTCTAGACAGGGCAGGGATTCATCTGACTCCTGAGACCTGGGCTGGGCTTGTCATTTCCGCTCACGCCCGACTTATATGCTTTTATTAATCCATTTAAAAATTTTTCTTTTACATTTCGATCTTAAAACTTTATTTTTAATTTTTAATGTTAATATTAATAAAAATATATTTTAATTACTTAGTAAATATTATTTACTTAGTTGAATGCTACCTAACCAATAAAAATATTTTTTTAATCATTTATTCAAATTTTACCTAACATAAATCTTTTAACAATAAAATTGATGAAATTTAATTAAAAATATTATATTTATTTTTACAGGGTAATTAAATAAAAAAAAGGGTAATTTAATAGTAATTTTTCTAAATATTTACTTTTGTAAGGTGGAAAAAATAATAGTTAATTGTTGGATTACGATGGGTTGATGAAATAGTGTAAACGAGAGGAGTGTAAGAATCCATGGATGTAGTCTGGTTTTTAGAACAATGGTCTACATTAAGCATAGTGAAGGAGGAACATAGGCACGTGACTTTGCACCCTTAAACCTCTAAATAAAATAAATTAAAAAATAGAAATGAAAAAAACCAAAATTTGAAAATGACCGAAAACCTACAACCCAACAAGAGAGAAGCAATTCAATCCAATCCAATCCCAAATTATTGTGATGGCTTTGGAGACTTCCCCCAATGACTCCAAAACGCCAATATACTTTGAAACTAAACAACAATTGCTCCTTTCTATCTTTTTCTATTATAAACATAAATAACTTTCAATATTTCAACCCATTTTCTTATCATCATGATATTTTTATTCTCTTTATACTTTTTTTTTCCCTAACTCCACAATGAAGGTCCATTGTTTATATATTTTTATATTAAAAATTTACTATTTATTTCTTATAATATATAAAAATATTTTAAAAAATACATTAAACACTCATAAAAACTTAAAACATTTACTAATTAGTATTACATAAATTTTAACTGTAATTGATGATTGTTAGGCTATTGGCATTCAACTCGCAATCTAACCTTTGCACAAGAGTCGAATTCAAGACTTATCAGAGTATGTTAAGCAAGTTATTCAATTAACATGCAACCTAATTTACAATCGAGCAGACCGGATTGATCAAAATTCAAACTCATTAAAAAGAAATCCAACTCATATGACGTTATGGGAGTAAGAGAGTAAATACAATTATGCCACAATCCTATCAGTATAAATACCGAAAATAAATTAAATGGCGGCCTAATGATGGTAGACATGCATGTATATCCGTACGTACGGCTTTTTAAGATAACGACATGTGTCACTGTAATAAAGCAGTAATTATACGTCATTAGATAATAAAAAAAAAAGATAAAAGAGAAAGATATGAGATTAAAGTTATTTACATATCAAAATTCTATTTCTATCTGAATTTTAAATCATTGGCCGTTATTTTTAAGTTTTATTTTAAGTAAAAAAATAAATTTAATATAATATTTTAATTTTAAATAAATAAATGTTAATACAAGCATGTATAAATTATAGTAATAGAAAGAAAGCATTAATTATTTCCGACAATATAATTCATACTTATTATCTTAATTCATTGGATTTTTCATTAAATAATATAAAAACAAAACAAAAAACAGTAAATACAGTGACAATGCGCGTGGCACGTGATGGACCATGGGCTGCAACAGCCCAGGGGGGGAGGCCAGACGTGGCTATACACATGGTTAAAGAGGGTCACTTTCGGGGCAGAGTTGCGGGTGACTAGTGTCCAATCGTGCTGCTGCTGGCTCGATAAGGGCACCGGGTCGGCTAGGAGTTGGGTCGGGGGGACCCAATCTCTAGGTGAGAGTGGTCACAAATTGAGCTATGTTTTGAGATTGGTCATGGTTTGGGAAGACAGGCAGCCCCCATTCTCAATTATGTTGTCTCCTATAAATCATCTAATCAATTTTCATTATTTAAGCATGATTTGTGAACAATTAAATGTTTCCTTTCCAATTTTTAATTAATAATTAGTCTGCTATTAACCAAAACCAAATTTCTAATACGGACAATGCTTACAGTATTAAATTGCTTTTATTTAGCTTATTGGAATTTATTTTTTAAATAATATTTTGAAAAATAAATTATTTTCCTTTTTTAATTGAAATATTAAAAAAACAAAAGGATATCAATGAAATTTACATATAAAATGTCTAATAATATTAATATAATTATGATATTAATGAGATTTATAAATACAAAGTCTAGCAATATTAATAAATTATCAAAATTCAATACATACTCTTATTTGAAAAAAAAATCATTTTATTTAAAAACAATTTAATAATTACTTTAATATAGAAAATATTTTATTAAATTCAATACATACTCTCATTTGAAAAAAAAAGTCATTTTATTTAAAAACAATTTAATAATTACTTTAATATAGAAAATATTTTATTTTTATAAAATTTTAAATTTGAGTTGAAATGTGCATCAAAACTCATCTCTTTCTTAGTAGATTAAGATTTTACAGAAAATTACTCAAAACTCATCTTTTTCCAAACATATCGAGATTTTACACAAAGTTATTATTGTTAACGGATATAATCCAATAAACATCTAATGTATATAAAAATTAAAATATGTATTCTTACACACCCATTTTAAATTTAAAATAATTTATTATATTAATTCATTCAATCAATTTATCAAATTGAGCTTTAAATTGGTTGTTTATAAATTGGTTGTTTATAAATGTCAACCGATGACCACTGGGCTTCACTACTCCGGTATAGGGCCTACCCCACGATAGCGACTCTGATCTAAAGGTCATGGGGCCTCTTCAACGAGGCAGCCTGGACCACTCAGCCCTGAGGTCGAGCCTCTCGTAGATCTCAGTCCTTTCACACCAAACTCGGCCCTGAAACATGACAGGAGAAAGGACGGTAGGTCCAGTCACCTCACAGCCCTATCCAGACGCGCACCGGAAGGAAATAAATGGCCGCCTAGCATGGAGAGGACGTCTAATGCTTTCGTACGTACAGACCCGTATGATAGAGACATGTGACACTGTAGTTGAGAGGCCGTTAGGCATCGCTAACGGACAAAAAAAAAGGAATAAAGGGAAGAGAGTACCTTCCCTCACTTAAGCTTACCCAACCATTGTAAACCCTATTTTCTCTTGATATGATCATCAACCATCTCACTCTTTATGTTTTATAAATTGAGTTAGCTTTATTTTTAACCATATCATTTGATTTTATTATCAAAATGATTCATTAAATTTTTTCCGATTCACTTAAAATTAAAATCAGTCTTCCATTCACATGTACTGATTAAACATTATATTATTAATCCACTTCACATATACCAACCGCTTAAATAGATTAAAAAAAAAACTTAAATACTTGACATTTTAAAAATATATGAAATATTAAGTATATTTGTAAAAATAGAGAAATTTAGTTATTTTTTTCTTAAACTATACAGACTAAAATAAATTTTCCTGAAAAACCCTTCCATAAATATTTATAATTAATGAGTTTTACTTAATAATATTAAAATTATTTTATAAACTTTTAAATTTAAATCTGACTTCATATGAAATTATAGAAGTGTGCATTTTTTTTTCTTCCCAAAAATTTTAAATTTATTTATTTTTTATTTTTAATCTAAATAAGATAAAATATTCGTTTTAATTTAGTCTAGAGAACCTCAAAAATAGATAGATTGAATTTAATAAAAACTTGAATCGAATTAATGAGAGACAAAGTGTCGGATCAAAACATGCACTCTCCCTATCAATGTGTTGGACCAAAGTCAGTGGTCATCCAATCGAAATCTACGCGTAATAATTAAAATCAATTTTTAAATTTTTATTAAAAATTTAAATTACTAAATATGACAAAAAAATAAATTCATACACCTAATTTTATTTAAAAATTAAAAATTTAAAAGTACAATAGCTTTTACCTGTCTTGTTAAATTCGTCATTAAATAAAATAAATTTCAGAGTCAGCCTTCAGTTTTGTTTAATATGAAATTGAATTAAATAAATTAAAAATTAAAATTTTAATATTTATAAAAATTAAATCGAATCGATTTTAATTAAAAATTAAATTAAATCAAACTGATTTGATTCAATTTCATTTGATTTGATTCGTTTGAATTTTTAATAAATTTTTTATTTTTTATATTTTATTTTTAATATTTTAAAATTTAATTAAAATATTTTAACTTTAATATAATTTAATTTTCATATTATTGAAAAGGGAAAATTATTTTTTAGTTTCTGAGATTTAACATAATTAATACTTCTGTCTCTCTATTTTGGCGACCCAACACTTAAATCTTTCACTTTCTCTTCCATTCAAATTCATAGTCCTTCCGTCCATTTAAACTGTTTGGTCAAAGAGTCAAAGGTAAGAGGTGATAATTTTTTCCAAAAATTTCATATTTTTTTTTTCTTTCATATTTTCTCCAGTTACTTTTATCCAAGAAGAAGAAGAAGAAGAAGAAGAAAGAAGAAGAAGAAGAAGAAGTTGCAGAAAGGGTAGGAAGAAGAAGAAGAAAAAGAAGAAGAAGAAGAAGAAGTTACAGAAAGGGTAGGAAGAAGAATAAGAAGAAAGAAGAAGAAGAAGAAGTTGCAGAAAGGGTAGGAATAATAATAATAATAATAATAATAATAATAATAATAATAATAATAATAGACATTTGGGTTTGGGTTAGTGTGGGTTAATTTTATCAATTCAGTGTTCCAAACGGCTATTTTGAACGGAAGGACTATGTATTTGGATAGAAAAGAAAGTGAGTGATTTAAGTGTTGGGTCGCCAAAATAGAGGGACAGAAGTGTTAATTACGTTAAACCTCAGGGACTAAAAAATAATTTTTCCTATTAAAAATAATATACTATTATCACTAATCGGTTTAATTTAATTTATTTAATTTTTTCTGTCTAAAATCGAATTCAACCCAAATAACTCAAATTTTTAAAATTAAAAATTAAATTGAACTGAAATAAATAAAAATTGAACTAAAATTTTAAATTAATTCACTTTAATTGATTTTTTTATTTTTAAATTATTTTTAAGACTGTAACATTTAATAAAATCAAATTAATATTGGTAAAAAATCAAATTCGACTGAATTTAACCAGATATTTTGTGAACGTTATTGGTAGAAAAGGGTTCATGTATATGATATTTTTTTCAAACTACTGTAATAATTGTGTGATTTAAAAGGGGAGGGATCAAATCCATATTGTCTCTTTCACAATGTATATATAATTGTAGAAGAGGAGGAAATGCTTCAAAATAATTAAGGTTGACATTAGGGTTTGGATTTTGTCTACGAATTATTTCAAGATTGATCCTTATAGATTTCTATATTTAAAATTTAACAGTATAGTTATTATAGTTTAAATTGGTTAAATTGAAATTTTCGTCTTTAAAATTTCTGTTAATTTTATTAAAAATTATCAAATACCCTTAAAATAAATTTTTTATTATTAAATTATATCATAATTAATATTTATGTGCCTTAATTTATTAAAAATAAATAATTTAATTTTAATTGAAAAAATATACATTATTTTAAAAAATAAATAGAGAGATTTTTAATTTAATGGATTAAAAATATAAAAATAAACTATTAAATTTAAAAAATAGAAAGAGGTATATATTAATTTTAATATAATTAAAGGACGAAAAAATAAATTATACTTTGATTTTTCAAGGAACAGCAACTACCGGACAGGTCCAGAAATATTTGTTTGTCAGATAGAAGACGCTACAAGGAAAATTCAGTTAACATTTCTCATCCTTGTCATTAGGATAGCACATCAGCCAGCACATAACCGTTAACTTCACTATGATCCGAACCAAATCAACCCACATTTTCTGATTTTCTTAATTTAAATGATTGAACCCGGTTCGATCTATATTTTTGTATTCTTAAAAAGTGATCGGATTTAATTAATTGAATATTGAAATTTTAGAGACGGTTTATTAATATATTTACAATAAATAATTACAAAATGTCTCATTGGAATGAAACCCTAATTTTTCACAAATTAGCATATATACCTAATAAAAGAGAATTTCATTCTTACCCATTAAATTAATTAATCTATTTGTGAAACTTCATTATTAATTGCAAAGTTTACCTATGGAATTATTAATATTATATTAAAAATAATGGAATATCACATAAAATTAAATTAAAATATATTAGATGATGACCGTCGGATTTCTAAAATCCAAACTGAGGACAGGTCCGAGAGAAAGGAATTGGCCTAAAATCCAGCAAATTCCACTCAGCAGATCAATTCACCAACGCATCATCTAATTCTTGATTTAAGTCGGCTAGATTGACTCAAGGCCTGAACCCATCAAAGAAGGGCCTGACTCGCATGATGTGACGAGTAGGAGAGCAACTCCGACTACACCACAATTTTATCAGCATGCACACTGAAAGAAAATTAAATAGTCGTCTGACGACATTGAACAGACAGATACACCCTTACATATAGATTTGCGTAATAGGAATAGATAATAACAGAATGACGATTACGCATTGCTAAAAAACAAAGAAAGGAGGATAATGAGATACATAATCCCAGATTAAATTTACACACATTTGTAAATTTTATTTTCTCTCAATTCTAGAACATATTACTGCATGAAATGAAATGCATGAATCATATAAATCAAACATTAATGTTTTTGTCTTAAGCCTTAATTAGAAAGAGTAATCATGTTTAATGTATGCTGAATGTGAAGACAATGAGGGTCCATTAAGCAGATTGTCCACAGTACATTTCACGTGATTTTTGGTTCACCATATTTGATCAGCTTATCTGAAAATGATGGAAGCCTCCATCTATGTCGGTTCTTCTCCCTCAATTAATTAATGCATGGTCTTCTGAATAATCCAAAAAAAAACCCTAATTATGACTTAATAATCACTTCAACTGTGTAAAATTAGGGTTAGGTTATTTTGGTCTCTAGGTGTCTTTTAACAATGTAATTCCATTTATGCAATGTTCATTTAAATTCTTGCTTTTAGGCATACAAGAGAATTAGGGCCCAGAAATCTAGCATGCTTGAAGCTGTTCCCTCATCTCTTGATTTCTAATAAATTCAATTCACCACTAGCCTTTTGTTTGTCTTCCAACTCCACTATAAGCCTCCAAGCAAATGAAAAATACTAATTGCATAAGACAAATTCATCACAATTTCAATTATTGTGACATAATTTGCACAACTTTTCCCTTAATTACCTTGGATTAAAAAAAATATAACATGTCATCATTTATTTTTTTTAATTAGAGATTTCAATCGTTCGAGTTTAGAAAAGAGTGTTTTACTATTTTAATATATTTGTTCGACGTGAATGTAAATTAGTCAAGTTATATTGTAAATATTTATTGATTTAATTTTTATATCTCACTTTTTATTTAATAAAGAAGATTAAACCAATTGAATTGCATTAACCTAATTAAAGAGTTAATTAACTAATTAATTAAACTAAGTTAATGAAATAAGTAAGTATGGGATTTGCCATTGGAGAAGGAGTTGTCTGTGCTGGCATTTTCATGCAAAGACAGCAGTGAGACAATGATTTAGACACTAACAAGACCACATTTGTTCACGTAGAATTACTACAAAATTTAGGTCACACTCGACTGCTACACATGTCCAAGTATGTGGGGATGTCCAAATTTCTATATAAGAGATCAATCTTCAAGAGCCTGAACAAATCATCAAAACCAACACTTCTACACAACTCAGATCACAAACCCACAAAGGTTTTCATTAACATGGCTAAACTTCCATGCAAGAATCTTCTTCTTGTGGCCTTCTTCCTCCTTTGCTTTGTTACCATTGGCGCAAAAGGTAATTAATCATTGATCTTTTTCTTGATTCTTGCATGAATCTTTAAAGTTGGTCAAGTATTCTGATGATCATAGCTATATTTTCTTTTGCAGCAAGGAATTTGAAAGTGGCAAACGACATGAATGAAGTAGAGAAGAAGATGAAGGAGCAGGAAGAAAACTCCTTCACATCCAAAGGAAATGAGGTAGCCCCAGATGCTGATGAATTGCTGGGGATGGATTACACTGGCCCCAAAAAGAAGCCTCCAATTCATAATTAAAATGGGAAAATTTTGTCAACTTATGACGATTTTGAGCTTTCATCCATAGTCAGATACTTTAGAAGATAAATTTGAAAAATAGCTATATGTATATTTATAAAATATATGGTTTTCTTTACATGATAGAAGTGTAAACGGGCAAAAGGAGATGGATATTGCACTAGGGTCTAGTGTCTGTGGATTGTTTATGTAAATTAATTAGGGCATGTTTGGCTTGTAACAGCTTAATGAGTTACAGAATACAGAAGTAAAACTTGTCTTTTTGCTATATATCTTGCTGGAGAACTACTGTTGAGTACTGGTCTCTGAATCCATAGAAAATCTTGCATTTCTATACATGAAATGGACACATCTTTTTAACAAAATTTTTCAATCAGAGATGGCAATTAAAAGCCTGAAGTTGAGCAGGAGGTTTGAAGTTCAAATCTTGCTGAGAATGGGGAAGGAGAGGCATTGTAGAAAGAGAGAGAGTTTTGCTCTCTTGTTCTGTGGATTATCTAATAGACTAGAGAGAGAGAGAGAGAGAGAGAGAGAGAGAGAGAGAGAGAGAGAGATCAGGTCACTTTCCACAAAACTGCTAAACACCAGTACACTGCCCCATTTTTTTTTTTTTTTCCTTTTGCAACATCTGGGTGCTCAATCTCTCTCTTGATATGAGAGAACTTGATGATGAGCAGCATGGAAAATTGTGTTAGAAAAGTCAGTTAGAGGTATTAAAACCAATTCTTTAATCTATTAACACAACCCAAACACAGTCTTAACTTTTTTGTTTATGAAATTGATGGCATTGACTTTTATGATAACGTGCCAATATAAACTCACATGATTAAAAACTATATATACATATCTACAGAGAGCGCTTAGAGTTTTTTTTTTGCTCTGAGATATGATTACGACTCAAATTGTACAAAATCATTTTGGCAAATAGGATTGAGTCTAAAAGAATGATTTCTGAGAAAACAATGAGCAACAAGATTGCCTTCTCTTCTGATATGACTGAAAGTTTATTGATAGACAGAAATTAAACGACCATAAAGGCATCCATGCATAGTATATGATATATTTTGTATATCAAGAGAAGGAAAGGGAAATTTTAATTATAAAAGAACTTAAATTACAAAGCTACCTTTTTTAATAGTTTTTTTTTTTTCCTAAAACAATTTTGACTTTTATACGGTAATGCCAAACAGAACTTTAGTACGAGCGAACGAAAATGTCACCCTACATTACCATTTTAGTGGTAAATAAGCATCTTGGACATCCGCTAGCTAGGAATTTTCTTTTGGGATTTGTTCGCCTTGCTTTAGATAAAAAAGAAGAGTTCAAAACAGAAATTCAAGGGTTACTTGGTGGATTTTGCAAGACCTTTCTTTCCTTAATTTCACATCATTTTCCTCTCTTCAACGCATGACAAAAGAATTTCAAAGAACTACAAAACTGTAGTAAAACTTGTTACTATCTTACAACTACCTGTTCTTCAACCAAAAAAGAAAAAGGAATCCCGGCACCGGTGTTTCTTCTTGGATGCACTTCTTAGAGCACTTTTCCAGTGATAATGAAGGAATCCAGGCATTTAGTTTGGCAAAGGTGGGTGTCAGGTGACTCGTAAGGACTCGCTAAGCGCTCGCATCTATTCTGCAGTACAGTGCTGAAACTGTGGTGGTTCCATTCAACAGAGTTTCATGATATAAGTGTTTACTTGGAACTGCAAGGAAGCCGCTTTTGGAAGAATACAACATAGCTTTCAAAAGAAGTGGTTCCTTTCCAAAGAATTTCAGACATCTACAATCCTCTCATAGAAAAGCAAGCTAGCCTCCGCAGCTAGAACATCTTCCTCTGAAACAATGGATACATCAGAGTCCGATATACAAAACCACTGCAGATGGGCAGGCTCGAGATTTTCACTGGTAGATTCTTTCAGTGTCTGGGAACTTGCACTTCTGTAAACAGTATAATGGCCACCCCCGGCCTTCCCGAAGTGCTCTACAACAGAAACAAGTCGATATAGAAAAGGTGCTGTAGGAGCTACTGAGCAAGCTACACCGACCTGCCAAAAGGAGGAGACAACACATCATCTATTAAGACAATCTTAGAGATTAATCACCTGCCTTAAAAAGCAATAAGAACCATCAAATATTCCAAGTGAAAGACCTCAAAATTTCATAAAAGATTTTTTCTTTTGCTCAAATAAATGATAAGGGTTACAGGTATCCAACCAGACGCCACCAGAACTGTGGCAGAAAAACTTGGCATGAATATTTGACTTTTGTAATAAGGTAGCATTCTATAATCATGCAAACTTGACTCTATTCCAGTCATGAATAGAATCTGCAGCTACAATTTTGCAGTAAAACTTAGATAAACATTTTCTTGCACTTCATCACGAATTGAGATTCTAAATCAGTGGTGAATGGCCTATAAGGAAATCAAGATTACATTCTGAAATCAAAGGTTAGAATACAGCCCAAATGGGCCACCTTCCTTCTGAGAAGGGCAAGTACACTATGGTTATAAGCATCAGCTCAAAGAAAAGGTGAAATCAATAGCTGAGTTGGAGAAATAATTACAATTGCGGTTTAAAATTCATTTAGCAAATGTGACAAATAATATGCTAATTTAACAGGTAACTGGTAATGCTAGTTAACCAACTTAATCCTCAAGGTTAATACACTTAATAAAACTTTATTTGTTCCAATCTGATCACTGAACTCGTATTTCATCAAGAATGTAAAGCCTGTTCGGCAACTGGTATTGAGGTTTTAAAATGCTTTTCTAAAAAGCACCACCTTAGATGTTGAAAAAAGCAATTTGCAAAAGTTGTTTTAACTGTTTTAGAGTTTTCATGACAAAAGTATGTCAAAAATAAATTTTTAATAATCTCTAACTAACATATTGAAGATAAGTGTTTTTCTCAACACCAACTCAAACACAAATGTCAAATAGGTGCAGAGTCTCTCATGCCTGGTGCAATCCCATGAAATGTGAGTACACCAAAATCCTATAAGGCAGCCACATGGACAGACGAATGAATACCATATTGCATCTCTGGTCACTACCATTTTGGATCTAACATCCTTCAAGGAGTAGGCTATTATACCCAAACAGAATAAATAGGCTCTTCTCATCCCTTTATCTGTGTATGGATGGCAGATATCAATTATGCACAACATCAATAATTTTCATACGCATAAAGGCAACTTGCTAGGAGTCAACCTAGGTACTGTGATTTGGTGATCCCTATAATAGTATGAAATAAATTAAAATTTAGGGGTCAAGCTCCTGTGCTAAATTGAGTTCTAACAAGGATTACATTTACCTAATTTAACGCATAAAGCCCACTATTTGCTTCACTTTGAAACTACATCTTCTGCTCAAAATTGAAAAGGATAAACTATACGTTTTGTTTGGATGGGGTAAGGAGAAGGGTAAAAAACGCTCATTAGAACAAAGGGAGGTAAGGGTAATAGAATTGAAGTAAATAATAATAATAATCTCCTCTTGTTCAGGTCCAAGTGTGGGAAAGGAGAAAAACTGAAGAGTTAATTAATGAAATATCATACTCTTAAAAGAAAAGAAAATAGGAAGTATAGAAAGAAATTGAACAAAGCACTGTTTTCAATCTTATGATTGGTCACTTGTCCCTCACCCCAAATCAGGTTATAAGAAATTAGGAGCTTTGGGGTCTAAGGATGGGTAAGTCTTTGTTGACCAACATAGAAAGTTCCTAATTAAGAGTATTCAAATTTTTGGGATCCTAATTAGGCTTGATCTAAGAGATTTTATTCTTATTGCAAATATTCCTAATTTAGGTTGCTTGTTTGTGTATAAATACTTAAATATTATAAAGAACAATTCAATTGGAATAGAATAAAAATTCCTCCCAAAATTTTTCATGGTATCAATTTTTTTTTCTTGATTTTAGGGTTTAAATTCATTTTTTTCTTAGGATTTCTAAAATCCTAGATCCACCTTTTTGATAATACCCTATTTAGGAACCTTTTTTCATCTCATCGCTGCCACCAGCAGGGTCGCCGAACCTTCACAGACCAGCCGTCTAGCTCCGACACCGGAAATCCACGCGCGTGTGGCTCACACGCCCTCACAAGATTCTACGTCTTTCCCATGCGCTGACGCATGTGACGTTTTTCGATAATCTTTTTCGACGGCAATCCTTTCCGGCAGACTTGCCTTCAAGTTCCGCCTCGGACCTGTGTGGACCTATGACTTGTTCACCTTTTTCCGGCGTGGGAGACATTTTCCAGTAGTTTTTCCGACAATGATTTTTTCTGGTAGACTTACCTTCAAGTCGCGCTTCTGATCTGCTGGATCCATACCTTTTTCATCGGTGAATAGTAATTCCTTTTTCAGTAACAATAATTTTCCACTGTTTTTGACAGAAAAAGAGTGATGTTTTCTTGAAATGCCAGTGACTTGTGTGGGTAATGTAAGGACTTCTAGTAATGTTTTTGTTTTGTTTCTTAATGCTGCTCCATGGATTATTAATTCTGGTGCAAATAGACATATGACAGGCTCTTTTGAAGACTTCCTTAATTATCTTCTATGTCTACGAACATACACTGTCAGAATTGCAAATGGTTCTTTCACTCCTATATCTAGAACCCGTTCTATTATTTGTACTCTAAATATCAAGTTATCATCTGTTCTTCATGTTCCTTATTTCCCTGTTAATTTTTTATCTGTTAGTGCTCTCACTAAAGTATTTAACTGTAAAATTGAATTTTTTTCCTAATCATTGTGTTATTCAGGACCTTCAAACTGGAAAGAGGATTGGTAATGGTAGACTGCACGATAGATTATATATGTTGGAAGGAAATTTGAATTTAAATTCACATCGGACTCTTTTTGGAATAAATTAGAATGTTAATCAGGAAATCATACAGTGGTATCGACGGTTAGGACACCCATCCGTCTTTGTTTTAGAGAAACTTTATCCTGATTTATTTTTCAAGTCTCAATGTGATTCTTTAGTTTGTGATGCTTGTGAGTACACTAAGCATATAAGAGCCTCTTATCCCTCTAGTAATAATAGGAGTACGATCTCTTTTATGACCATCCATTCTGACGTTGAAAACCTACTCAAATGGTCTCATTATCTGATAATCGTTGGTTTATTACTTTTATTGATTGTTGCACTCACATGACTTAGGTTTATTTGATAAAGGCAACGAGTGGTGTAGTTTATTGCTTTCAATCTTTTCACAAGATGATCTATACTCAATTTGATGCTAAGATAAAAGTTTTAAGAACTGATAATGGTACAGAGTACATGAATGACCATTTTTCTGCTTATCTAGAGTCTAATGGGATACTGCATCAAACTAGTTGTCCTTACACTAGTGCATAAAATGGTGTTACTGAAAAAAAAAAAAAAAGCACTTGTTGGAAGTAGCCCGATCTCTCCTTTTCACCATGAACCTTCCAAAAACCTATTGGGGAGATGCAGTTTTAGCTTACCTCATTAATAGAATGTCTCTTAGAGCTCTTACCTTTAAAAGCCTTTTAGAGATGCTACAAGGGAAAAACGCTTATATTATTCCACCAAAGGTGTTTAGACGCACAAGTTTTGTTCATATTAGGACAGGTGGGAAGCTCGATCCAAGGGCTATTAAATGTGTGTTTATTCGGTACTCTCCCATAGAGAAGGGTTACAAGTGTTACCACCCTCCATCTAGAAAATACTTTTTCAGTATGGATGTTACATTTAGAGAGACTAAATCTTATTTCAGTACTACCCCATCACCTCTTCAAGGGGAGGACAACGAGAGAGAAAAGATGATTCCTAATCCTATAACTCTAGAACGTTTTACTCTAGAGGATACTACTATACAGGGGGAGACTATTGGTGATCAGGAAACTATTATACAGGAGAGACTATTGATGATCAAATTGGGCGTTTGGATAAACCAAATTTAAGGAGATACTTAAGAAGAGACAAAATAGAAGCAAAAAAAGCCATTGTGCAGTCTACTCAGTGTTATAAATCTTCCTCTTCTCCATCTAGTGAGTTATCCCTAATCCTTGATCCCTTTGATAATCTAAATACCAATTGTTCAAAGAAAAGGAGTTAGATCTTGCACAAAACATTTTATTTCTAACTTTCTCTCTTATAATTCTTTGTCTCTATCCTATAGAGTCTTTGTCTTGTCTATTTTCTCTGTGTCTATTCCACAAAATTGAAAGGAAGCTCTTGCAAATCCTAAGTAGAAGGGAGCAGTGATTGAAGAGATGAAAGAAACAGCAAAAAATGAGACTTGGGAGTTTGTCACTCTCCCACCTTGGAAGAAACTTGTTGGCTTCAAATAGGTGCTCACTTTGAAACACAAAGCAGATAAATCAATTGAAAGATTCAAGACTGGACTAGTGGCCTAGAGACACACTCAAACCTATGGAGTGGATTACCAGGAGACATTTAATCCTGTTGTAAAAATAAACTCAGTCAGAGTATTGTTGTCTTGCGCTCTCAACCTTGATTGGGATCTACAATAATTTAATGTGAAAAATACATTACTCCGGAGACTTAGAAGAGGAAGTATATATGAAAATCCCTCTTGGATTTGCTGATAAAAAACACAAGAAAAGATGTGAAGGTTAAAGAAAGCCTTGTATGGATTGAAGCAGTCACCCGGAGCGTGGTTTGATCGATTTAGTAGAGCTCTGATTTTCTTTGGCTATCAATGAAGCAATGCTGGCCATACCCTATTTATCAGACATCACAAGGGTAAAATTACTCTTCTTATAGTCTATATTGATGACATAGTAATGACAGGGAATAACACAAAAGAGATGATTCGGCTGAAAAAACTTTTGGCTCAGGAGTTCGAAATTAAAGATATAGGATTACTGGGAATCGAGGTTGTCAGGTCAAGGAAGGGAATATTTATTTCTCAGAGAAAATACATTCTATATCTTTTAAAAGAAACTGATATGTTAGGTTGTAAACCATAAGAAACTCCCATTCAGAGCAATCACAAGCTACAAGCAGGGATTAGTGAATAAGTGGATATGGATAGATATAAGAGGTTGGTAGGCAGACTGATTTATCTTTCACATATTTGATCAGACATAGCATAAGCAGTCAGTTTATGCATGGTCCTTGTGAGTCTCACATGCAAGCTGTTTTTCGCATTTTGCGATACTTGAAGTCCGCTCCTAGAAAATGTCTCCTATTCTCTAAACACGATCTTCTTTGCATACATTCAGTCACAAAAACAGATTGGGCTGGATCCCTGATGATAGAAAATCAACTAGTGGTTATTGTAAACTTGTGGAAGGAAACCTTATTACTTGGAGAAGCAAAAAGCAAAATATTGTTGTTCGATCAAGTGCTGAAGCAGAATATAGAATGATGGCGCAAAGTGTTTGTGACTTGAAGAAGTAAAAAGCAAAGTGTTGTTGCTTGATCAAGTGCTGAGGCAGAATATAGAACGATGGCACAAAGTGTTTGTGAACTCCTATGATTGCAGAGATTGTTAGAGAAATTGAAACTATTGGAGAGGGACAAACTCTTCTTGTACTGTGACAATAAAGCTGTCATCAGTATAGCTCATAATCCGGTTCAACATGACCGAACGAAGCACGTAGAGATTGATTGGCACTTCATTAAAGAGAAGTTAATAAATGGTGTCTAAAGGTTAGATTACATGACTTCTGACTGATGTGTTTATTAAAAGGCTCAGCAACAAGAACTATCATACCTTGGTTTGCAAGTTGGGCATATGTGATATCTATGCACCAACTTGAGGGGAGTGTTGACCAACAATAATTAAGCTTGATTTAAGAGATTTTATTCTTATTGTAAATATTTCTAATTTCGATTGATTCTTTATACATAAATACTCAAACCTTATAAAGATCAATTCAATTAGAATAAAATAAAAAATACCCCTCAACCTCAAATTACCTCTCTCCCAAAAAAGTATAGGAGGATAAACCTCTCCCATTTATCCTTCCCTCTCCCCCTCCTTACCAACAACCCAAACAGTGAAGTCAGGAATGCCTTAAAGGCAGAAGCCACTTACGACAAGTGTCAAATTTTAGGACATAAAATAATTGAGACAAATAACCCTTCACCAGCTCTGTAGATATGTTACATAATCTCTTACCTAAATTCAACCCATATACCCAGGTGAACTCCTAACTCTAAAAAACAATTAGTAGGCTGCATGAGCTTCTCACCAAAGGAATAGCCCAAAAATTAAAATTTGGGACTTCCAACTTTGACTTTGACCATTGAAATTGTAGTGAGCGAGTTAATACGGTGGGAAAAGCTATTTCCATGTAGTAGAGGACTGAACCAAAACATCCATATCACATGCACAAAAATACACATCAGAGATAGATAGGCAGACTGCAAAAGCAAAAACAAGTATGTCCTTATTGGCAATCAATCAGCCTACCTTGTCATTAGTTTGCAAGCTCACATCAGTACATATGGCTTTGGAACAGCCTTTGATTTTGGGCAAACCAGATTCTCCCAAGAAGGTTTCTACATGTCCATTGAACCCAGACCCATCAACTGCTACAACCTTTGAGTAGGTACTTTGCCCAAAAGTACAATTTAGCATTCTTGTGTCTGATTGCACATTAAAATGATTCAAATGAGGCCTTGCTTTTTGACATTGTGCCTTTTCCAAAGTGAATGGAAGCATGTTCAAAATTAATGGAAACCGGACATGGCCCTACAACCATCAATGCAGCAAAGCCACTGTTATGCTAAGATTTTCATTGCATCAATTTATGCAAGGAATACATGGCAAGAGTATTAAATATATCCCTTAAAAACTGAGGGGACATATAAACATAAGACACCCAAGTCGTGGAAATTTGAATACCTGAAGTTTGACTAGTTCTCCAAAGTGGTTTACTGAAACACGCTGTAGATGAAGGCATAAAATCTGCAAGTACATCATGGAACATCAGTATGCATATAGAAAATTAAAATGCTCCTATATAACCACAGAAAGCAGGAAACTGGTTTCAGAGAAATAAAAGCTTGGGCAAAATACCCAATTTCGAAGTGCAGGTAGCAGTTACTTCTTCCAAGCCTATCTTATTCATAAAAAGTAAAAATAATTGAAGAAAAATGAAATGCATATTTCCCAAGTAACCATCAGCCCTTGGTCCATCCTAAATTACCCAGAAGCAAACAAATGTAGTTGCTTTTTCCTCTGGTTGGGTGCATTGGTTTCATTATTTGATCCATAGAAAGCCATTGGCCCATTATTGGTCATATTACTCCTAAAAGACTAACAATAACGTGCAAGAGGCATGGAACCACTGGATTTGGCAGTTACCATCAAAGTATTAAATTCAATGTCAATGGTACTGCATGTTATTAGCATGTGGAGTAGTGGAAAAGTGCACTAAACCACATCAACCTTGCACATGACATTTTTACAAGAATTCTAGAGTAATATGTGTTATGTTAAAACTACTAGAAAGTTCAGCGTCCATACCTTTGGGCAACGAGCAATACTTAGTTGCTTTAGAGTGCGTGAAAAGTTATTTGACCATGGTATATTTTCAAGATGAGAAAGACTGTGGCAGGTACAGGAATCTTGCATACTGCATCTCCTAATTTCTTCAATGTCTCTCTGAAATATGAAGTCAGAAAAACAACATAAGGATGAGAAACAAATGTATCTCTGTGTGAGCAAGTGTGTGTATCACTCAACCACTTCCCAAAAATGAAGAACCAGAATAAGCCCAATTTAGAAGTAGACCAGGTCAATAAAAAAAAAAAGTAAAAAGAACACAAATTAAGGATAAAAAAAAATTGAAGAACTAAACTAGACAACAAAAAAGGAGATAAGTTTGTCAAAAATGTAAAATAAGATGAAGTAAGGGTCAGGAAAAAGGAGAAGCAAACAACAGGAGTCTCTTCAATATGGCCCAGGGTTGCTCCTCAGATGCCAACAGGGTAACTCTCAATAATTGGGAATAACCAAGGTTATATGAATAGGAAGTTACCTCTTTCGCTCCTTTTAAGGACAAAAACTTCATTGCAGCAATGTGCCAACAATGGCTGCAGTTGTAATTCTCAACTTGTTCAGCAACAATGAACTGCTTCAAGCACTCCTCTAAGGTACATCCAGCCATCTAGTATCATCTTTTAAAAAATTAAATCAGGGATACACCCTTGGTTTGCAGTAAAAGTAACTACAGTGATGGCAATTCAAGGGATATTATCAATTATCAAATAAGCACAATAACAAAATAGCAAAACCTGTGTTAACATACAATGGTAGAACTGCTTTCAAGCATTGGCAGAAGAGGTAAGCTATGAAAAAATTGAAAATTCAATGAAATCTGCAAAACAACAAAAGTATAATTAAACAACATGGACCTATAAGATAGGATAAGAATCAAAGCAGTTTGCCGCACAATATACACATAAGAAATGACATTTGTAGGAAGGAAACATGTGCTAAAAAGGTTTCTAACCTATAAATATGTAAAACATTCACCACTCACTACAAATTTGCAAATATACCGTCACTGTACAATTCTAAATAATTATGCAGAAAATGAAGGTGAAGACGAATAAGATACATACATACGTTGCACATGGAAAGTCTTATATGAGGGCAGCACAAACCTGAGATGAACAACTTTGACAAGTTAAAATGCTACTAAGAATCCCATCAAATGGTCCAAATAAGTGCTGTTGCCACCTTTCTTGTTCATTCAGTATTTCTCCCCTCCTTGGAGCAAGAATCCTATAGTTAGAAGAAGCAAAAGCATCTGCTAGAGAACTCTCCTTTGGAGGGTAAGAATCTAAAAATTCTTCTCTTAAAGATGACAACAGATGAAGAAATGCTTCTTCAGCATCCTATGCATGGAAAAACAAAAATCAGTCACAGGAATGTTATTGCTTGCTGAAAGAACTCTGAAAATGCAATGACCTGTTGGCTTGTTAAACTGAAATTTTGAATATAGTCAGACATTGCAAGCATCACCTTCCTCGGACTTAAAACCACTCTCTGTTCACCAAATGCAGATAGTTCTACAGAAATGGAGAATTCACTAATTAGATTACCATGATCATGTCAAATATAATCACAGAAGTTCCAGGAAAAAAAAAAAATTCCAAGTTCAATAGTAATTCAGAATCTTAAGTTGGTTTTCAGGAACCAGGCAGGGTATTTAGCAGAAGTCATTCCCATAAATCTTATACTGAACCTGGAAGTGCAGAAAAAAAATATATGACATTGAATAATAATTATTTATAATACTGAAATTTGGAAAACTAAGACATTTCCTATTCTCATCTGATATATCCACGAGTGCTTTAAATAATTTAAAAATGAATATCATCAACAATTTATTTTTAAAAAAAGGTCCAACAAGTAGAGTAAGGTGCTATAAGAACAAAAATGCCTGCAATACTTCAACTGTAACTCGTAAACACAGCTTAGCCAACAACCCAGACGCGAAACCTCCACCTTCACTCTAATGCATGTATATTTTATTCTCTAAATTTATGTTATTTCAGCTTTATTTATGTTATTTCAGCTTTACCTTCTAGTAAAGCAGCCAAAGCAACTGTAAGGTGTAAATTTTCACCCCACTCTCCAATGGCAGATGATTCCAAATCTTCTATTGCCTTTTGAAGAAAAGGTTGGAAATATGAACAGCTAGCTAGAGCCTGTTAAGTGGTAATAGGAAGAGAATAAATCATTACAGTTTCTCCAATTGAAGAACAAAATACTTATCTATAGTCTATTTGGCTACCAACGGCTAATTCTTTCATTCTCTATTAAATTTTCTCATTAGCTATACATAATTGGATCGTCCAATACTGATATCCAGTACCCACATGCCAAACGGGATCATACCTGTAATATGACATTCAAAAAGCAATTATTCCCAAGATTTTGCAAGCCAGGAACGAAGTAGAGCTTCTCCAGACGATTTTCTCTCCGAGCCAACCAAGGTAAACGAGTTAAATTCCCTAAGTTGCGGTCTCTTATTAAAGCCAAAAGCAAACCAGTAACACCCAGAACACCAGCCACCGATATGTGAAACCCAGAAGCTGAAACCCACTTCACATGAGACAAAGATTTGCACCCATGCTTGAGATTGCAGATTACTGAGTCCATTGCTTTGTCTACTTCGATTTTGGTTTGAAGAAGAAGCAGTGTTAAGAAAGGCACCTAAGGCCAAAAAAGAATTGAGGGTCTCGACTGAGTTAATTTCAACTATCAGTCTAAGCATAATTAGTTGAATCAAAGCCCTTCCCAACTTTAAATTATACTATCCTACAATTATTTTGAGTTTTAATTTTAATATTATTAAAAAAAAATTTAAAAATATTATTAAAATAAAAAATATAAAAAAAATACCATTGATTTTTCACTTTGAATATATATGACCTATTTCAATTTATGTCAATTTTGTGCCTGGAAAACCGACGAAACCAATGCTTTTTTATACTTCAGCATTAAAATTTCTATAACTATTTAACATTGAAACTAATTTGTAAATTAATTTACCATTTTATCTACCCAACTTATTATTAAATAAATAACATAACTAAATATTTTATTTTTTATGATTATATTGCAATGATTTATAATAATAAAATTCTCAATAATTTATAACTTTATTTTAAGTGTTAAAGTTAATTTTTCAAATAAATAAATGAAAGTTAGAATGAAATAATATTTATATTGGCTTTTTTTTTATTATTGGAAATTAGAGGTCGTGAGAGTGGATCTAAAATCTCTCAAATTTACTAGATTTACACATATGCACTGTACTCCTAAAATATTTTTAGATTATTTATTTAGAGGATGAAACATATTGATACCTCTCAAGTTGTTCCTAAAACTCTTTAGAGGGGAGTGACTAGTTGACCACTACTAAGATGATTCAATCTCTTTATTTATTTTTTATTTTGATTCCGATTATATCTATATTTATTTTTTTTATATTTTTTTTAGTAGGGGGAGGGGTTGCTAACTCAATGGTAGAGTACTCGGCTTTTAAATGCGGCTAATATCTTTTACACATTTGTACGAAGAAAGGGATTCGTCCATGCCATCGGTATAGTTTGTCGGGAGGTGAGAATTATTGTAAAGATGATATCGATGATAATGTGTAATTACTATTTTACCATCGGAATAAAATAAATAATCTGTTCATGAATTCTCATGTTACATTGGTTTCGTCGTTTCGTTTATATAGCCTTAACTAATCAAGGTATTTATGCTCAAAGGATATCGAGTAATTCTTAAGGCTGACTTGGCTTGAAAGCGTTCAAGTTGAGTGTTGCACAGTCTCAAACGAGTGTCAAAATGCAGGCCGCAGAGCCCAAACAAGAACAATATGAAAGCATGAACTACTTCTAATTTTAGAATTTGATTTGAAATATATTTTAATTTATAAAAAATAACTAATAAAATTATTTAAAATAAGTATAAGAGTATGTTCCATATCATTGCCTGATTTTGGTCTTTTTACAACCACAATTGTCAGCACCAAATTGCAGATGGACGGTGATGGGTTTTTTACACTTTGTTTGGATAGTTTGAATCGGAGTAAAGAAAAATAAGGGAAAAATAGTTTTTTTTTTAAAGCAATTTATTGTTTTATCTTCATTTTCTTAACTATATTTAGATCTGCTAAAACTAAAAAAACTATTTTTTTCTTTATTTGAAAAGATAAAAAAGTGAAATGAAGGTTATATTATTTTCTTTTATTTTATCCTTTATTTAAAAAGGATGTTAAAAAATTAAAAGATATATATATATATTTTTTCAATTTGAAATGATGGTTTCCATTTATCCTATCCCCATTTTGAAGGAAATTTATTTCCTATTCCTTACTTATTTTCCGTCACTTACCAAATAAAAAATATTACTTATTTTTCGTTCCATCCAACTTTCCCATATCCAAACATACCCTTAAATTTTTTCATGCTACGTGATTCTATCTTTTCAACTTCAATGGATTAATTTCTTACATGGTTATTATCCATTTTCACCCTTACATTAAGATGTTAGGTATCATATTTTAATTCATTATTTAGCATGATTCATTCCAAATATTATTTATATAGTAAAATAACATTTTGAGATTTTCATTTTTCCCAAAATAGAAATGCTTCTTAGATCAAGCCCAGTGAGTCAAAGCCAATATACAAGGTTGAAGGCCCAATAAAAAATTGCCCAAAACCCAAAGCCAGCATAAGAAAAGAAAGCCAACGGCCCTTAAATAACCAACTCCGATACAGTCTCAGTCCACCGATCATGCCAGCTGAAAACGATCTCTAGGAGAAATGAGGAAGCCAAATGCAAAGCCAAGAGCAGCAGCAATGGAGAAGAGAGATAATGCAGAGCACTATCCATCTCTCAACCACCTTGACAAGTTAAGTGAAAAACTATGGAGACCAGAGCAACCCAACAGAGAGGGACGTGAGCATCTCAAAAAATAATCAACGGATGTCCGTCCGAGAACATTCAACCAACTGCAACAGAGAAAAGAGCACCACAAAGACTAGCAAAAACACAAGCAAAGAAAAGCAGAATTAAGAAAATATAATACTCTAACGTTACCAATCCATAGCATTAGTCTTATTACTAAATAATAACTTACCCTAAAATTAATTAATTAAACAAGAATACTTGTAAAATACACTAAAAAAAGAATATCAATGTGCCTCAGAATTGCAGAATAACAGCAAGGCTCTCAAGCCATTCAGTCCCGAAAGATGGTAATTTGGTATAAAGATATCATCATTGGCAACATTGCACAACAAATTCACCAAATAAAGAATTAGTAAAAGAAATGGCATATGCAAATAGAGAGATAAACCATGTATGACTCATGGCCAGTCCCAAATTGTAATGGCGACAATGCCGCTACACAAGGCGATGGAATATGAGTCCCTCTCTTCTCGCGGAGGAGCTCCACTGATAACAGAAGAGGACCTCAACGCGTCAGGGAATTCCTATCTGACGTTAACTTACGGAATATACAAACATTGATTTCTTGTTTGCTCCAGCTTAAGTAAAGGATTCCTCCATAGAAATCCCCCGCCAAATCATATTTCATTAACAACTTTACCAGAGTAAAGTGTTTGGGGGGAAAATAAATCCAATGTTACATGTAATAAAAGTTAGAATTCTCTTAAAATAGTCCCAAAACCAAACACTGCCTTCCACAACAAACTAACAGAACCAAAAACAGGGACGATCTGAAACTTCAGAAAAAAAAAGCCTACAGCAAACGAATTGGGCTTCAGACATCCAAGGAAGGATAAAGCAGCACAAGCTCTCAAGCCTGGCGAAGGCGAAAGCTCTTAGGCGGCCACTGCGAATGTTTTGAGAAACAAGCCTTTGGATTTATCATCATCAACATTATAACAAGCAAGTAATGAATCACAATGCAAATCAGACCAAAGTTTCCCAAGCCCTGAATCCCACACGCATATAGCATACAAAATTAAATGTTTTTAATCATACTCAATTTCAAAGATTAGAGTGATTCAGGAGACAGAAAACAAGTAGATACAGCATTATCAAAAAACCACAAAGAATATCATAATGTTATTAGATGAGTATCACTCAACCACAAACAACCACACACCAAACAGAAAACTGCCCATACAAGTTTCAGACATCCAAGGAAGGATTAAAGCAGCATAAGCTCTCAAGCCTGGCGAAGGCGAAAGCTCTCAGGCGGCCACTGCGAATGTTTTGAGAAACAAGCCTTTGGATTTGTCATCATCAACATGCAACAATAAGATCATCAAATTTACAAAATAGCATAACATAAATAACAAGCAACATCATACCAAGCATGAACACGAAAGACCAAGATCGATTTTTGCAACCAGCAGGAGATAGAAGAGACTAAAGATGGAGGTGTGTTATATAGGAAGATGTTAGGACTTAGGGTTTTGGCCTTTTAGGGTTTTGTATGATCGACGGCTGTGATTCGTTGAAAGGAACGATCTAGATGGATTTCTCTCTAGCAGCTCTCAATTAAAATGGGCTGGCCTACCCTCCCATGAATTAACTGGTTTGGGCATTATGGGCTGAAAAGGTGGCAGGCTATAAAGGAAAAGATTTTAAATATTCAGACAAAAAAAATTAAAATATCAAAATTTACTTAAAAATGCTTTTAATATTTCTAAATGATACAAATTTCAAAATAACTAAACATAATTTCAAATTCTATTTTTATAAAAAAAAGTATTTTTCTTAACTTTCCAGCTATAATTTCACTTATTATATTTTCAGAAAAGTATTTCATAATACATTTGATTTATTTAAAAATAAAATTAAGATAATTCACAATTCTAATAAGGATGTAGTATTAATTTTTTTATAATATTTTTAAAGCAATTTAAATTAAAAGAAAATGCTGTTTGAATATATTTAATAATGTCAATTATACTAATAGCCCCACATGTTTTATATTTATTTTCAAAAAAAAATAATTAATACATTCACAAATTTAGTGATAAGTGTATTTGAATAAATTTAAGATATCTCACATACTACTCTCACGATTTAAAAAAAAAATAATTAATTTTTATTTTCATAATTTTTTTTTCGTTTTTGAAATAAAAGCGAATAAGAGAAGAACACATATTTTGCGGAATGGGAGAAAATTTTAGAAGAAAAAGTATCTTTAATTTTTTTTTTATGATAGATTGACTTATTTTTATTAATATATATGTATGTATATAATTAAAAAAATATTAATAAATTTATATATAATAGTGTTAATGAAATTTTAAAGTTTTAAAAATAATTTGTTATTATGAAAATAGGAAGTTATTTTTTTTAAGAAATGACCTTTTGTTTTTATTAGGAAAATAATTTTTATTAATATATATTTAAATAAAGGATTTATGTTTTAAGATATGAAGATTAATTCAGTCTTTAATGAAGGATAGAGTCCAGAGAACATTTGTAACAAAGGCAAGGTCTGGTCAAGGCCTTGAAAAAACAAAGTAACCAAAACCTCACTTTTTTAATTTATCAAATTCTTTCTCTCATTCCAAAAAAAGGTTTAAAGAAAGTTCCAAAAGCCTCAGCAAAACCCACTACCCCATCATTTCCTTCCAGCTCATTGTTTTGAACCCCAGGACCGCCTCTCTCTCTCTCTCTCTCAAAAGATATGAACTCCCACTACAAGTTTCAAATATTCTGCTCTCTTTCTGCTTTGCTGCTGCTTGGGAAAAGTATCTGTTAATGGCTAAGCGTGTCTACCAAGTCTGGAAGGGCCGCAATGTAAGTTTGCTTTTGATTTTTTTGCTGATACATTTGTGGTTAATTATTTGTTGATTTTTAATTTTTAATCTTGTTGAAATGGTGAAATGTGATCTGGGTTCTGCTCAGTTTGTTGATTTCTGGTACTTGGTTTGATCAATTACTAGTTTGAGTTTGAGTCTGATGAGGAGTTGTTCTACAAACTTACTGATTTGCTTTTGAGTGTAATTGGGAGCATTCAACTGAATATTTGCTAGTATTAAATTTAATTATTGGCCGCCTATTTGCGTATAATTGAGAATTTTCTGCCATAATTTCTGAATTTGAGTGCATTCATGGCTTGTAGTCACCTTTATTTAGTATAATTGAATATGTATGTAGTGATGAATGCATAAGTATCCTAAACTTTGAGCACTATAATGCAATGAGTAGAACAACATAATTGCAAGCGTTTGAAGTTGAAAAGAAACCTTTAGTCCATCTTCTATCCATCCCAATTCCCAAATGGAGGATCTGGATGTAAGTTTGAGACTTCTTTACTTCTTACAGGCAGTTTTGGGAAAGAAATTATTTATAGTTAAAGTTACTTAGCAACAAGGGAATCAATAACTTCTGCTTACTGCTTATCATTTGGGTATCAAGCTATCAGCTCCTCATATTCTAAATGTTATTTACTATGTTATTTACTCTGGTTGTGTAGGTGAATAGAAGGGAAAGAGTGGGATGGGGTGTTCGATTTTATGCACTCTGTCTTTTCTTGTACCTCCATAATACTGTCTGCTCTTAAAAAAAAAGAAGAAGAAAGAAAGAAAGAGAAAAGGCAAAAAATTGCTAATTGTTAGATATGTTACCTCTAAATACTAATCCCGGTTGTTAGTTTTGGTTTCGTTGCAGATATTCCTCTTTAGTGGAAGGCTTATCTTTGGCCCAGATGCTAAGTCTCTGGTTGTTACAATATTACTCATCGTGGTCCCTGTTATTATCTTCTGTACAAATGTCGCAAGGAACCTCATCAATGAATTTCCAGCATATAATACGGGCTGTGTAATTTTGGCAGTAGCAATTCTGTTCACAATCTATGTTAGTCCTGCTGACTTCTCCAAGTATATAATTGTGTTTTTGTTGCGTATTGTTTGAATCTTTGCTTTTTATAATGAATGAATAACTATTAGAGAGAGCTTATGCTAGATGTTTTTGTTGCCCATGCTTTTAGTTTTACTGATACATGAAACGTTAAGAAGATGTTTGAAACAGAAGAAAAACTAGATGTGCGATGAGTGCATTTATTGAAAAAGGAAGATGGAAATTACAGAATAGTTGTTTAAATATCTCTTTTACAACTTTCTAAAACTACAAGAGTCTCTCAACAGATATTTGAGAATTAAATTGAATAAAATTACTATAAACTATTCGTAATGCTTCTATTAGTTTGCCTGATATTGACCCATTTTCCGAACATCTATAAAAGTAATTGAACCGTGTTGTCAAGTATTCTTCTTTTTATGTGTCCATCATATGATTCCATTGTTCTTTTCTCCAACTCTATTTTCTGCCAACAATTTGTTGCAAAAAAGTTATCCAGTTGTCACAATTGTTTTCGATATAGGTATTGGTGCTTCTTCTTCTTACTTCAGCGCGTGACCCAGGAATTGTTCCTCGCAATGCGCATCCTCCAGAGGAGGATATTTATGACACTTCAGTTTCAGTTGAAGTTGGTGGGAGGCAAACACCAACTCCACGATTGCCCCGAACAAAAGATGTCCTGGTCAATGGTATGCATGTCAAGGTGAAATACTGTGAGACATGCATGTTATACCGTCCACCCCGTTGCTCACATTGCTCTGTATGTGATAATTGTGTAGAGCGGTTCGATCACCATTGCCCTTGGGTGGGCCAATGCATTGGGCTGGTAAGTGGCCTACATTCATCTAGATTTTTTTTTCTTGATTTATGTCAAATTGACAAAATCCCAAACATTTATAGAGAATTCAGGTTCATTATTTTGAATTTTCTGCATTATCAATAACTATTTGGTCGACGGGCAATCAATTGGGATCAGATCTAATATATATGGATTTCTTTAACATGGACTTGTTAACTTGTCCTTTGCTGATTAATTTGTATTTATTAATCAAGTGGAAATTGCCAAAGTTTTTCAAATATCGTGAATTTTTGCTCTCGTTCATTTTATAGAGGGAATTTAATCAGACACATTCTGGTGTTTGAATCTGTGTTTGTGAACTTTTACAAAATTGATGGATTGAACATAATTTTGGCATACATTTTTATTGATCCAACATTCCCTTGCATAGTTAACTGGGAAAATAAGGATGACAAAGAGAACAGCAATTTAAGAAAACTATCTGTTATTTTGAAACAATTTCAAGTACCTCAAACTTAGGTGCAATTGAGGAGAATTGGTTCTCCATTTCATGTCTGCCTTGTTGGAAGTTTACTCTAATTAAGCTAAACATGCTTACGTTTATGCAGCGCAACTACCGATACTTCTTTCTGTTTGTTTCTTCGTCAGCTCTTCTATGCATCTTTGTCTTTGCAATGTCAGCTGTGAACATAAAACTTCTTATGGATGATCACGGAACTATCTGGAAGGCAATGAAAGAGTCTCCTGCATCTGTGATTCTAATGGGCTATTGTTTCTTTTTCCTATGGTTTGTTGGTGGTCTCACCTGCTTCCACCTATATCTTATAGGGAGAAACCAGGTAAGGACAATTCTGTTCTTATGTGCAGAGTTCCTTTTCTTTCTCTTTCTTTTACGTTTCCTGAATTCCTCTAATTCACTAATAATTTCTTCAGACCACATATGAAAACTTCCGCTATGGAGCACGCAATGGGCCCAATGTCTATAACCAGGGGTGCCTGAATAATTTTCTTGAGGTATTCTGCACCAAAATGAAGCCTTCAAGAAACAATTTCCCTGCATATGTACGAGAACAGGCAATGATGCCATCGATGTGTCTGCCTCGAGAAGTTAACGTGGATGATTTAGATGGGTACCGCCGAACAAAAGTAGAGGATAATCTAGAGATTGATAATGATCTTTCAAAGATATCTGAGCGCCGTAATGTTGAAGAGGCTGACAACATCTGAAGCTGAGGGGCAACAATAAGCTTAAATTCTCTGTATTTGGAAAACTCAAGCAGAGCCATCAAGGGAAAGAGACCATGATTCATTCTAGTAGAGGAAATCAGAGATTGGAAATTTCTAAGGGAGCTAATATGAATCCCAAGGATCAGCAACATTAATATCTTGAGTTCTTTGCTAATTAGCATAACAAGTCTTATACAAGTTGTGAAAGAAAAACTCCAACACTGTTGTTTATATTAGTTGATTTTTTTTTCTTATTAGTTTCAATTCACAGGATGCTGGTGTTGATTTATTTGACAATGCATGTGTATCCTGGGGAGTATTTGAAATTCCCTTTTAGATATAGGTGAGAGATTTAGCCCTCTGAGGGGGCTTTTGATGTTTCCCTTGTCTTGTGTTATTGAACCTGATTCTTTTCAAGAGTGCTTTGCATTTTTTTTTCTTTTTATTGCTGCTTTTTTTCATTGGCATTTCTATCAGTTCCATGTGCATCCTCGTTGCTATTTCATATACTGGTTGAACGATTTTTTTTTTTCTAAAGTTTCAAAAAGATGTTCAACAAGACCAATATGAATTGTAGCTTGGAGCAGTTATTCTGCTCGGCTAAAGGTATTTCTCTCGATCTTGATCGTCTCTATCACCGTCGGTTGGACTTTAAATGCTACATGACATGATTAAAAAAAAAAAAACTGAGATGAATTGTAAATTTATTTGTGGGATAAGGGTGAGAATGGAAAACTAATAGCATATTTAAATTGTATTCAGAAATTATATCTAAAAATTTATAATATCCCAAATTCTAGTAATAAATTAATGTTAAATAAAAAAAATACATTGTAATGCTAGTTTAAGAAATAATTATAATGTTAAGATAGTTTTAGTCAAATTTGTTTTAAAAAAAAATTAGAGAGATTTATTATTTAGTTTCTTAGTATTGTCATTATTAATAAGTCTATTTGTAGAAATCTATTAAAACGTCGTTATCTTTTCTCTCTATTAACGAAATAATCTTTTTGTTTTATTCTCTATTAAAAATAGATAAAAGATGAGAGAGAAAATTTTTAAAATTTTATTTTATTTTTAAATAAAATTTCTTATTTAATCCTTAGATATTACTATTATTAATAAGTTTATCCCTATATTTTTAAAATTTTATTAAAACATCCTTATATTATATATATTAAAATATTTTTATTTTTTTTTTTAATTTATTTTTTTTTTCAATGAAATAATTTTTTCTCTTTTTTTAAAAAGAATAAAAAATAAGAAGAAGAAGATGACGATGACGAAGGAGAGGAAGAAGAAACAGAAAAAGTAGAAAAAGGGAGAAGAAGAATATGAGAATGATGAAGAAAAATTGTCAACTCCTCCTTGTTAGAAGAAGAATAAAAACAATCGAAAAAAAAGAAGAAAAAGAAAAATCAAAGAAGAAGGAGAATCTAAGAAGAAGAAAGAGGGAAAAAATTGGGGTTAATTTAGTTTTTCGCTATATTTTTAATGGTAGAAATAGACGAAATTATTATTTTATTGATGAAAAAATGAAAAATAAAAATATTTTAATAAATTTCTGAAAATATAAGAATTGATTTATTAATAATAAAAATACTTGGAGATTAAATTATAAATCTCCTAAAAATTTAACCATATATTAGACGCATATTTGCTAAATATTAAGTTATTGGAAAATTTACAACATACATTGGATTGATATTATAAATATGACTAAGCAAATATCACTGTGCAAAAACTAACGAGGGTAGACTACTACAAGAAATATAATTAATCTTTATATATATATATATATATATATATATATATATATATAAAAGATTTTTGCACTTAAATATATAAATAAATTAAAATTTTATGTTTATATAATTTGGATACGAAATATCATGGTTTTATTTTTAGATAAATTTTAAAATTCTATCCAAAACTTATTTCCCTCTTTAAAATTCTATGATGGCTTCATCAAACTGGTTACTGGGTTACTGGTTTTTTTTAAAAAGGAGATTACTGGGTTCCGGTTCGATCCGAGCCATTGCCACATGGATCAGGGTTTCTTGGGCAGGGGTTTAGATCGAACGAATTTAAAAAATAAAAAGACAAAAAACAAAAAGAAAGACATCAATTTTTTCCTCACACAATAAAGAGTTCACACTCTTTGCTTTAGGGTTCATCTGAATTACTCTTTCTTCATCCATAGGCTTCGCCGATTCAAGATGGTAAACCTTTTTTGTTAATTTACTCTCTCTCAGATCTACAAAATTTTCCTTTTAGCTGTGGTTTTTTATTTCTCCGGTTTTTCTCGTGTGTTTTTTTTTTTCCAATGGAAAATCAGGAGGGTAAAGCGAATTTAGAGTCGGCGATAGAGCAGTTGCAGAATGTCGAGAAGCAGATGAGGCTCGCGGGTGACGTTGCCGGCACTAAGAAGGCCGTAACCGACATTCTTCAGCTTTGCTTCGAGGCAAAAGACTGGAAGATGCTCAACGACCAGATAGTCCTCCTCTCTAAGAAACGTGGTCAACTCAAGCAGGTACTCTGTATACGCTTTACCATAACATGAACTTCTAACATACTATTTTTGTTGATTTGGATTGAGACTATGGTTATGATTTTTGGCTGGGTGTGTAGATTCGGCTGCTGCAAGTGATAATTAGATTTGGTTATTGTTTTTAATCATATTTTGTAATAGCTAGAAATGCCTTGTTCAATTCATTATTGTGCTTGACACAGTTAAGACGATCTCAAAATTTATATCCATATGCATTTTGCAAACACATCTGCGGAGGGGTAGTAGCAATCAGTGTCTTTGTTAGTTTGGCTGCTATTCATGATTCATTTTGTGTGGTTAATTTTGTTTGCTTCGCTGTTAGCTATGCTTAAGTTGCTTTTATTTGTTTGTGTGATGCTTTGTGTTAGCAGTAACTGAACCTGATCAAAATGTTAAAATTTTCTGCCTGATGTCCCTATATTAGTTTTTTGTTCACTGGGCTCTCTGTTTTGCCCCACAGGCTGTAGCTGCCATGGTTCAGCAAGCAATGCAGTACATTGATGAAACGCCAGACCTTGATACTCGTATAGAACTTATTAAGACACTTAACACTGTTTCTGCTGGCAAGGTAACTTGTACTGGAATATTCAACTCCTATTGTGTTTGATTGCCCAACATGTTGTGCATATGTATATCCATTACCTGCTATTTTAATGCGTTGAACATGCTGCAGATTTATGTTGAAATTGAGAGAGCTCGGTTGATAAAAAAATTAGCAAAGATTAAGGAAGAACAGGGGCTTATAGCTGAAGCTGCAGATCTGATGCAAGAAGTTGCAGTAAGTTTTGGGCTTTCATTTGGCAATATTTTTGGTTTAGCTTTCTTTTTCAATATCACGGTAACAGTGCATCTATTTATCACCTAGTTGCCCCTCTCTGTGTTGTTGTTTTTGGTAAAGGAAATTGTTTTTCTTTTTTTTTTTGGCATGCAGGTGGAAACTTTTGGTGCTATGGCAAAAACGGAGAAAATAGCTTTCATTCTTGAACAAGTATGTGATTTTTCCTTTATTTCCAATTTCATCATTTATTCTTATTCGATAAGCACTGGTGTAAAAGTGCAATAGTAGAGGTGCTAGATTGCAACCCAGAGGCTAAGAAAATTCATACACTTCATATAAAAATGCTAAGGAATATGCCTACCTCTAGGCTTTCCATCACAGGACACTACTTTGTCAGGGCATCATTGAAATTATATGTATATATAATTCATTAAGCTTGGGATTGTTATTGAGTTGCAATATGATGTTAATTTTGTGCCAACTTGTGGGTAATTAACTTTTCAGGTTCGTCTTTGTCTGGACCGACAAGATTATGTTCGTGCACAAATTCTCTCCAGGAAGATCAGTCCAAGGGTTTTTGATGCTGATACTTCCAAAGAAAAAAAGAAGCCCAAGGAAGGTGATAATGTTGTTGAAGAGGCTCCTGCTGATATCCCGTCACTCTTGGAACTGAAGCGAATCTATTATGAATTAATGATACGGTATACCTTTCTTTTTTTTCTTGGGTCTTGCTTTATTTTTACAGTTTTGCTTCATCTTTCTGTGCATTGTTTATTGGATAATATTTGACAATCTCATCTTGAAGTTTGCATTACAACTCTTTAATTTTAGGTTCCTTGCTAGTAGTTTTGCATCTTAGTTTCATCTTTGAATAATGGTATCCTCTTCTATGGTTCTCTTTGTTATCATATTTTCTCTGGAAATTGTTTTAATGCTAAGATGTTGCTGATATGTTGGTCTTGTACCTTTATGTTTTGGGATGCGGGACTTTGTTTTACTTGTCCTCTGGTTCATGTTTGGCTTGGTCTTTTGGGAATATGATTTGGTCTTTGGCTTAATGGATTCATAGCATTCAATTGGAAATGAAGATTAATATGTATTCAATTGAAAATGACATTCAGTGCGTCTGCATATAATCATTTGTAGCTGCATCCTTGTGTTTCATATCTTGGTGAAATTGCCTTGTTTTCTAATTTATTTTTGAGCTGAGAAGTTGACTGTTATCAGCAAATCTTACTTTCCAAAGTTATGAATATACAAACAAGTAACATTGAATAGCATATCAATGTTTTTTATGTTGTGGCATTTAGATTGTATTTATGGATTTGTATGATTTATGGCTTTAGTGAAAGGTTTTTCTTTCCAATGTTTATGATGTTAAACGGTTTATTCTGTGGCATTGTTTCATGACATTTTTGTGATCGGGAATGATTTGGAGTCCATGATGTTTGTTTAATATTTTCATTGAATAGAGAGCCTAGGACCTATTCAGCACAGTACCACTTAATATGAATAAATTGGGCCTTTTTGGTTTCTAGTTGCAATTTGATAATTTGTAAGAATGACTACTATAACTTTGAACAGTTGCTGCTTTATGTAATATGCTTGTACTCCTTAGTTTTATTGCAGTTAGAAATATAGATATATCTTACTCTATGTTTTCCACCTCTTTAGGTATTACTCCCATAATAATGATTACATTGAAATCTGTCGTTGCTACAAGGCCATATACGAAATTCCTTCTGTAAAGGAAAACCCAGCTCAGTGGATTCCGGTAAATGTTCATGTTTAATGAGTATTCCTAATGAGATTCTATGGATACTAGAGGGCTCTGATAATTTTGGTAACTTGTAGGTCTTAAGGAAAATCTGTTGGTACTTGGTCCTTTCACCACATGATCCAATGCAGTCCAGCCTTTTGAATTCTACCTTGGAGGATAAAAATCTTTCTGAAATTCCAAAATTTAAGTATGGATGCTCTAATGACTTCCTGCTTCAGTTTAATAATTTAATTTCCAATTTACTTCTCAACATGTGACTTAATTTGATGGTCTGGTAAAGGGTGCTTTTGAAACAATTGGTTACTATGGAGGTTATCCTATGGACATCTCTTTGGAATACGTACAAGGATGAGTTTGACAATGAGAAGAACTTGCTTGGAGGCTCTTTGGGTGACAAAGCAGCAGAAGATTTGAAGCAAAGAATAATTGAACATGTAAATTTCGTTTCCGCGCTAAATTATACTGAAACTGAAAATTGTATCTTTTTTCTGTAGTAAGCTCTTTTGATTTGCTTAGGGTTTCATATGTAACATGTTTATTGCTTTTTCAGAATATCCTCGTTGTTTCAAGGTACTACTCAAGGATTACTGTAAAGAGACTTGCAGAATTATTGTGTCTCAGCATCCAGGTTTGTTTGTGCTATTATTTGTTTGTTTGCACTTCTTTGATAGCCAGCAACTTAATGACCTCTTTGTGTGGATTTTTGTGCTATGTTCATGTATGTGTGTGGTTGTGTATGCTACTCTTTGTTCTTTGTCAAGATGGTGCTTCTATAAATAATATATGGCCTTTTATCATAATGGTTAAATGGATACTAAGTATCCGAGTTGATATTTTTCCTTCAAATTTGAATTTAGACTGGGTTAGTTTCCTGTCTCACTAGTATAATAACTGGTAAACAAGGGGTGAGGCTCGGCATTCAATCTCAGTCTGCAATCATTGAGTTTCAGAAAGGATCTTGGAGGCATATTTCCTATTTCCTATAATCTTGTCTGACTCTTCTAGATGTAAGCCTACAACTGACAGGCGTAAGACTTACTTTCCATTTGGCACACCCAAGTGATCTTCTCGCCTATTCTTTTTCTTCCCTTTTGTTTAGCACAACCTATTCTAATTCTTGATATGGTCTGAAATCTTCTTTTACTTTCAGTTTGTGATTGTGGTTCTTGGAATTGTTGATACGTTGTTGTTGGAATCTTACTATTCTCATCTCAATCCTATCCGATTTGTTTCACTTCGGTTCGAGCCAATTTGATTCTCTATCCAAGCAATTCAAATTGCAAATGTACCCAAGTCATGACCAAATCAGAAGAATCGATAGTAAGTTGGGTGGATAATTATGAAATATGAATCGACGAATTTGGTTCGATTCTTTTTCTAGAGAATTTTTAGATCTTATAGCATCAAAATATTTAGATTTCATTTCATTTTACTATGAAAAGTACATGTAAATCTTCCTTAGCTATCTTTCTTCCACTGGCCATTCTTTCCCTTTCTTTTTGTTTTCCCCTAAATTTACTTCTCTAATTATAGTTGTTAAATTATGATATTTTGTATTATAATATTTTAACCTTCTAATTTAACCCTTTTATCCTTTTTTAATTTAATTATTTGATCAAATTTAAATGGGAGTTTCAGCATATGCACAATAATAATCATTGTCTATGATTCCAGAGTTCATAATTTATAATGTGAAACTATATAACATAATAAGAATATGCTGTTTTGTATAAAACATTCTTCTAATTAGCTAAAGGATAATTCTGAATTTACCAAAATATGTCATTTTGATTTTTCATTTAAAACTTATGTTTAGAATGATTATATTTTTTATTTAATTTTGAGAATTTCTATAGAATCTTATGATTCATTTTGATTCTCAGTTCAAAAATTGAAGATTTCTATTCTTGATTTAACAAATATGACTGATACCGTATTGCTAATTAAAGCTTTTGCATAATTATTATGTGTTGTCTTCATGAGCAATCTAGGCTTTGGATGGATCTTAGCTACGATTTGATTTTACTTGCAGAATTCGCCAAGCATCCAGTAGTGGGAATAGAAATCTAATAATGGAGTTGTGGACTGGGCTTTATTTGTTATGTTATAATAAATTTAAATCTCCACTTGTATAGGTTTAATATCAAAAACCTGAAACCCTGATATTATTGAACCTTGAAACTAGATTCTTTTAATTTAGCAGAACAGAATTTTTATGGTGGCAATAAAAAATCTAATTTAGGTTCCCATTAAAAAAGAACTCTTAATTTTTTTTTCTTAAGAAAAAAAAGATGACAAGAGGTACTGCCATATTTTGCAAGTTTGGAATGGAGCTCTGGACTTGGGGTTTTGAACTTTTGATATGGATCATGTGATGCCTTTGTTGTTTGTTTGTTGTTCACTGAACCTCGGTTTTGTTCCTGTAAAAAGGAAGTTTAACATCCGTCTCAGTCCTGCCATTTACTCATAAAGGCCATATGCTCTATTGAAATGTGATACTTGGAATATGCTTCTCAAAGTTGAATAGCTCTTAATAGTTCAGTGGTGAGATCATGTCCAAGTGGATTCAAATCTTGAATGATGATAAAACAGTTTAGTGAACCTGTTCTTAGTTGACCAAGTATGGTTGATTTTGATGGTTTTTTCCCTCGATCCAGAGCATATTGATCTAAAAACAAGTCCCTAAAATTTTTGTGTCCATTCAATATAGGAAGCTGAGAAGCACCTTTCAGATATGGTCGTGTCCAAAGCACTGGTGGCAAAAATCGACAGGCCAATGGGGATAGTCTGTTTCCAAGTAGCAAAAGATAGCAATGACATTCTCAACTCATGGTCAATGAATTTGGAGAAGTTGCTTGATCTTGTCGAGAAGAGTTGCCACCAAATACACAAAGAAACCATGGTACACAAAACTGCTCTCAAAGTCTGAAAGGGTGATTCAGCAATCATACGCTGGTAAGGCTCTCTCTTCCCCCTCCCTTCCCCCCGGCTCAATTCCAAGAGGAAATAGTTGTAAAACCAGTGGCAATTTCTTCTGTGTTTTACAGGTTGTGATCCAACTGGAGCTTTCATTTTGTGATCTGTAGCGAGGGAAAAAAAATCCGTTAAAATTAATGCAGGCGAAGATGACGGGACATGCCTTTGCCCAGAAGTTAATTCTATTGTTGACAGAGATAGTGAGCTCGGATATTCTTCATAGGACCGAGTACTAAGATTGTTGTATACTTGTGGCCAATACTGAACCACTGACTAATGGCAGGAACCTAATGGCTTTGTTTTATAGCAGTGGAAAGAAATTCTTCTCAATCTTTGTCTAAGATTTCCTTTCTCTTACGGTGTTCTTCCTTTAAACGTTGACATTGATGGATAGCCGTGACATCGAGCTAAGGTAGGTTGAAGTCAATAATGAACCGACTTCTGACTAATATGAAATTCGTGATTCTAAATACGTTGATACATACTCATAAAATTTATAAATTAACAATAATAATTGTATAAATTTCGAAATTGAAAATGACTATTTTATAGATTTACAAATTTTCTCATTGAACTTAAATTAATCTTAAACTTTTCATGGTATAGGACATCTTCAGAGTGTCATAGAACTGTTTTGATAAACCCGTGAGATGCAAATATATATTTTATTTATTTAATATACTTGTTAGAAAATACAATAATATGAATTGTAAATATTATCCATTATATTTCTTTTTCAATGTGCTCTTAAAAGGTTCTGCAGTTTAAAGTTTTCTTCTTCATATTCTCTTTCTTCGTTCTCAATATGGGAACTCCGTTATAACTGTTGTTGAAACATTAAAAAACTGTTTTTGTTTGTATTTATAATAATTAGCTTTAAATATATTTAAAACAAATAATCTACAAGTATTTCAGTTTACTCGAATTTACAAATTGAAGGTTCTAATTTTTAATTAATCAAATGCATAAATTAATTTATACATCTAAATGTGTCAAAATTTTCTGTGATGCTGAGTTTTTTTATCTACTCCCAAACCGTATTTTTTCTTCATTTCCCTCTGTTTTCTTTTATATTTTCACATTTATTAGGAAAAATATAATTAAATAATAAATTTTATATTACAATTTTTTCACATATTAAATCATATATATAATTAATAATTTTTTTTAATTCCTATAAATTTGAATATATTATAATTCATTAAACAAATTATTATTTTAACAAAATAAATAAATAAACCTTATAGAAAAGAGAGTATAATTATATTATTTTCTATTTTCAAATCCTCTGGGCTGGAAACCATAAAAAATAATCACACTGTGAATAAATGATATTAAGGATAACAATATACGTCCTAGACCAACTTAAATTCATAATCATAATAGTAATGATCGTAACAAGAAGCCAAATGACATTCCTCGCGTGTTGATTATATTTCTGTTTTGATTATATTTCTAAGTTAGATTGTTTTTAAAACTTAATCAAATTTATTTTTATTAAAAAAAAAAAAACAAATGACCTAAATGCAGTTTTAAAAAAATGTGGTGGCAAAGCCAAAAGCTCGTCTGAAATGTTCTACTAGATCAGCTTGAAGAGGAAGGAGTATAATCCGACCATGCCGGAATCGAAATGTGTGCACCCCCACCCTGACTGGTGGGGTCTGTCAACTCTCCGGCAGGTGGAGCTGGAAAAGGCAGAGGAAAGGAAGATTGTGGAGATGAAGAATGAAAATGATGAGAAGCTGTTGATGAAGATGACAAAACCATTTGATCATGTAGACTCATGGCTTGTCTTTGATAACAACCAATGTCCCCTGAAACAGCTTGAGAGTGAACAACTGGCTGAGTAGATGTAGGAACTGATAAAAGGGTATTTGGAGAATCAGAAATTATCAACTGGGTTGTCATCGGATTGGAGGTGGATGGTTGGAGCTTGACGTTTTCCGGGAAGTTTAGCTTAGCCTTGCTGCCTCTGAATCTGAGTGCAGCTTCATCATAGGCTCTTGCTGCAGCTTCAGCAGTGTCAAAAGTGCCTAACCAAACTCTAGCGGCCTTAAATGGATCTCTTATTTCAGCTGCCCATTTGCCCCATGGCCTTTGCCTCACTCCTCTGTATTTTCTCCTTGGCTCTTCTCTGAAGATCTCGTTGTGCTCATATACGGTGGTAAATGTGGCTGATGCTGGTGGGAATATGGCGGTGGTGGTGGCAATTTTTGAACTCTCTGTAAACAATTAATAAAAAAAGAATTAGACCCCACTACATTAAATCACATTTAATTGCATAGATACTGTTCCATTGATGATAAGCACAGTTTTAATTCTATTATTTGTTTACCTCCATATGAAAATTCATCACCAACTGGTCTACAAAGCCTTGCTCCATATGAAAATTCATCACCAAATGGTCTACAAAGCCTTGCAAAATCTTGACATCCTTCTTCTTCTCTTGCTCTCTTTGCTGCTCCTGCAGCTCCAGCACTGGAAGAACTTGAAGAATTGCTTTCATTTGATAATGTTAGAAAATAATCAGCAGAATCAGGAACCTCTCCAGTAACCACATGGGTCAAAGCAGAAACAATCGCCGACATTTCTCTCTCCCTGCATAACCCAGAAAGCATCGGTATCGCCGGCACCGTCTGCAGCTGGTTTTCCGGCCTCATCAGCAACGGATTTCTATGAAAAACCCATTCTTCTTCACTATTCTCTCTATCTTTCTCTCCTGAATTCGCCACCTTTACAAAGCACATGTAAAAGATCAAAAGGATGAAGAAAAAAACACAAATGTAGTAGCTTTCAACTATCAAGAACCCTCCGAGGTTTATCGAAAACCAGTGTTATATAGGCAATAAATGTAAAGCCGCCTTCATGAACAAATTCAAGTTGAATCAACTTGGTGGTATAAAGAAAACAAAAAAGAACTGTTCTTTTTAATTTCAGATAAATGGGTAAAAATTTTGAGTTTCTTTATCGCAAGTGGTTGAGTGTGATTATTCCGTTCATATTATTTTGCATTCAATGTGAACGATAAAACATGTCAGCGGCAGAGAGAGAGAGAGAGGAAGCAGCGAAGTGGCTTCTAGTCTCGTCGGTGAAGAGGGCGATGGAAGGGCGGTGATGATTCGGCCGACAACATATGTCGGCCCATTCAGAATTAATCTAGTGGGTTGCCAATTGGCTCAACAGTGAATTGGGACTCTTTCTCTTTCTTTATTATTTTTTTTCTTAAATTATATTTGCACAGAAATAATTGCTTTCACATGCCTAGCTCTTCAGTTGGCAATTCTGGATGAAAGAGCCTATTGAAACCATTCAATAGAAAATTTTAAACGTCTATCACTTTTGATATTGATATATTAATTTTTAATTTTTAATTTTTTATATTTATCTCAATTTTAACTCACTATTTTAATTAATTTTATCAAAAAAATTTTAACTTACATGTTATATTATATAAAATTATTCTTAAAAAATTTATAAAATAAAAAAAAATATTTACATTAATTTATATTTATATTTTAAATTTTAAATTTTAAATAATAAAGTTTAGAAAAATTTAGTTTTACTGTATAAAATTTAAAATTTTAGATATAAATATAAAATAACATAATCGTTTAGATTTTTTATTCAATAATTGTTTTAAAAAATAATCTTCATACTAAAATTTTTTTTATCAAAATCGATTAAGATAAATCATTAAAATTGAAATGGTTTTATTATTAAAATTTTTAAATTAAAATATAAATGTAAAAAATAATAAATGTTTACATTTTTTTATTAAATAAATTTTTATATATTTATTTCTTGATTTAACTATTATAATTATATCTTTAATTTATAAAAATAAATAAACTAATTTATTTTTATAGAATAGAGTCGGAATGCGTATAAAATTATAGTCATAAGTATTTATTAAAATGTTTAAGTCCAAACAAATACAATCGGATCTAAATAATATAACGGGCAAACTCACTTAGCAAGTTTAATAAAAAAAAATTTAATAATGAAAATTGAATTGAGTGGTAATTACGGGTGAATATTTGATCAGTTCGGTTTATAATTAAATCGAATTAAATAAATTAAAAATTAAAATTTTAATATTTATAAAAATCGAATCGAATTGATTTTAGTTAGAAATCAAATTAAATCAAATCAATTTGATTCAATTCAATTTAATTTAATTTGATGGATTTAAATTTTTAATAATTTTTTTATTTTTTTTAATATTTTAAAATTTAATTAAAATATTTTAATTTTAATATGATCTAATTTATGTGTATTATTAAAAATAATATATTATTATCAGTTCGATTTTTTTAATTTTTTTATTAAATTAAATTAAATTAAAATAATTAAAATTTTTAAAATTAAAAATTAAATTAAAATTAAATCGAATCGAAATAAATAAAAAATTTAACTAAAATTTTAAATTAATTTAATTGGTGAATTTTTCTTAAATTGAATAATGCTGCTGAATTCGTAGGATATTTTTATCTTTAAAATGAATCTAACCATAAAGCAAAAAAGTATCTTGCAACTTGGGAAATCAAAAAGACAACTTTTATACGAAAATGGTACGTAACAAGGACAAGTGACCTAATTTAGTCAAAAGTCAAACTCATAAGATTCTTATCCAACACCAGTAATTTAGAAAAAAAAAAAAAAAAAAAAAAAAAGCATACAATCATAAATGAAACGTGATCTTATCCAAAAGATCATCTACACTATAGAAATTTTAACTGAATATGTTTATTTTATTAAATTATGAGAAATTTATTTTTTAGTCCCTGAGATTTAACGTAATTAACACTTCTGTCCCTCTATTTTGGCGACCCAACACTTAAGTCTCTCACTTTCTCTTCCGTCCAAATTCGTAGTCCTTCCGTCCATTTAAATCGTTTGGTCAAAGAGTCAAAAGTGAGAGGTGATAATTTTTTCCAGAAATACCATTCTCTTAATGTGAAATTCCTTTTTTTTTTTCTCTTTCATGCTTTCTCTCTCCAGAAGAAGAAGAAGAAGAAGAAGAAGAAAGAAGAAGAAGAAGCTGCTGCAGAAAGAGTAGGAAGAAGAAGAAGAAGAAGAAGAAGAAGAAGAAGAAGAAAGAAGAAGAAGAAGAAGCTGCTGCAGAAAGAGTAGGAAGAAGAAGAAGAAGAAGAAGAAGAAGAAGAAGAAGAAGAAGAAAGAAGAAGAAGAAGCTGCTGCAGAAAGAGTAGGAAGAAGAAGAAGAAGAAGAAGAAGAAGAAGAAAGAAGAAGAAGAAGAAGAAAGAAGAAGAAGAAGAAGAAGTTGCAGAAAAAGGAGGAAGAAGAAGAAGAAGAATAAGGTTAATTTTGTCAATTCACGTGTCCCAAACGGCTATTTTGGACGGAAGGACTACGAAGTTGGACAGAAAAGAAAGTGAGAGACTTAAGTGTTGGGTCGCCAAAATAGAGGGACAGAAGTGTTAATTACGTTAAATCTCAGAGACTACAAAGTAATTTTCCCTTAAATTATTAATTTATGAATAACCCAGAGAAGAGGTGTATCTTTTTGAATGCTTGAGAGCCTTTTTTTTTTTTTAAGGTTTAAGGTCAACTCAGACCAGAGTCAACAACACGTGAACTATATAATAAATGTGTTTTATTTTTTTATTATACGTGGATTATATAGTAAATTAATATATTTATAACTGAATTAAATTAGTAAGTTCAGTTTATTTTTCATTTTAAAAAGAAGTCAAAATACTTTATTCTGAGTTCCCACAGGCCATATTGTAGCACTTTTTGGTTTGACCGAGTCACAGAACTAACAAGTCACTTCAGTCTCTTCCTTGAAAAAATAAAATATTTCTAAATAAATATAAATAAGTTAAATAAATTGAATATGGTGAAATTCATTCACCTCTAAAATCTTAATAAATGATCTTTTTTAATAATAATTTAAAAATAAATTTGGTATTTTAACTATTTTCTCTTTTCTAAATTTACATAAAATTAATTTTTCTCAGAATTTATCTGTTCTTTTATAATAATTTTTTTTAAAATTTTACTCCTGCATTCAATATTTAGTCTAAAATCAGGTATTTAAATTTTTTTATTAATCAATTTCGATACCTTTTATCCATCTTTATACATTAAAGATTAGATTTTTTTTCTTCAAGGTGCATTTTTCTAGGTTTTTTAATTTATTAAAATAACAACTATATTGTATTTTTCAATGAAATCAATTCAGATGAATTAAAAAAAAAAAACTCATATTTTTATAAAAAAAAAATCTGTTGAGTATTAGCAAAATTATAAAGTATTATTATGCTGAACTTATTTATATTTATAAATAATAAATTATTTTAATAAGTTTAGTTTGTTGTCTTTATATTTTTTTTTTATTATTTTTTAGTGATGTATAACCGTCGTTTTGTGCATATATATTTTATTATTATCACGGGAATCGTATATATGAATATATTATATCATTTTTCATCTTTAAACGGTCATTTAATTTTCTCTAGGTCCACGTGGATATAAATATGATTCGAGATCTCTAAGGGTTTATTGCTCTATAAATATATTAAGTCGATTGAATTGGACCTTTTATTTTGATTTGAGCCCTGTTCCGTTCAATTTGTCTGAAGAAAGTTTGAACTGTGTACTAAAAAAATGAATTGGCTTTCCGACGTGAATTTATCATAGTATGAGTATTTCAGATCCAATAATTATTATTATGTCAAAATGACATAGCCGGGGATAAGAACCTTGAGTGAAACTAAAGATAAAGAGAGAAATAAATTTAATTTTTAAAAATTAGTAATTTAAAATATATATATATATGCACTCTCAGGTTTAGCATGATGGTAAGTGCATCCGGTTAAACCTGATAGATCTCAGGTTCGAATTCCCCATTCCCATTTCAAAAAATATATATATATAAAAGTTGGGATAAAATTTTAAACAAAAAATTCAAAATTCATCAATATTTATTTTTACAAATATATATAAAAAAATTAAAAATATATAAAATTAAATTTTAAAAATTTTGAACAATATATACAATAATATTTAAAAAACATGATATATCCATGTTTTAATCTTTAAATCAAAATTTCTAATGCAAATGAAATTTATTTATATCAAAAAATAAATACATTTTAGCCTTTATATTATGTTAAAATAAATATATCTAGTGAATAATTTAATTCATGATTTTGATTCCATCAAATTAATGGTATTTGTATATAATTTTCTAAAGAGCAATTAAAATATATATGCTATTTTTTTTATCTTTTAATTATATTAAGTTAACATTTATGATTCTGATTTTTCAAAAAAAATTGTTTAATCTCTATTTTAACTTCATTAACTAAAAATAACTGTACTATTTCAAATATAATTAAAAAGATTTAAAAAAAAAAGAATTTTCAATTTGATGGATTAGAAATATATTAATTATACTATTAAAATTTTAAAAAAAAAATATGCATTAATTGCAATACAATTCGAAACAAAAACGTAATTTATATATTAAAAAACAAAAAAAACCCGACAATCATGGGAACGGGAAATGGAAATGAACAAGTGGAAATAGCGACACCGGCAAATACCGACCTTTGGAAATTGCAAAATCAACTTCTTAGACTTAGGCAGCCAACTGAGTTTAACGTTTTGGAATAGGTCTAAAGCTTTCTCTTGACCACACATTACCATTTTAATAAGGATATATATATTCTCGCTCATTATTTTAATTTTATTTATATAAATTAAAAATATTTATCCAAAACACATTAAATTCTTTTATAAAAATTTATATGAATTCATATTTATATATTTTAAATTTATAATAAATTAATTTTTTTTTTAATAAAATAAAATTTATATTTCATATTCGTATTGAATGCTCTCTTTATTTTTTTTATAATAAGAGGGCATTCAAAGTAGATTTGATTACTCTAATTTTTAAATAATTTTTTTATAAAAAAAATAAAAAATAATGATTTTCAACATTATTTTTTCTTATTATATGAATTCTTAAAAATTATATATATTTTGTTGTGGATGGTCAAAAACGCATTATCAAAGACCGATTCAACGTTAGAAACTGGAATTTTGATAAAAGCAAGAGTTGTTTTGAGATTGAGGTGGCCAATCAAAGTCAATCAAAACCAAATTGGCTATCAATCACTTTTCGTGTATTAATTGCTTGCCAAAGTCGATCATAATACGTCAGCGCTTATAATATAAACCCAAATTAATAATTATAAAATAAAATATATTCATAATTAATAAAAATGTATAAAATAAATATAATTTTAAGGGCCTTACAATATATTTTGGATAATAATTAATAAAAGAAATAATTTTAAATAATATGACTAATTAAGTTTGATTGATTGGGTAAGCTCATAAGCTTAAAATGAATTAAGTGCGAGTAAAGTTGTAAAATCGAAATTAGTCGAGTTTGAATTTAATGAAAATTAACCAAATTAAGATATCAAAATTGAATGTGAATTTCAGTGCCAGATTAATGGCTAATTATGCAATTTGCATACTCTTATCTTACAGGATTCAATTAATGAAATTGGTGCTAATGATGAGTCAATCCTATCAATTAATTTCATTGATGGTTTAATACTTGAGTCCACGTAGGGAAATAGGAAACTTAGTAAAGCAACTTAGGGATAATTAGTATTTAATTAACGTGGTATATGCAAAAATTTATTAGTTTATTTATTGGTTTTAGAAAATATATTAAAATATTTCTAAAATTTTAATAAATTTATTAATAAATATTTTATTAATTTTAATTATTAATTGCTTATTATTAAAAAAAATCATAAATAGTTGATTTTTTATTTTTTTAAAAATATATTAAAATGTTAATGAAAATTTAAAAAAAATTATTAATTAATCTTATGAAGAGTATTTTAAAATTTTTTATAATATTATATAATTAAAACTAATAAAAAGTCTAATTAATATATTTTTAAAATTTAAAGATATTGAAATGTATTTTTCTATACCAATGAATCAATTAATAGTTTTATATACCATATAGGTTAAACATTTTTTTTAAAAAAAATTAATATCATTTTATATTATTTAATTTTTTTTGAAATTAATTTCTTATCAATATTTTGGAAATGTATATAGAAAAGTCAGCTTTTCTGCTTGAGGCAGAGCAACTTGTTAGTATTGACAAACAAGAAGGAAACAAATTGTAAAGAAGTTGAACTCAAAACCAAACCCAAATCAATAGTTGGGATTGGGGAATATACCAAAAACAACTGAACAAAGAAGTTCGTCAGAGTTGTGGAATTAGTCTAATTGTAGTTTGATGACAAAAAAAAAAAAAAACGTAATGGATTTACTAATAACCTAACACTAAGCTTGAATTGCAAAGCATTTACCGCCAATTAGCAGAGATATAAATTATAGGGTAATTTATGATTTAGTCCCTGGATATTACAATTATTAACAAATCAGTCCCTGTATTTTTAGAAATCTATTAAAACGTCCTTATGTTTATTTCCGCCAACACCATCACATTCACGTGAATTTTGCTATTTCACATTTTCTTTGCTCACCCCTATGTGCAATTATTAATTAAGCAAAAGCATTTTATAATGCGCTTTGGTTTTACATATACAAAAATGCTGTTGGGCTGATAAACTATTTTTTATTAATGCAAACTGAGAGGAATTTGTAGCTAACTATTGTTTTATGAAAGAAAATAAGGTGAACGAGGATTCTAGAGAAAGATACAATGCTAATAGAAAGATTTAATGTATAAAAATGGCTAGACTAGAAATCAGATATTTTTCATGACTGCAACTGAAATTCCAGTACCAGCTTTTGAAGCTTATACAGAATACTCCAAAGTATAAAGACATATTTAACACTCGTAGGAATATTAAAAACTATATATACAAAAGTATCCAAATTAGTAAATACTTGATTTCTACCGTTGTAACTAGTATCTTCAAGTCCTCCAATAAATTTTGTTGCTTCACCAAATTTCACATGCCTCAGATGCTCTTTCAAACTTCTCTTAACTTCCACAAGCCATGCACTCCTCGCGATTGGTAAGAGAGCAAACCATCTGAGCCATTTTGGTATCGTCATCTTCAGCACCCACCTTCTGCTTCTTTTCTTCCTGCATTTACACATAAATATTTTCAATAAAATAAAAATACACAGCAGGAATATTAATAGTCTTAAACGGTGACTGGTAATTACTTTGAGAAGAGAAGTATCAACAGTGAATTTGATGGCATCAGCTGCAGCACGTGATCGTAAATAATACATCCCCGTCTTTAAACCCTATCATATCACAAAGAACACAAAGCAAATTAAGAAATGAGCACCTAAACACGGTACTTGTCACATGAGATCAGAACAACCCACTCTAAGTTGAATATATATATATAAGACTCCCATATATACAACCACAGGAATAATGTACCTTGGACCATGCATAGAAGTGCAAGGAAGTTAATTTTCCAAAATTGGGTTGGTCCATGTGTATATTAAGGCTTTGACTTTGATCTATATAACATCCTCGATCAACAGCCATATCCACCAATGTCTTTTGCTTGATCTCCCAAACAGTCCTAATTCACACAAGAATTGTCTCAGCATAAGGGGAAAAGAAGGACAACTGACTGAATAAAACCACTTGCACATACTTGTATATAAGCTTCAAATCATCAGGTATTTCTGGAATTTTCTGGACAGAACCATCCTCATAAATTATTTTGTTCTTGACAGCAGGAGACCAAAGACCCATCTCAGTTAAGTCATTAAGAAGATGTTTGTTGACCACCACAAATTCACCACTGCAGAAAGATATAGAGTTAGATGGAAACAGAAACCAACTGATCATAACATACATTGAATAGAATAGGATCGGATACCAAACCTTAAAACTCTACGACTGTAGATGTTGGAAGTGTAGGGCTCGAAGCACTCATTGTTTCCAAGAATCTGACTCGTTGAAGCAGTTGGCATGGGTGCCACAAGAAGTGAATTTTTTACTCCATTCTTAGATATCATTTCCCTAAGGGCATCCCAGTTCCACCTACTTGTTGGAGTTACACCCCACATGTCAGGCTGTAGAATTCCCTGGACAATTCAGTGGACATATCAGAATTTAGCAAACAATGACAAGGACCTATTCCATCATATAGAAGTTTAAACTTAAAAAAGGAGTTTGTCAACCAGCATCTGGTGGCAAAATTAAATAGACTAAATTATTCAAATAATTCCCACATGAAGAAGATACTTGTTGCTGTGAAATCTTAGAGGGACCAAGAGCTACTTTATTGCACATACCAAAGATGTCAGAATTCAGAAACAATGAAAGGCTAATAGCAGGACAATTCCAAATTTCCATACAACAGTAGGGAAAATTTTTTTTAAAAAGATCCAGCAAACAAGAAAAAAGACACTTTAGATGCTTACGGCTTGAAACAATTGGCATACCTTGCTTACAGGACTTCCTTCATATGTTTCATACGGGCCATCTCTTGCAGCTATCTCAGAGGAAGCTTTCAGAGCATGGTAATAAATGGTTTCAAATATATCCTTATTCAGCTGTTGAGCCTGAAATTAATCATACCAAGACTATCAAATCATGCAACTTATTCAAGCTGTAGTTCAAGCAAAATACCAGTTGGAGTAAATTTTACCTCCGGTGAATCAAATGCCATTCCAAGTAAGATGAAAGAGTCTGCTAGACCCTGAACTCCAATGCCAATGGGCCTATGTCTAAAATTTGACCTTTTTGCATTTTCAACAGGGTAGTAATTAACATCAATGATTTTGTTAAGATTGGTTGTAACTACTTCTGTAACCTGTCCCAAAGCATAAAGGAAAAATATTTTTACAGGCCAAGTTATTAAAGAAAATCTCAGGCTCCATAAAGTATTACAAGTGAAGGCATGAATTCAAAACAATTAGCATCTAACAAATGGAATACCGACCTCTGCCAGCTTGTCAAAATCAAAGTATCTATTCTTTGAACCTCTGCTTCCAACAAGCTTAGATGGATGAGACTCTATTGGAACACCCTGAAAGAAAGCAAAGCAAATTTAAACCACAGGTAACACAACCACAAGAAAATTAATTTAGAAGTGCTCAAGCTGTTGCTCACCTTTTCTCGAATGAATCGTGGTAGAGCAATAGAAGCCAAATTGCACACAGCAGTTTCTGTTGGACTGGTATATTCAATTATCTCAGTACACAAATTTGAGGATTTTATGGTACCCAGATTCTGCTGGTTGCTTTTTCGATTGGAAGTATCCTGAGGGAGGTAAAAGTATAAACAAAAGCAATACAAAGTCATTAACCAAACCAAGGAAGAGACACTTTTCACATAATAATCTAATGGGAACTTATTTACATGACTTACCTTAAAAACCATATAGGGAGTTCCTGTTTCTATCTGAGATTTCAAAATTTCAAACCAGAGATTCTGTGCTTGGACAACCTTCTTTGCCTTACCCTAAGCATATAACACAAGGGTTCCACAATCAAATTTGTACAAGGATAACAAAAATTGGGATTAATTTAAACTAAAATTAAATTTACCTCTCTCTCATATCGGTTGTACAGTTTCTCAAATTCTTCACCCCAACAATCTGACAAACCTGGAGCCTCATTAGGGCAAAATAAAGACCAGTGTCCATTACTTTGAACTCTTTCCATAAAAAGATCAGGCACCCAAAGTGCATAGAATAAATCCCGAGCCCGATGTTCCTCCTGTACCATAGGACAATGACACTCTTGATATTAAATGATAATGAACCTAGATGCAGTGGAAAGAGAAGAGAATATTGAACAGAAACAAAATCAAGTGATAATGAAGAACTTTCTACCATTTCAACATACCTTCCCATGGTTCTTCCGGAGATCCAGAAACTCAAATATATCAGCATGCCATGGTTCCAAGTACACAGCAAAAGCACCTACAGCATCATAACTTGTAAATAATAGTCCAAAGAGCATCATCAAGTGCCATATTTCCAATGATGCATAGCAACGTAAAAATACCTTTCCTCTTGCCTCCTCCTTGATCAACATACCGGGCAGTATCATTGAACACACGTAACATGGGAATAATGCCATTAGACGTCCCATTTGTTCCACGAATGTAGCTACCAGTAGCACGAATATTGTGAACAGAGACACCAATTCCTCCAGCAGATTTGCTGATAACAGCACACTCCTTCAGAGTATCATATATGCCTTCAATACTATCATCTTTCATGCACAGCAAAAAGCAACTGCTCAACTGTCAAAACATGCCCACAATGAATGCATTAGATAATTGCTGACTTGATATAAATGCCTAAAAGCATTTAGTCAAATCTCAGTAAACAAGTCTTTCTTCAGCAGGACATAAAACGAGAAAAGGAAATGTAGAAAAACTGACAAGCACGAGTATCTAATTGGCATGAAACGTACTTGGGGCCTTGGTGTTCCAGCATTGAAAAGGGTGGGAGAAGCATGAGTGAACCAACGCTGAGACATCAAATGGTAGGTTTTGATAACTGAATCAATATCATCCTTGTGAATTCCAACAGCTACCCTCATCAGCATGTGCTGAGGCCTCTCTACAACTTTCCCTTGCACTTTTAAGAGATAGGACCTTTCCAGGGTCTTGAAGCCAAAGTAATCATAGTCAAAGTCACGATCATAAATTATTTCACTGTCCAAACGAGCAGCATTCTGCAGCAAATCAAGAAATTGTTAAGACAAAAAAAAGTCTACACTAAACAAAACTAACATCTTGAAAAAAACATGTCTTGTCTCCAACAACTAGAAAATGGGATATTATCTAGCTTCCAATAATAATAACTATATATTATTTTGAAACTTAATCCTTGCAAACTCAAAAAATCACTAATTCTACAACTCCCACCCCCCAAAAACACACACACACACACACATTTTGGCTGTAGGATTTCATGTAATTTCCATTGCACACAGCTCACATACATACACCATGTTGCTGGTAAATAATTAAACACAAGCTGAATAGAATCAAAATTTGACCAAGAAATAGCAACCCACATGAAGAGGAAAGAAAAGTTTCATAATGCAAAATAGTTATAGTACCTTCATGATTATCTCATAAACATCATCAGCAATTAAAGGAGCCTTCAATCCAGATCTCTCATTAAAATGGTTGTACATGAGTTTAATCCTGCAACAACCACCAAATCAGAAAAAGAGACAGATGGAAAAAGTTCAAATTCATAGAATAAGAAAAATGAGGCTTTGCTATCAAACTTGAAACAACTTACGTCTCTGAAAACAATTTCTTTGTGTTCTTGTGCAAATTTGAAACAACAATTCTTGCAGCCAACTGCATAGTTAAAAAATTAATAACAATGGTAAATTGAAAAAAAAAAAGATATAGACCTATATTATCAGATCAAATAAGATTATAGTTCCACAAAGAAAACTCAATGCTCCAATATCTCACAAATCCTAAGAAAACAAACAGTTCAAGCAAACAGACCATCAATCAGATAATTTCCCTTTTTTTTCAAAGGTGAGCAATGAGATAATTCAAAAAGGGGATACCAAGCCCCAGAATCACAGATGAATTGCCTAGAAAAAAAAAATGACGGGTGCTTTTAAAAAACCAAAATGAAAGACAACATAAATGTCTGATAAAACTACCAGCATATTCCCCTCATTTGGGATAAAAAAATTTCATAAAAGTTTAATTAAATTATTTTTTTATCAATTTTCTAGTTTGAAATATAAGAATTCATTTCTTTTTTTAACTTACAAATTTTTCATTAAAAAAAATCAAAATAATACATGATTTTACAATAATTAATTAAAATATTATTCTTCTAAATTGAATATGCCAAATAGAAGGATTAAAAATATTTAAATAGAAAAGGTAGAAAAAGGTAACCTATAGTCTCATTGATTTTGCACTACAAGATATGTAGTTTATTTCATTGTTTGTAATTCAATTTTGTATCAAAATAGTAAAATTACATATGGACAATAACACAAGATACTACTTTAACA